>NW_004524809.1:3030960-3127920 GCF_000260255.1 Octodon degus
ATCTCTTACTATGGTCTTGCTGTGTCACCCAGGCTAGCCTCAAACTCCTGGGCTCTGGATATTCTGCCTCAGCCTCCCCAGTAAATCAGACTACAGGCTCTTGGTGGGCGGCTTTTCATACTTTTCTTCAAAGAGTCAACTGTGATGTGAGGGAGACGGGAAAACTTGAGTAACTCTCCATGACCTCAGAAGGGGAGATTCCTGCTGATACTGGGGCTGGGGTAGGACCCACTTATAAGACCAGGGCAGTGACTGTATGTTGTGCCACTGTCTGACTGTCTACTTGAAATGTGTTTGAGCATCTGCATGGGATTCTTTGGGCCCAGAATACCTCCTAGCAGGGGCACACATGTTACCTTACCAGATGACATCACACGGGACATCAGTGACAAGACCTAAGGTCGCCCAGCTGCACCTGTCATATAGACCTCCCTTGCCAGCCTGTAGTGCTCCTGGCTTTTGTTTAAATAATACCAACTTTCCCTTGTGTGTAGTCATCGTCTTCGACCCACTGGGCATTTGGAGGACTATCATCTACATGCTGTGAAACACTCAGTTTTTATTCATTGGTGACCCAGCTTACCTAGAGGCTGAGTGAGGTCCTCTATTGTTTCCTCGCCTTGCCCTGTCATCTGTTACCTACAACCACCCCAGGCAGGCTATCCTTTCTGTAAGTGTTCTGAATGTTGGAATCTCCAGCAGTAGGTTCTGTCCCTAAAACAGGGCTTTCCAAGAGCAGTGGCTCAAAGAGTATAGCTCAGTGACATGAGGAGGGGCGTATGGCATGGGCATTCTTTACAGGGATTGCAAAAGCAGCTTCAGACCCTGGGAGATGACGTGGAGGTAGGCATGGGGGTGAGCCATTAAGGACAGGGACACATTATTTCAGTTCTTAACTGTCCCCTCTGACATATCCCACATTCTAGTGGCCTCTGCTGATGCGGGTCCTCCTCATGGACAAAGCATGGCGTTGAGGGCCAGTAACTCCATTTACCAGGTAAGAGACCTAAAGTCCTTTGATCCAAAGCCCTGGCTCCTATTCCTGAGGTGGTGTGTGGACAGAGCGGAGTTTGTTCCAAGATTCCAAGTGGAAGCAAGGCCTGGCTTCCCTTGTCTAGTCGAGAGGTTAGGGCCTGGGCAGGAGGAAGCTGGAGAAGCCGCCTTCTGTCTTCATTGCTCTCATGGTAATACGAACCATTCATAAAATGAAACATTCCTGCCTGGCTGCCCACGCATGCCCCAAAACTCCCCATAGTACCCACTGTGCTCCTACAAGGCAGGCAGATCTCTGTGAAGGCTGCACCCCTGAGCCCTGGTAGCCCAGAGGAGTGACACAGCCCACAGGTATCAGGAGTGATCACTCCGAGTGTGCATTATCCATAGGATGTTTCAGAAATGCTATTTGCCTCTTCCTCATTTTCCTCCACTGCTTCTATGACATATTTTTCTTGGGTTAATGAATTCATTGAGATTGTTAAAAATGTTTTCTTGTTTGACCAAAGCTACAGGCAGATGTCAAAAAGTGTACATGGATCCTCAGCAGAGAAGTGTGATGATTTAAATGTGTTTGTTGACTCATTTAATTCCAAGGTTTTTAAGAAATAAAGTGTAAATGTGTGCTGCAATTTATCTGATGAAGAAGCATAAGATGGTAGAGTGTGTGCTCAGTACACACAAAGCTTGGGGTTCAGTACTCAGCACCAAACACAACTGAAAATGGAAAGAAAATCTCCAAACCCAGGAGAGGTAGCAGCGTACCTCAGGCATGGTCAGGTGTGCTCACAGCGCTCCATGTGGGCTGGTGTTAAACACTTAAGTGTCCTTCAGCTGTTAAGGGGTGCACTAGGGTGCAAGCATCCAGCACAGTATCCACTAACAAGAACAGGCCATGATTCCTGACCTTCACAGAGTAATACAAAATGGTGTAGCAAAAAATGGGGTTACAGATGGCTCTGGGAAAGCCACGCCAGCTCATAGTGACAGGAGGTGAGAAGGAACAAGCAGCAGGCCCTTCCACTCCTATTCTGGAGCCTTTATGGAGTCCAGCTGATGAGTGCTCATCACACTAGTTGGTGTACTTTGGTATTTGTGTACTGTGGCTCAGTATGGTTACTGTGTAGGTAAAGTTTTAAGGAAAAAGTATCTGATTTCCTAATGAACTGTTGTTGCCTTACTATGGTGGATCTGGGTCAGAAGTTTCTGTCTGCAAGTTGACAGGTTGGAGTTGGAATGCCAGCCTTGTCCTTTCTATCTGGGTGGCCTTGAACAGCTGATGCATCTTGGGTTTTTTCTGTCTGCATGGGTGCAACGCGTGTGCCCTACTGGCAGCTGTGCTGGGTTTGATAGCAAGCATGACACAGGGCCAGGATCCTCACTGGCTTTCTCCATCCATCCACCTGACTCACAGTAACAGAAGAGAAGAACCCACCTCACCATTATGTGTGAGCTGAGGAGGGTGGGAAATCACCTGGCAGGTATCCTGGCCTGGGAACATGGACCTGGACACCTGTATACAGCCATGCCTCTGCCACTCTGTGGCTCTGAACAAGGGAGAACCAAGGTTCTGGCTGGAGACCAGGGGCTCCAAAATCTCTGCATCTGACCCCCATGTCACCTGACCTTGACCCCGGAGCATCCATACTAATGGCCTCATTTCTGCTAATGGACATTTGCACTGGACCTACCAGTTGATTCCATGTCCTGATGTCAAGTTTTGAGCTCGGAATTTGGGTTGGACTATGTGTTTCTCAAATTTCTGTCTCTCCCAGATGGTCTGGGT
Source organism: Octodon degus (assembly GCF_000260255.1). Taxonomy (NCBI): domain Eukaryota; kingdom Metazoa; phylum Chordata; class Mammalia; order Rodentia; family Octodontidae; genus Octodon; species Octodon degus. The sequence goes on from NW_004524809.1 coordinate 3,033,740, forward strand.
TCTCTAGTCTTTATCTTGAGTGTATCAGAACTTCTCACCATGACAGCATAAGTCCCTTATTCTGAATGCCTTCCACACACAGAGATGTTCTATATTAAGTAATTTCTTTTTTAAGTCTATGAGATTTTACCCTAATTCAGTGCTTTTATTGCATACAGCTGTGCTGTTTAATAAATTGGCATCCATATAACATGGACACATGCACCCACAGAGTTAAATGTCATCTGGCTGAAGGGTAGAGTCATCTCTTTACCAGGGAGGTCAGCTCAGACCACAAAGCAGCACTTTTTTTTTTTGAGACAGTGTCTCACTTTGTAGCCTAGGCTGGCCTTGAGCTCTCAGCAATCCACCTCTCTCAGCATTCTGAGTCCAAGATTATAGGCATGTGCCACTACTCTTTAGTGAAGGTTGACCTTTAAAGCTTTATTTCTGAAGCTAGATTTGATGGTACATCCTGTAATCCTAGCACTTAGGAGGGTGAGTCAGGAGGCCCTGGAGTTTGAGCCCAACCTGGGCTATATCAAGGCCAGTCTGGACTACATAGTCAAAACAAAATGCTTTATTTCTATAGTTTGTAACTTCGAAATTATGTTGTGCTGGCAAATATAGTTTTCCAAATTATGTGTAGACACAGCCTACTGTGCCTGCAGCTCCCTGTTCCCTGGGAGTGGCCCTTCCTGGCCTTCAGGCCTCTTGTCAACCCTTTGTGGCATCATCTGCCTGTAGCACCACACCACAGGGACAGGCTCAGCCACAGGCACTCTTGTTCTGGGTTAAACCTGCCCTTGCAATGTCACCCATCACCTGAGAGACTGTCTTACTTCCTGTATTGTGTACTGGAAGAAGCAGCCTCTGTCTTTATTTTCTGTTGAGGTTAACGTACAGCTTGTGGACATTCCCAAAGTAATCTGGGGGACATGATTTCTGAAACCACCTTGTAGTCTTCTGCTACTGGACCTGAACCTTTGCATTGCACGAACTTGCAGTGTGGAGGTTCTCTGAGGTGCTGTCACTCTTGTGCTGTTTCTGCCTGTTTTTCTAGAAGGTGCCCATTCATCCTTGCTCATTTTTTTTTTTTTTTTTAGCAGTTTCCAGGGCTGTTAATGACAGCACGTGGCGCTCACCAGCACTGACCTCAAGAATTGTGGTAGCTCCATCCAGCATGCACAAAAAGGGGTCAGTTAGTCCCATTGTGTAAAGAAGGGCATTGGAAATGGTCCAGGATGAGGTGCCAGGACTTATCATAAAGCTTGTTGATGACATATGCGGTCACAAGCCAGCATGGTGTTGAATGCCTGTAATCCAACCACTCAGACTGAGGCAGGAAGATCACTGTGAGTTGAAGGCCAGCCTGGACTACGTAAGTGAGACCTTTCCTCAAAAAACAAACAAAAAAGATATGTGGAAACAAATATAAGCTACACAGGACAGGAGTGGGATAGCATCGGTAGCTGCATCCACATGGACAGGGAGACCTAATTGTTGCACAAATGAGACTGAGTCAGTGAGAAAAAGAAGAGGTGGTGGGGTATAGCGGAGAAAAGTTAGAGTCTTACTCATCAAATGGAAGAATGGATTGCAGACCTAATTGCAATGGGTCTAGATCTTCCATGAGGAGCAAGACTCTTTAATACAAGAAAACATATTTAGGCTGGCCAAATAGCTCAGTGGATTAAAGCACCTGCAAGCAGGTGCAGGGGCCAGGGGTTTGATCCCGGGGACTGCTGTGCCAGCCCCGGGGCACACTGAGAGGACAATTGAGACTGGGTGTGGTGGCATGTGCCTGTAATCCCAGCTCTTGGAAGGCTGTAAACAGGCAGATTACTATGAGTCCAATCTAGTACTGAGACCCTGAACACCCTGTAGACCTTTAAAAAAAAAATATATATATATATATATATATGCCTATGATAGGATAGAAGAACATACTGATAAAGTCAACATCATTATCATACGTTTTTATCAAAGGCACTTTGAAAGAAAGTAGACAGATGAGCCATAGAATGGGAGATTTTATAAGATAGAATTGGCAGCATCATTTTCAGAGTACTGTTTCTGCTCTGTGCAGGCCAGTACTGCTCCCTGTGTCCTGACCTGTAAGGCCCATGTAAGGGGGAGGGCTGTGCAGGTTTACAGTGAATCATTAAGTGAGCATCCCAATTCCTGCCCCACCACGAGCTCAAGCATTCATCTGTAAGATCTACTTCAACTCAAAATTTGAAGAATCGAGCTATTCCTTGAAGGGAAATCTGGTGGAAAGAATGCTCTGCCTTTCCAGGTGCATTTTTTTTCTATATTATTCAGTGTTGTCATGATACTATTTCTATAATATTGAAATTTACATATTACATCAGACTTAAGTAGCAGAAGCACTAGTACCATCTAAAAGATGCAGTTAGCCCAGGTGCATGTTTGGATTTTAACTCGGGATGTAATATTTACAGATATCCACTTCATTTCTGACAGATGTGTATTTTTTTTTTTTTAATTTCAAGGAAGATGAAAACAACTTTTTATACAGTAATTGTGTTGGCTTTTCTGGTACATTTGAAGTGATACTTTTTTCTTTCTTTTCTATTAGGAGAAACCAAACTATAGCAAGAGGAAGAGGCCAGAGTGTTTTTCTGTGTTTTGTTTTTGTTTTAAAACCAAAATTAAAAGTTGTGACTGTGTATTGAAGAAATAAATAGGCTGGTGAAGTGTCTCGATGGTAGTATGTGTTTGTAGTGTGTGTAAGGCTGAGTTCAAAACATCAAAACACCCAGCACCAAAACAGAAAAAGAAGGAAAATCAGAGTGAAGAGAATCAGCAGAACACTCCCTCTCTGGGTCAGGCCTGCCTGCTAGAGTTATGTGACAGTGGGCTGCGCTGAGCACCTGTGGGGTGGTTGGATCGGCTCGGCCCTGTCTAGGTGCAGGCTTCTTAAAGCCAGGCTCCCATTACTGAGGGTCAGTGGGTCCTTCGCCCCTGATTCCTCTATGCTCACTTTGGTGGTATAGTAATCTCAGGAGATTACAGCCACAGTGGCTCCCCAGTTGTGGCTGGGGCTCTGTAGGAAGCTACCAGAGCTTCAGCACTCCTGACAGATCAGTTATTACCTTTAGCTGGTGCCGTAAGGCAAACTTTTGTATAAGCCATCACTGGCCTCCAGCAGCTGCCTTTGTGTGTACAACCAGAGTGTTGCGTGTGTCCATCTGTCAGAGTTTGGAAATGTGCTGTACCTGAGTCAGCCCGCCTTGGTCCCCGTGAAGGCCCTGGTCTTGCAGCTTACTAGTCAAGTTCAGGGCTGCTCCAGAGCTTGGGACAAAATATTGGCAGTGTCAGAACTTGGGTGGCCCTGACCCCTGGCCAGCACACTCTAGTCTGTATGGGATCTTTCTCAGCCTTTACAAATAATAGCATCAGGTCTGTTTTTTTCTAAACCAAAGCTGAATTCTCTACTTTTCAAATTGTTAAGGATTGAAATATAAACTAATGCTCCCCCCCACACACACACACTATTGAGGCACCAACCCAAGGCCTTCACACTGAGCTATGTTCTTAGCTCTTTGTAAAATTTTGTTCTTATGTTTGAGATTAGGGCTTGCTGAGTTGCTCAGGCAGGACTGAAACTTGGGAGAGCATGTTTGGAAGTTCTAGCAGAGGAGCACAGCTACTCATATACTCTTGACTGAAGAAACCCCCTTGTCTTTGTTACTTTTTTTTTTTTTTTTGGTGGTACCAGGGATCAAAATCAGGACCTTGTGCTTGCCAGCCAAGCACTTATTCCCCTGAGCTATCTCCCAGGCCCAAATCTTGGTTACTTTGTATTTGTTTTTAGGACAAAATATGCAACACTCAAAGTTAAGGAAGGAGAGGTTTATATACCTCACATTTTGTGGAGGTTTTAGTCGTATTTGACTGGCTCCCAAGCAGAGTGGCACATGGCAGAAAGCAGCAGTTCATGGCATCAGAAAACAGCAAAAAGCAAAGGGAAGGATGGCAGCTGGGGCTTCTAGCCAGTCTCTCTGCTCCTTGCATGATAAACAAGCTACCCTGGGGTGGGGGTGTAGAACTCACACAAGGGCCATGTCCTCTTACACAGGAGGAGGATGTTTACAAAGTAACAATCCTGGTTCTCTGCTGAGTCACTTGATTAAACTTTTAAACTACTCAAGTTGGTACAATATATTAACCAGTACAATCCACCCCTTGTCAACTTGTCAGATATTTTCTTAGACCAGTTTTTAGGTACAGACATGTTCTTATTAACATTTTACAAACTGAACATCGTGTTACATTAGAACCATGACATTTTGCCCCTGGGCACCACCACCCCAAAGATTAATGCACATTCCTGTATGCAAAAGGCATCTCAGTCCATCTCTAAGAGTTGCCAAAGTTCTAACAGTTTCAGTATTGTTGAAAAGTCCAAGTCTCCAAGATTTGAGGTAAATTCTTAGCTGTGAGCCCCTGTATAAGTAAAGTTAAACACTTTTAAATTCAATAGCACAAGAAAAACATTACCTTTTTTTTTCCCCCGGAACCAGGGATTGAACTCAGACCCTTGTGCTTGCCAGGGAAGTGCCTATTCCACTGAGCCATCTCCCCGGCCCCAACATTACCATTTTAAAAGGTACAAGCAGCAGGATACAAAGCATTGGGACCAAAACAAGTCCAAAATCCAAGGGCAGCCATTAGGTCCTGTCATTTTATGTGGAACATCTGAAGCAGTCTGTAATGGGTTGTGAGCTCCAGAAGCCTTATATGATTCCACCCCTGCTGTACTTTTGCTGGTAGCTCTCATGGCTTTTTTTTTTTTTTTTTTTTGGGGGGGGGGTCTGGCATTGTTCTCTCCTTGTAGTTTAACTTTTGTGGTTTCCACTGAATAGGTTTTTCACTCACAGCTTTACATGTTGCCCTCTCGGGGGCATACTGCCTGGCCTCCCAGGCCTTCTGAAATCTAAGTGGGAGCCTTCTTAACCTCAGAGCTCCTGTATTCTGAATGCCCCTAAAACCAATGCCACATGGATGATGCAAGGTCTTTGCCAGCTGTAGCAGTAGCCAGGTTTGTTTGTTTGTTTGTTTTTCTTTTCTCTTGGCTGCAGGGGTCAAGTGCCTGGATTACTAAGCACTCTGACCCTGATTTTGAGGAACAAATTCTCTACGTCAGCATCATTTTGGAATCTGGTGTGGCCAGCACCTTTATTTTGGAACCTGGTGTGGCTTTCGCCTGTTTTGGAACATGGGGCTCTGCCACTTTCTCCTCAAAGCAAAGTCTTTCACCCTTGCCATTTTGAGGCTGCAAAGGATGAGAACTTGCCACCACCTGTGATGCCCTCAGGACATCTTTTCTATTCTCCTTTTCCTCCTGAGCAGTAGAGATCTCAGTTCTATCTTTGCATTCCACTACCTTCCTAGTGCTTTTTTCCCCTCAATTTTAAATCATCCTGCTGAGCTCTTTGCTCTTGATACTCAACATATACCTGACTAAATGCCCCCAACAGTGGCCATGCTACTCCCTTAACATTTGGCTGTCTTGAGATTTTTCTCTTTCTTTCTTTTTTTTTTTTTTTAGATTAACTAGTTTACTGTGCTTAATCTCAGTCTCAGGCAAATTCTCTGGACACAAGGAAAATGTAGACAAACTTTCTGCTAAGGCATAACACAAATCATTTGGATCTAGCAACCAATGCAGTTCTTCCCAGCAGAAACCTCCCCAGCCTGTTCTTTGCAGGCAGGATTTCTATCAGCATTCTGGTCTTCTGAGCTCTGACCAGAATCTCCCATGACATTTTAGCTCTTCACTGGTAGGTGACATCTCCAAACCTTTTTTTTTTTTTAATCTCTTCCCATAAGCCATTCCCAAAAGCTCTTAAACAACATGGTCAGGTAGTCACAGCAATGACCCCACTCCCAGTACCAATTTTTGTCTCGGTTACTTTTTACTTGTTGTGGGGACAAAATATCCAACACCCAAAATTAAGGAAGGAGATGTTTATGTAGCCCATAGTTTGTGGAGGTTTTAGTCTATATTTGACTGGCTCCGGCAGAGTGGCACATGGCAGAGAGCAGGAGTTCATGGCAACAGGGAACAGTGAAGAGCAAAGGGAAGGACAGCAGCTGGGACTTCTCGCCAGCCCCTCTCCCCTCCTTGTATTGTCAATAAGCTACCCTGGGCTGGAGGTGTAGAACTCACAATGTCCATGCCCTCCTCTTTTACAGGATGGCGATGTTTACAAATTAAGAATCCTGGCTCTGTTGAGTCACTTAATTAAACTTTTAAACTTTTCAAGTTGACATAATGTATCAACCAGTACACCCCTCTTATTGGGGGTAGTCATCCTCTTCAACAAGGTACACAGCTTTAGGAGTCTCACACATAGAGCATTGAAGGAGGAAGGGGACACCTGCTTAGGCAGCCAGATCAGCTGAATCAACCAATTGTGGTGTTCATTGGGGTGACAGATGTCACAGCCAGGTCACCCTCACATCCGGAGCTCCAAATTGTGATCCTCCTACCTTAGCCTCCCAGAGTGCTTCCATGACAGGCATTGTCACCATGCCTGGCTGTGTGTGATGCACTTGTCAGCACATTTGCCACAAGGTGTCTTTCTGTTTGGTGACTGTTTTCCTTCACCAGGAAGGTGAGGTGTGTTAGTACAGACAGGGCTGTACTTCTCACATTGCCACCCGTAACAGGAGTGTGTTGATGATAGTAATCTAGTGCTTGCTGCACAGTCACCTTCACACCTGCTCAGGTGGCTGCCTCCTACAGCGTACAGTGGCAGGGAGCTTTCCAGAGAGCTGTGTATCATGCCACCTGTCTGAGACCAGAAAATTGCCAAGTTGAGGGAAAGTTTTATTTCCAAATTGCAATGTTCCTACAGATTCAATATGGCGCTGGTCATGGAAAAAGCTGGTGTTGCTTGTCTGGATAGCTTGGTCCACACAGGCACCATCATCCGTGGCAGGCACAGTCCATGGGAAGGGTTCTGGTGAGTGAGATTTTCCACCTGGCCTCTCCTCCACCTGGTGGATGTTGCTACCTCATTCTGACCAGGTCCTCTGATGGTCTTGCATCTCTGTGGCTGCCCATGTGGAGGGGCTGATGCAGCACAAAGTCAGTGAGTGGCTGGCTGGCACTGTGCTAGTGGAATGAGGGAGCAGAGTTCTGGTGTTCCATCCACTCCAGGAGGCTGGAGGCCAGAGGCTGCATAGGGCCTGGAGCCAGAGCAGGAGATTGCAGGAGGGACAGCATCAAAACAGGAGGTGTGTTTATTAATGAGAACAGCTCTTGCACTTGTAGGGTGGCTGCATGAGATAGGATGACTTGGAATGTCACCTAGTGGCACAAGGGAGCAGAACTGGATTCTTACTGTGGGTCCAGTTTTAACTCAGCTCCATCTGGGTTTTTCTTTTTTTTAAAAAAAAAAAAAAATTATTTATTTATTTGTGTGTGTGTGTGTGTGTGGCCAGCTCAGCCCACCAGGGGGTGGGGTTGGCTGGCATGTGGTGCTGGGGGATTAAACCGCGGTCCCTGTGCTTTGCTAAGCTTGTTCTAAGTAGGTGCTTTAGACCACTGAGCCATCTCACCAGCCCATCCATCTGGGTTTTTCACATACTCAGGGCATTACAGGTGCTATGTAGCCAACTGTCCTTGGCCATCTGCCGCCTCCCTGGTGCTGACACAACCCAGGGCTAAAGAGCAGGTATGCTTGTGGGGAAGTAGAACTCCAGCCAGGTGAGCGACCCTCAAGCCAGTCTTGAGTGACAAGCATTTGCATTCCAGCCCAGGCAGTAGCAACCCAAGGCAGAAGCTTGTGAAAGGTGTAGAGGCTTAACTAGCTATGCAGACAGTGAAGGTGGAAGAAGGCTCGGGCCAGTCCTTCAGTCCTGTGCAGCATGGTCTGTCACCACCATGAATGCACATGTGAGTTACTCCAGTCAGACCTGAGGTAAGGCTCTCACCCTCATGCTACCCTGAGGAGGCTGGCACTGGTCCTGTTCCCATTTCCTGGGTGAGGCCAACGCCAGGTCACACTGGCAGAACTGAAGTTTGACCCAGGTCATTGCCTTTCCAAAGTACTTTCAGTTAAACTCAGGCTACACTGCTGCTGGCACTCAGTAGCAGGACTTGGATGGGTATTTCTGAATTATGTTTCTAGGGTGAACGCTAGTTTACCAAGGAACAGATATTCAGGGAAAGGCCTTTTGAACAAAAATTGGGTACACAGTTGCCAGATGAAGGCAGTAAGAATAGTGACCCAGGGCCAAGGTGATAGCTCAGTGGCTTAAGTGTGCCTGCCTGGCAGGCTCAAGGTTCAGAGTTTGATCCCTGGTACCGAAAAAAAAAAAAAAAAAAAGAATAGCTACCCAAGTTTTTAGATTTTAGATCTACTCTTAGCATTAAAACAATAGTAAATATTACTCATATTAACTGAAGATGAGAGAATATAGATTTCACAAATTTTTAATAATACATTTTTAAATGGCTACGAAAACAGCAAAAGTATTGAAGTTAAAAAGCTTTAAAAATGTTTGTATTCATCTATTATTAAATACGTTACAAGTTTTCTGAAGACAATGGAATTTCTTACATAATTTAGTGCAAGTATGGTTTCTCATGGCACACAAAAGTATATATTTTGGGAAACAGAATAATGAAGGCTTTCTTAATTTTATGTACAAAAACAATCTCTGTTTCAAGTATCTTTTTTTTTTTTTTTTTTCTTTCCGGAACCGGGGATTGAACTCAGGCCTTTGTGCTTGCCAGTCCAGTGCTTATTCTACTGAGCCATCTCCCTGGCCCTGTATCCCCTCACTGCAATTTCTTTGCAGTTATTTTAGGGATAAATGTATGTTCTTTGAAACTTTGAACTTAATGCTGTAACTTTAAACCTCCTAGGATTTGCTATATGTATTAAATTGCTAGTTGAATGTTATAGCTTATGTCTAGATATACCCCAAGAGTGGACATAGGTGATTTTTCAGAGGCAGCAGGGTCTAAAGTGTGTGATGCTGGAATTAAGGCTATGTAATAACTAAGTTGATTAATTGATTGATTTGGCATAGTTCTGGGTAGGATTAAGGGTGCCTTACCCTGGATACAATACAAAGGGACAGAAAGAATCTGTTGATTGTTGTTTATCACTACTTGCTATCTCCTGCCCGCCCTGCCATGGACTGCTTTCTCCTCTGTGATATTCCTGTCATATTGTCTGGCCTTGGAGCTAGCCATCTATGGACTAACACCCCTGCAAAGTCTGAACTAAATAAACCTTTCTTCCTTTAACTTTGAGTGTTGGGTATTTTACTCAGCAATAAGAAGAGTAACTAAGACAGTGAATAAGAGCCTACAGTCTATCCTCTCAGTGCTTGGCAATAGTAGAGTGTTTAAAGCATCCAGAGTAGGTGGTTATTAGCAGTCAGTTGGAGTCATTCTGAACTCACCAAACCACAAGAAACATGTGCCTCTGCTCCCTGGACCAGGGTGGGTGCCCTGGGGTCACAGGAGTCTCCTTCCAAGACGGTGAAGTGCAAGATGAACACATGAGAGGAGTGAGCGTGACATGTGAGCACCATGTGCACAGGAGCAAGAGCATTCACACCACATCCGAGGACGTGGTTCGGTGGTCAGTAGACCACTTACCTGGCATGTGGAAGGCTCTGGGTTCCTTCAGTATGATGGTGGTGGTGACAGTGGTGGGGGTGGTGGTGATGCCATGAGACAAACTCATAGGGTTGGTTCAGGAAATCATACGTAAAGAATTTTAGTGTCATGCTTTTAAAAAGAGCATGCACTTGGAGGGTTGTTTGGTGGTGTTGTTTTTTTTCTCCGAATGCCTTCAGGCAGGTTTGGCTGGCTTGAGTTGTGGGGATTGAACCACAGCAACCTGAGCCTGACTGCTTTGTTGAAGCAGCCATTTAAAGAGCTGAGCTAAGGGGCACCCCCCCCTTGTTTGTTTTTAATTGTGTGCTTTGTTTTGTTTTAACATGAGGTTTTGTTGTGTTGCCCCAGCTAGCCTTGAACTCCAGTGCTCAAGCAGTCTGTCTCAACTTCCCAAGGAGCTGAGATCACAGGAGTGCAGCAGCCTCGTGAGGTCTTACCTTTGCTCCCCAAGTGACATACAGCAACACTGGTAGTTGTGTTCATAATTTAGAGTCCCCAGACAGCCATGGTCTGTATGGACCACAATGAACTGTGGCAGTTGGATGGAAGAGAGTAACGCCTTGATTATCTGTCATGGGTGCAAGTTTATTATCCTGTTATTTAGAGGTATTATGGTGTACTTGGGCCAGATTGCTTGAATTTACATTCTTTTTTTTTTTTTTTTTTTCCGGAACCAGAGATTGAACTCAGGCCCTTGCACTTGCCAGGTGAATTTACATTCTTATCCTAATTCTTTTTATTTCTGAAAGGCCAGTAATAATTTCTTTCATTTGAAATACAGTCTCCCATTAATCTAGCTAAATTCATTGTCAATTTGTTGATCTTTTCAAAGCGTCAAAGCTGGCCTTGAACTCACAGTGATCCTCCTGCCTCAGCCCTCTGAGTGCTAGGATTTCAGGCATATACCACCACAACCAGTGGTTTATAGCTTTTTTCCTGTTTTTCTCTTGTCTGTTTTACTAATTTTCACTCCAGATCACAGTGAGGTACTGTCTCCTATCCACGGGTTGATTAGAATGTAGACAGCAGAAAATCAGTGTTAGGAGGATGTGGAGAAATTGGAACCCTTGGCCTTGATAAAGACAATCTGACGTGGACGTCACCACCTGGGAGAGGACTAGGAAAGCTGATTAAACAGATTTATGGTTATGATGCTATAAGCATGGGTGCACATTTAAAAAAAAAAAGGTTTATGGATAGGTTTTTACAAAGGGAATTGCTGACAGATAAGGGTGGTAATTGAGACCCTGAGAGCTTGGATCCTATTGAACAGTGTGTTAATTGCTTTTTGATATGAAAGTGACAGATTTTTCTAAAGGGGCTTTAGTGTCTTTTGAGCACTTATAATTTCCCTCTGTAACTGGGAAATGAAGCAGCCATGGGCACACATATAAACATACCCAGTATTTCTACATTGGCAGCTAAATGAAGACATGGCCCTTTCCCATTGCATAAGAGTTCTAAACCAGGAGAAACTGAGGTTCTTGCTGAGTCTGGTGGTCCACATGTGACCCCTGTGCTGTAAGGTGCCTATGTCCCTGTACCGGAACCTATGTGGCTTAGGGACCTGTGACTGTCTTTTCTCTGGCTCTTGGACTATGTGAGAGGCCTTGAGATGCTCTGAACAGAAAGGCTTGCCATGGCTGAAAAAGCCAGGATTTTATCAGCTATTTCTCCTTTTACCATCAGTGTTTATGCTCATTACAGGAAACTTATACTATGGCTCCACGTAAGGGGCTATCTGAAAACAGTGCTGGGTGTGATGGCCACACGTATAACTCACACTGAAGAGGCTGAGGTAGGAGGGTTGCAGCCAGCCTGGGCTACATGACAAGACTGTCTCAAAAAAACCAAAATAAGTAAGCAAACAAAAGTAAGGACTGAGGGCCGGCCAGATAGCTCAACGGACTAAAGTGGCTGCTTAGGCAATCACAGGGACTGGGGTTCAATCCCTGGTGTGCTGTGCCAGGCCCTGCCTCCAGGGAGTGCTGAGATGGTGAATGAGACTGGGCATGGTGGTACGCACATATAATCCCAGCGCTTGGAAGGCTGAAAACAGGAGGATCACTATGAGTCCAATCTGTATAGTAAGACCCAGTAGACCTGGTACTAAATACATTTTAATTAAAAAAAATTTTTTTAATTAAACTGAGGACTGGTAAGGATGGCCTTCCAGGGAGAGAGAGCAGACCCATTCTAAGGGAATGTGGCCTCTTGCAGACTGGACACAGAAGTGTTCATCTTCCTAGCCACAGGTTTCCAGACAGGGTGGAGAAGCTGCGAACCACCATGGCAGGCAGGAAGCAGAAAATGGCAGCTCTTCCTTACTATGGCCACGTTCTGCTCTGAATTGGGCTTTTCTAATGTTGGCTTCTTGCTTCCCAGTGTACCCTTGCCCTGTTGTCTCCATTTGTTTAGATGATGTCCTTATTTTGTTTTATTTTTTAGCAAGTGACCATTTTTCTACTAAACTCACCTGTGAGCTCCTTGTCCCAACGGAAAAACTACTGTTGCTGTTGCATGATATGTGTCCCTACACTGTGCTGCTAAGTCCCATTTGAGCCCACTATGTGCTTGTGGTTCTCTCCTCTTCCGCTTTCTTTGGCTTTGGCCATCTGCCTCACAGAGTTAGTTTTAGGAGTGTTCCCTTCTCTTCAGTTACTTAGAAGGGCACAAGAAAGACAGGCGGTAATTTTTCCTTCAGAGTTTGATGGAACCCTCCAGGGACACCCTTGCAAATAGACACCATCTATTGGACAGGCACTGTGTTTCTAGGAGTCTGTCCCTTTCATCTGGGTCACCCAGGGTGTTGACAGACATAGTTATGATAGTGAGAGCCCTTTTCATTTCTATGAACCCTGGAAGACTGTCCTACTTTTATTTCTGGTTAGCCCTTGTCTTCTAGCTTGCTCCTGTGAAGAAGGTGCTTGTGTCTCAGTGTCCCAAAATCCTGCATCTCCTGCCTGCCCCTTTCTCTCACCTGCCCAGGTGTTGTGCTCTTTTCTTGCTCAGAAGTTCTCCACAATGATCCAGGTGCTTGGAGGTCCTTTACCTTGGAAATGCACCTCTAATTGTCTCCGTTCTCCCAGGCACACTCTGATCTCGTTCCAGGACCTGAATGATGGGTGCTAGGTCTCGTGCTTCACCATGCCAGGTCCTCTCCTCTTCATCTGTCTGCTCTCCTTATGTGGAATAGTCCTGACATAGAGCCCGTGTTGAGGACTTGTGGGGCAAGTGCAGGTCACCCCTCCTGTCTCACTTTCTCCACCTGGCCAAAGGGGTGCTCAGTGCCCTGGTTCCAGGCAACAGTGCTAAGAGGTACTCACTTACCATGAGGGAGGCGTGACACATAGCAAGTAACACATCTGGGCAAGCAGTCAGACTCTCAGCTCTTGCTGTTGTCATAATTATTGTTTTGCTTTTAAACTTTATTTTCACTTCTGTTGTCTTATTTACAATTTTATGGACCTTTTTTTTTTTTTCTAACTTCAGAATGTGTTTTTTATTTTTCATTTTTAAAAAAAAATTTATTTTTTTGCCATAATTTTACTGAGAAACAAATAGCAATGAGACAGTTTCAAATCAAATCGGTAGGACAGTTTCAATAATTAACACACTGCATACATTCTTCTTAGTGGTTAATTGCTGTACAAGATGCGGACTTGATATCCTATTTACAAACACCATTAGAACAAATCATTCTATTCATTAACAGAATGTAACTATATATCTATCCTAACCACTTTGAATACACAGATACAAAATGGACATTCATCTGTATACCCTTTTTTTGTTAAGTTCCGTTATTTGAATATTATAGGTGTGTAAACTCAGCAAAATATTCTAAAAAAAGTCCAGTAGCCCATAATAGTATTGGGTCTTCCGCTTAACTGGCAATGTCAGAAACTGTTGACCTGAGTCCCCCACAGCTCAACATAACAGCATGGCTTTACTTCTTATATTTCGTTTTTATACTTCTCTTCTGGATGGTTAAGACCGAGGTAAAGCAGAACCTATGCAACAAGAGTTGTAGCTTTTGGGTGTGGTAAGGTCAGTGAAATCCCCTCAGGATTTATCCTGAGATCCTGTACCTCAGATTGTAGAACCTCTGTCAGTGTTAGCCATGTGGATGAGTCACGGCCATTGCTTGGCCAATGTGCTCTCTGTGAAAGCCTGAGAGAATGTTTTCTCTCCATGTGACTCTAATTTTATGGACTGTTATAGCAGTAGTTTTATAGATGCAAGAGAGTGACTTAGCTTAATGATGGTGTTAATTAAAGCCACTACTGCCATCTTCTTCATTCTTGTTTTCCTACTTTTCCCTCTTCTCCTTTTCCTCCTTCCCCTCTTCTACTAGGGATTAAATCCTGGACCTTTGCACTGAGCAAATTGATTTTTTTAATTTGAGTCAGTGTCTTGCTAAGTTGCCTGGGCCAAGCTTGGATTTGTAGTCCTCCTGCCTCAGCCTTCCATAGCGCAGGGTTACAGGTGTGCATCAGTATGCCTGGATAATTGCAGCTTCTACCTATTTTAATTTACTTCTGCTTCTTACATAGCTGCTGTTTCATCAAAGTTCTTTTGTTTTCTTGTAGTTCCCTTTTCTAAATGGCTGATGATCTTTACTGTCAGTTTGTTCTTAAGAATGAATGGATAAAAACAAAATGAAGCAAAACAAAGCTTTGTGGTACGTTGTGTTCTAGTTTGATTTGACCCAGTGATGGGTAAGCAGTGGGTTGGGCGGGCATTGTGCCCCTTGTGTATACCAGCATCTACAGGTGTCCTCTCTGGAGCCCTTTGGTTTTTCTAAGCAAGAATTCTTCCATTCCCTGCCCTCCCTGGTACAGCCCCACAGTTACTATGTAGCCTGCCTCTTAAAAGTGGATTGCCAAATAAACATTACCGTGTTTTGGATTGCAGGCCTCTCTCTCTGGAGTTAGATTCCACCTTCTTCTCATCACAAAGAATTGAACAAAACGAGTAAAAGCAGTGATAAAGTTTATTCAAGAATGTGAAGAGTTGGGGAGAAACTGGCTCTGCAGAGCAGGTTTGGGCTGAGTAAAGAGGAACAGAGGGAGAACAAAGATGGAAGTACACGCTGCATCTGGGAAACAGTGTGGACTAGCATGTGAAGTTGTGCTAGCAACTCTTGGTGTGTCTTTTATGCAGTGTGTCTTTAATGCTGTGCAAATCTACAGGAAATCATGAAACTTCTCCATCTGGACTGTGAGAGGCGGTGCTGGGATCCCACACTTCAGGCTGATTGTCAGGTCTAAGTTTCCTATCAGAAAATCTGCTCAGGTTCTTGACAGAAGTCCATGTGCAGGACTGCAGGAATTGCTCTGTGCGTGTGTCCAAGATCTGGCAGTTAATAGGTCATGCTCACTTTCCCAGTCACCTTTGCCATGCCCTAGTCTCCTGTCTCACTACTGCCAGCCTTTGTGTGTATCCTCCTTTGTCTCATAGCTGCAGCACAGGGGCAGGGTGCCAAGGAGGTTGGAGAGTCGTCCCACACATGACACTGCACTCAGTCTCTTACTCAACCTGCATCCTCCCCAATGAGATGCTATGACTACAGGCAACCTTAAAGGTCACAAGGGACAAAACTAGAAATCAACCACAGGAGAAGCCCCAGAAACCACACACAGAGAGTAAAGAAGGGCCAGTGAGCCATTGTCAAAACCAGAGGAGCATAGGACAATCCCTAGAATCAAATTCAGTGAAAACTCAGCCTGCAGAACTTGAGAAGCACAGGACAGCAGCTCTCAAAGGACATTTAGAGCCAAGAATTCCTGTATGCAAAAGCAGAGTGATAGCAGATAGCTAATGATGGCTCTCCAGGTCCTAGAAAAATGAGAACACACCAAGCCCAAAGCCAGTACAAAGAAGCACTAAGACCAGAGCAGAAGTTGGTGAACTAGAGACTCAAAAGAACAACCAAGGATCAATGAGTGAAAGGTTGTCTTGTGTGAGATAAATAAGGTTGATAAACCCTTAGCCCAAGCAGACCAAAGAAAGAGAAGGCCCAAGTGAGTAAAATTAGAGATAAAAAAGATGGCTATCACTAAAATTCAGATTACTAACATTGATTTTGGAAACTTGTTCTAAGAAATTGGAAAATGGGTAGTTTTGTATTTACCAAACTGAGCCAAAAGGATATTAAAAACTTAAATAGATCAATAACAAACAATGAGACTGAAGCAATAATAAAAAGTGTATCAATAAAAGCAAGTCTGGATGTGGTAGTATAGAGCACACCTATAATTCCAGCACTCAGAGGCTGAGACAGGAGGATTACTGCAAGTTCAAGACCAGTCTGAACCACAGAGCAAGACCTTGTTTTGGAAAAAAAAAAAAAAAAAGGCCCTGGAAAGGAAGACTTTACTGCTGAATTTTACCAGACCTTTAATGAAACCAAAACTACATTGAGACTCCATCTCATCCTACTTAAAATGAGAATAATACAAAATATCATACAAAGCAAACAAAAAACCAGACCCATAAACACTGGCAGAGTGGAAAAAGGAAATGTATGGCTGGAGATAGAAGAGAGCACAGCCACTCTGGAAGGTAACTAAGGGTACCTGTGTTATCTGTCCTTGCAAAGCCAACTGAAATTGCTCATTGATGGACTTCATGGTGCCCCATTCATCTGTATTCCATTCATCTATCGTTTGTGGATGATGTAAAGAGCTCTTCCTGTATGCCGGACATTGTTTTAGGTTTCAAAATAAAGGTAGCTGGTACAGAGGATCTATCCTGTTATGAGACAATAAACCAAGTGTCGGGAGAGCTAAGTGTTCTTTCCAAGGAGAGAATGAAAATGGCAAGACAACCTGTCACCACCTTTGGGAAGATCACATCTGGTAGGTGCCTGTCAGTGGAGAGCTGATGACCAGAGAGTGGTTCAGGGGACAGCTGGGGAGCATCTTGGGAAGGGATGGAGGAGCAGGTTTGGTGCCTCCTACTAAGCAGCAGAGACAGGAGCGAAGGAGAGGTGGGCCATGCTGGGGTCAGCAGTGGCCAGGGGTCTGTTCTTTGCTCTACCTGTGCCGAGCCATTGGATGTAAGCAGAGTAACTCAGGGCCAGGAAGATGGCTCAATAGAATAGAATTGAGCTCAGTTGAACTCATTGGGCCTGAGTTCAATCCATGGTTCCACACACAAAAAAAAATAATAATAAAAAAAAAAAATAAAGAAAGAAAGAAAAGAAAATTTTCAACAAAAAAGACTGCCAGTTAAAATAAACCTTTCAGAGAGATAGCTCAGCAGCATAAGTGCCTGCCTGGCAAGCGCAAGGTCCTGAGTTCGATCCCTGGTACCACAAAACAAAGCAACAATGAAAAAAGACTGCCAGCTACAGCAGAGTAACTCACCCGGAGCTGGATACAGAGCCTGTTGACTGCTAAGGCCTCTCTTTTTTGGTGCTGGAAGCCAGGCTCCTTGCTTTTGGTCTTTGGACCCGAACTTCCTTGGAGTGGAATTTCCCTGAGGTCTGTACCTGGATTTCCTGACCCACATTGGTCCGACCCAACTCTATCCTGAAAGACTAGGGTTTTTGTTTTTTGTTTTCTGTTTTGGTTTGGTTTGGTTTGGTTTTTTGTGGAACTGGGGATTGAACTCAGGACCTTGCACTTGCCAGGCAAGCACTTATTCCACAAAACTATCTCCCTGGCCATCACATTTTAAATCGTCCTGTTGGGCTCTTTGCTCTTGATTCTTAACATAAATCTGACTAAAAGAAAAAAAAAAAAAAAAAAAAAGATAAAAAATAAATAAATAAATATGGGTTTACAGTGATGCATTACCCATTTATAACAGCACAACTCAACTAAATCTTGGAAGCAGCAGATAAATGGATAAAGAAAATGTGTTTGCACACTACGGAGTACTACTACACCAGAAAGAAGGGTAAACAAGACTCAGGAGGCCGAGGCTGTGAGTCCAAGGCTATCCTGGACTGTATCAAGAGATCCTGTGTTACAATAGAGTGGACCAAAATTAGTCCAGGTGCTTCCCACCTCTCTAACTGTTGTCACTCACCCATTGCTGCCTCTGGCATCATAACCTCTTGTAATTGTTAAGAGTGGTGTTGCATTTATGGTTGAATGGAGAGAATTCAGGTGGCTCACAGTTTTCCTGTTTTAGGTTTATGGAGGCATGGATAATCATTAGGGTGGTGAGGTGTTTACAGCTGAACAAAGGGAAGGGAGTGACTCACTTATCTCCTTTGTTTCTAATTGTACTACCTGTATCGAAAACAAAACAAAGAAAAGGACGGTGGCAGAGCAGGGAAACAGCAACAGGTCAGCCTTTCCAAAATTCAAAATACAGACCCTGAAAAATAACGATTTGGGAAAGGAAAGTGGTAGATCACTGGGACCCAGAAAGGACTTAAAGGGAAAATTGGAGCCGCAGGGACATGGACGAGACCTCAGCACAGCAAAAGGAAGGGACAACCTGTACTTTCTGCCTGGGTGCTAGCTCACAGTATGAGAAAGGAAAATCAAATCTACAGAGACACAGTGAAAATGGGTGATTCCAGAATCCTTGGGGGGAGAAACCGCACCAGTGGAATGGAGCAGTGGGTGCTGTGTACTACAACAGCTGCTGTGCGGCTCCAGACCAAATGACTGGCAGGTCCCCTGGGACAATGGTTGGTCAGATGCCGGGGGAAGGGGTGGGCAGCTGAGCTGGGGAGTCAGAGCAGCCATTGGTCAGCTTCATCTCTGGGCTCCCAGTGTTAAACCACCACAGTGACTGGTGAGGGAAACCCACAGGAGACATCCATGGTCTGGGAGCCATGGGCAGGCCCTGCAAGAGACACCCAGAGTGCTACAAGCCAAACAACTCAGGCTCCTGCCCCAGGACCAGGCATCAGCTGCAGCCTAACCCTCTATGGACTGGAAAGTCCCAGTTAACAGCCTTAATCCTCCCAGCTTGCTGGGAATGTCCAGCCACTTCTATGCGTATAGTGATACACCTTGAATTGTACACTGCTACAATAATGTTGACCTCAGCCAGAAGATAACCACAGGCTTGAGATCACAGAAACTTCTTCCACCACCCTCTTTGGTTTTGGGGTTTTGCTCATTAGGTTTTTTTTGGGGTTTTTTTGTCTTTTTGAGATAGTCTTACTATGCAGTTCAGGCTGGCCTTGAGCTCACTTTGTAGCCCAGGCTGGTCTCCAACTCATAAGGATCCTCCAGTCTCAGCCTCCCAAGTGCTGGGACTACAGGCATATACTACCATGCCTGGCTGGCGTCATCCCCCACCCCATTTTTATTTCTTTGTGAGTGTAAGCACTGTTTGTAGAGGTTTTTAGATTTTTCCTTTCTTATTTCTCCCACCCTACCCCCTACCCCCATTTCTGTTTTTTTTTCTTTTCTTTTTCTGTCTTTTTTTTGGGGGTGTGTTTGTGTGTGTGGTACAGGGGATTGAACTCAGGACCTTGTGCTTGCCAGGCATGTGCTTATTCTACTGAGCTATCTCCCCGGCCCTCTCTTGTCTTCTTGATCAGTTTCCTGAATCTTGGGTAATCTTCCCTGTCCTTCAGCCTTGTTTCTGGCCTCTTTGTTTGCTTTTATGTTTGTTTTTTTGAGAAAAAAACAACTACACTGTGTAGTTCAGACTTGTCCTAAACTCACTGTGTAGCCCATGTTGGCTTCACACTTGGAGTAGTCCTCCCTCTTCAGCTTCCCAAGTTCTGGGATTATAGGTGTACACCATCACACCTGGCTCTAATCTTTTTCTTCTATTTCTCTTTTTTCCTCTTCTCCCTTTAAATTTTCTCCCCTTATGGTAAAACTGCACTATTGAATGGATATTTACTGTATATAATTTTCTAATTTGTCTTAGATTTTGTTGTGTAACTATAAATCTTGTGCCTATAGTTAAAAGTGACAAATTGTTATCATAGCTTTTCATTTTTGTTTGTCGATGTTGTTGCTAAAGTAGTTGCAACTACTTTAGCCAAGGTGACGTAGTTGATGTGATCAATTGACCTTCCTTTTGTGCCAATACCTAGATTATCTGAGGGACATAAACAGTATTATGCCCAGTACCAAAGAACTGGCTGCTAGGCTGAACAGGATGTAATTTCTCATCACTAATAAATAGAAGAGCAGGCTCCTGGGACAGACTCCATGGCCAAGAGCCAGTGGCTAGAAGACATCTCTGAAAAATAGTCATTTCCTAAACAGGCCCCCATACTAGTAATAAAGGCACCCACTATAAATAATTTGCAAGCATCAATGCAGAAAACAAATTTTAAAAAATAGAAAAGGAAAAAACACAGAAGCAAGACCTCCAGCTCAAGCAAGGAAAATACAGGAGAAAAACATATTGAGGGTGAAGAAATCAAAAGCCACCCAGCTTAACTTTCTTAAAAAGGTAGCAGTGAAAGTAACAAAGCAGATGAGTGAGTCTTTTTCTTTCTGTCTTTTGAGACAGGGTCTCGCTATACAGTTCAGGCTGGTCTTGAGCTCACTTTGTAGCCCAGACTGGTCTCAAACTTCCCTCAGCCTCCCAAGTATGAAGAGTGAGTCTTAAGAAGAAAGCAAAACAAATAATTGCATAGATAATTAAAGAAATGATGACCATAAGGAAGGACATGGTTAGTGAATCTAACCATGATTAAAAAATAGAGGAGTTTAGGAAAGTAATGGAAACCATGACTGCCCAACATAGGAAAGAACTGAATTCCATAAAACACATTCAAACAAATATCCAGGAGATTAAAAATTGTATTGAAAAAATATATAGCAGAATCAACCAAGGTGAAGATAGAATATCAGCTCTAGAAGACAAGGTCGCAGGTAGTGGCTGTCAAATGAAAGCCTTCTTAAAAATAGCAAGGGAGGCCCAGCCAGATAGCTCAGCGGACTAAAGTGCTTGCTTCGGCAGAGCACAGTGGTCCGCCCCAGGGTGCGCTGAGAAGGCGATTGAGACTTGGCATGATGGCATGCGCCTGTAATCCCAGTGCTTGGGAGTTTAAAAAAAAAACAAAAAACCAAGGGTCCACAAAAAATCAACAGCTGCTAGACAGTGCAAAGAAGAATAACGTAAAATTAATTGTAATTAATGAAAAGTCAGAAGACAGTACAAAAAAACCTATACACAGAAGTAATAGCAGAAAATTTCCCACATGTGCAAAAGAATTACATATAAATAAGTGAGGCATATAGAAGTCCACTTGGCCATGATCAGAAAAAAACTATATACCAGGGATATAGTTCAGTGGCATAAGCACCTGTCTGGAAAGCACAAGGTCCTGAGTTCAACCCTCGGTACTAGGAAAAAAACAAAACAAAAACTCTCTTCATAAGAAAAAGAAAAGAAAAGAAAAAAACTACACCAAGACATATACTAGTCAAGATTCTAGAAGTTCAATGAAAAACAAAATTTTAAAACCTGTTAAATTACCAGTAAAAGAAAAGCCCTCAGAGTCACAGCAGACTTCTCTCAATACAAATCCTTCTTAAGTCAAGGAAAGCTTGCAGTGAAGTGTTTGAACCAAACCTAAAACAACCTCCAGCCCAGCTTGATGTATCCCACAAAATAATCTTTCAGAATTGGTGGAGAAATAAGATATTTCCTTGATACAGAACACCTAGCGGCTAGGGTTATAGCTCAGTGGCAATGAAAGTAGTCCTCCAAGGGAAATTTGTAGTGCTAAATTCTCACATTAGAAAAACAGTGAACTAAAATAACCTAATGTTGAAGCTCAGGGTTTTAGAAAAGAAAGAGTAATTAAACCACAAGCTCATATGAGGAAAGAAATTATAAAGATGTGAACAGAAATTATAATGCAATTAAAATTTTTTTTTAAAAAAGCATGAATTGGAGAATTAGTTCTTTGAAAGATTAAATGGACAAACCCATAGCCAATCTTATCAAAAGAAGGAAAGAAAAGACCCAAAATCCATGCAATTGGGAATGAAAAGGATAAAATCACAACAGATCCTGCAGAAGTCCAGAAGATCATTAGTACCTATTTTAGTGCCTGTACTCTAATAAGATCAAAAATTTATAAGAAATATACAGGTTCCTAGATACATATAAATTACCAAAGCTGAATGAAAAAGATATAAAATTCTAAATAACCCATTATCATTTAATGAAATTGGAAAAGTAATTTGAAGAAAAAATACCAACAAAGAAGAGCCCAGGCCCTGATGGATTCACTGCTGAATTCTACAAGAATTTTAAAGAAGATCTAATTCACTTCTCAAACTAATGAGACTAAAAGGAAAGCTGGGGCTGGGGAGATAGCTCACCTCAGCAGTCTAAGTGCCTGCCTGGCAAGTGCAACGACCCAGGTTCAATCCCCAGCAACAAACACTGCTGGCCCTGGGCGCCAAGCTGGCCACCAAAACCAGGCATGGTGGTGCACACTTAAAATCCCAGCACTGGGGAAGCTGAGACAGACAGGAGGATCACTGCAAGCCCAAGCTGCGTAGTGAGACCCTGTACCAAATAAAAAACTACATACATACTTTTTTTTTTTTTTTTTTTTTTGCGGAACAGGGGATTGAACTCAGACCCTTGCGCTTGCCAGGGAAGTGCTTATTCTACTGAACCATCTCCCTGGCCCCTCATAAATGGTTTTTTGAAAATTAAGAAAAGAAATTGAAAGGGAAGTAGTACTCTCAGAGTCATTCCTGGAAGCAAGTATTATCCTGATAACAAAATCAGAGAACAATCCAGCCAAAAAAAACCCAAGAACTATAAGCCAGTCTTCCTGATGAACATAGATGAAAAAATAGTCAGTAAGATACTGCCAAATACAATATAGCAGATCATCAAGAAGCTTATATACTATGGCCAAGTAGGGTTCATCCCAGGAATGCTGGGTAAGTTCAACCTATGGACTACATGATCATCTTAATAGATGCAGAAAAAGCAGTTGACAAAACCCAATACCCAGAGCCTTACAGAAAATTGGAATACATGGTCTTTATCTCAATTTAATAAAAGTCCATCTATGATAAACTAACAGCATTATACTAAATGGTCAAAACCCAAAGCTTTCACTCTAAAATCAGGAATAAGGG
The DNA here is from genome assembly GCF_000260255.1 of Octodon degus. Classification (NCBI taxonomy): domain Eukaryota; kingdom Metazoa; phylum Chordata; class Mammalia; order Rodentia; family Octodontidae; genus Octodon; species Octodon degus. The sequence goes on from NW_004524809.1 coordinate 3,056,444, forward strand.
CCAGGGAGATAGCTCAGTAGAATAAGCACTTGCCTGGCAAGTGCAAGTTCCTGAGTTCAATTCCTAGTACTGTAAATAAACAAGTAAATAAATAAAATCAGGAAGAAGACAGGGATGTCTACTAACAGCACTCTTGTTAAGTATAGCGAGAGCAATTGGACAAGAAGAAAAGGAATAAGGACAAGAAAAGAGGAAGTTTAATACATTATTTGTGGATGGCATGATACTCTACATAGAAGACCCCAAAAACTCCACTAAAAGGGCTGGTGAGATGGCTCAGTGGTCTAAAGCACCTACTTAGAACAAGCTAAGCAAAAGCACAGGGACCATGGTTCAATCCCCAGCACCACATGCCAGCCAGCCCCGCCCCCTGGTGGGCTGAGCTGGCCACGCACACACAAAATAAATATTTTTTTAAAAAAAATATATCTTAAAAAAAAAAAATCTCAGCACTCTGGAGGCTGAGGTAGGAGGATCACTGCAAGTTTGAGGCCAACCAGCACTACGTGTCAAGACCCTATCTCAGTCGCCCCCCCATAATAGAAAACTACAGTACTCTGAAAAAGGAAATCAAAGAGATCAGAAAATGGAAAGATGTCCCCTGTTCTTGAATACACAAAATACAGTGAAAATGACCATACTTCCAAAACTGTTGTACAGATTTAATATAGTGTCAATCAAAATATCAATATCATACCTCAAGAACTAGGGAAAACAATCCTAAAATTCATTTGGAACGAGAATAAACCTAGAATAATAACGCAATTTAGGGCAACAAGGGTGAAGCAGGGGACATCACAATGTCTGATTTGAAATTATACTACAAAGCTACTGTGATGAAAACAGCATGGTGCTGGCAAAAAAAAAACATGAGGATGAATGGAACAGAATAAAAGATACAGAAACAATACCATGCATATTTGGCCACTTATCTTGAATAAAAAGCCAAGCACCATCACTGGAACAAAGATAACAATATTGGGAAAACTGGCTTTCTATACACCAAAGGTTGAACCTAGATGCATATCCCACCATGAACTAAACTAAAATCACAATGGATTAAAGATTAAATATAAAAACAGAAACACTGTGTTGGAAGGTCAAACTCTTAAAGATATAGGTGTAGACAAAGATTTTATGAACAAAACTATTGCACAGGAAATAAAGAACTGGGGATCACATAAAATTAAAAGTTTTACACAGCAGGGGGAACTATCAGCAGTGAAGAGACAAGCCACAGAATGGGAAAAAGTCTTTACCAGCTACTCTTCAGACAGAGGACAAACATTGAGACTATATGAATAAATCAAAAACATCAGACACCCCCAAAAATTAAATACCCAGTCCAAAAATGGTTATCTGAAATCACACTGCTCAGATGAAGTATAAATAGCAAATAAATACATGAAAAGATGTTCAACATCATTAGTCACTGAGAAATGCAAATTAAAACAACACCAAAGGGCCAGGGAGATGGCTCACTAGAATAAGCGCTTCCCTGGCAAGCACAAGGGCCTGAGTTTAATCCCTGGTTCCAGAAAACAAAACAAAACAAAAACACCAAGATTCCCTCTCCAGAAAGAATGGCTGTCATCAACCAATAACAAATGCTGGCAGGACTGTGAGAAAAAAACCCTTCTACCCTGTTGGTGGGAGTGTAAATGTACAACCATTATGGAAATTAGCATAGACATTCCTCCAAAAGCAAAACCTACAGGTTCCTTTTGGACCCACCTATTCCTCTTCTAATCATTGTCCTGAAAGAATTAAAAGCACACCACAGTGATGTGTGCACACCCATGTTAATAGCAGCACAATTTATTATAGCTAAGTCTATAATTTATAGCCCATATGCCCATCAACAGATGAATGCATAAGGAAAATGTGATTTTATATATAGTGGAGTACTGCTCTGCCACAAAGAAGGATACACTTAATCGTTCATAGGTAAATGGATGCACCCCATGACCATAAGTTTAAGTGAAATAATTAAGACACACAAGTTTAAATATCACAGTGTATCTCTTTTATGATAAACCCTAACTGTAAATAAGCAAAATGGAGGGCAGGTATTGGAAAATAGGAAGAACATGTTCACATGGGAAGGGGTACAAAGGAGGAGAAGAAAAGGAAGGGAAAAAGGATTAAAAAAGAATAAAAGGAGAATTGGAAACACAACTTCTGTAACTGGGTAGGAGAAGAAGGGTTGAAGGAAGGGAAGGGAAATGGGAAGCAAGAAGAATTAAGACATGTAGAGGTGCAAATTTCCTGTGATGAATGTAAGCATTCTAGGAAGCAGGGATAGCAAAAATTGTAGAAGGGTAGACAAGTAATTGTAGGAAGATGGATGCAACTTGAGGCCATAATGTCTAGTGAAATAATTCAGACACACCTGCTTATATACTGCATGGTTTCTCTTATGAGAAACCCAAAGTATAAATAAAGAGCAAAATAAAAGATAATAGCAAGTGGGGAGATACATCTTTTGCAAAAGGAAAGAGGGCACAGGGAAGAATAGAAAGAAATCAGACCAGCTTTCCATGAGGAATGCAGTCACGCACTGCACCCATGGACTAATTGAACAATTAAGCACTGAATATGGGTTTATTGGAAAAACAAGGTGAGAAGGCTGGAGTGTAGCTCAAGGTGGGCGCAGCCTTCTGTGCCTGGCGCTGGGTTCCATCCCCAGCACCAGCAGTCAGTCAGCTGTGAAGGATGTGAAAAGACACATTTATGGAAGTGCATACAGGAAGGGCTCTGGGTGCTAAGTTACAGGGTAAAAATGTAAAGATTTGTAAAATGCGCACATAGAACGCTACAGCCTGCCAGCATTTCTGAGTACCTGCGGTAGGTGAGTCCCAGGAAGGTGTCACATTCCTCATCTGTGCCGCATCCTCCTCGGTGCTACCACACTGAGCCTCGTACCTTGCGCTCCACTTGCACCCTGATGCTGCAAAGCAACAAGCAGCTGGGAGCAGGTGCCCATGAATCAGAATTATTACACTGATGTTTGGACAGCACTTTTCTGTTTAAATTTTGTAGAAAAAAGTTCACACTACAGAAATCGCTTTAGTTCAGCAGAACACACAATGGGAGTTGAAATGATAACCACAAAACCCTGCTGTCAGTATGTTGGGAGCCACATAAACTGGAAATTGGTCAGATGTGTGAGAGCAGGACTAGGCCTTAGAGCCTAAAGCAGTCAAGCTACCTCAGTTCTGAGAAAAGCATCCTTACTGGTTAATGTCAGCTGTTAGTCACCAGGCAACCTTGTGTCACGTGATACTAATTTTGCGAAGGTATAAATAAATGCCCCTACTGTTGTGCTGGGGGTTGTTTCACCAACCAGGCAGACAGGCCACCACTTGACCCAACTCTGTCTTTTTGTCTATCTTTTCCTCATTTCTGCCACCATTTCTCCCCAGGTACAACATCACACAGAGAGAACAACAGATCCTTACATCAGCAGACACTGCTGGGCGCTGTATTCAGAAAATTGTCCACTGGGGTTTTATCTGGAGTATGGAGTGGCTGTGTGTGTGTGTGTGTGTGTGTGTGTGTGTGTGTGTGTGTACCAGGTATGGGACCCTCAGCCCAGGGTGTGCCATGCAGATAGTCTACACTATCTTGGCCCTAGGACCTTTCACAGTTGGTAAAGCTCAAGGCTGGAAGAGGTGGCATGGTGTGAGAGGATCACATGAAATACTGCTGGGGCACAGAGAAGTAGGGAAGCCAGTCTTCCCAGAGAAGGAGGTGGCCAGCTCATCTCTGGGTTGTGTGGCCTCGGGATACAGCGGGGGAAACTTTTCTGAGTACGCCCTGATACCGAGGCTTACTGGCCTCATAAAATGAGTTGGGCAGTGGTTAATTCCTTTTCCACTCTCCGTAGCAGTTTATGGTAAAGTTGTAATTGTTGTTTCTGGAGTGCTTACAGAAATTGCCCAGAAAAACTACAAGGGCTTAAAAGGGTTTTTGTTGTTTTATTTTAAATTATACCTTTTTCTAAGAATCTGCCCATTTTTGTCTGAGTCTTTCAGTGTGTTGACATGGTCTTTCTGAACAACCCTGTTTCACATGTTCACCATTTGCAGCCACTCTGGTTGCACCCAGAGGCACACCAGGGAGCCAGCCTGGTGATACGTGGCTGTTTGCCCCTGAATGTCCCCAAGATGCATGCACCAAGGGGAAGCCAGGAATGGGACTTGCTGTTTTGGTGATACCAGAAATTAGAGCTGAAGAGGGCCAGCCAAATAGCTCAGCAGATTAAATTGCCTGTAAGCAGGCACAGAGGCTGGGGGTTCAATCCCTGGGCCTGCCTTGCCGACTCTGCCCCCGGGGCATGCTGAGGTAGCAATTGAGACTGGTTGTGGTGTCATGCACCTGTAATCCCAGCTCTTGGGAGGCTGTAAACAGGAGGATCACTACGAGTCTAAGTCCGATCTATTAGTGAGACCCTGAACACCATGTACTCCCTTCCCTAAAATACAAAAAAGAAAAGAAAAGAAATTAGAGCTGAAGCAACAGCAGGTGCAGTGGAGCTGGGAATGGAGGACTCCTGGGAGCTCTTGGGGGCTCAGCCTTGAAAAAGTTGAGCCAGCTTGGGCAAGCTAGGGCTGGGATGCCTCTCCCTCCTGGTGCAGGTCTTACAGCAGGGCCTGTTTTGGTGCTTCAGACATCTTGCACCCCTTGCTATTCCTGCTTAGGATGGCAGAGTGAGGGGTTCTATATGCAGCTCCAGGTGGGTGGGACAGGGTCTCTTCATTTCAGACTTGAGTTAGGACTGAGGTCCCAGCTGTCCCGCTGCACAAACACCTGGCACTTCCACTCCTCTGTCTGAAGGGTGCCTTGCCCAGGTGCCTGAGGGTGTCCCCTTCTGTGTCCCAACACAAGGCACACATGGGAGTGTCTAGAGTGGACTTCTGGAAGTGGAATTACCTGGAAAGCTGGGACACAACTTATGCTCAGTAGTTTGATTTGGGAGCTTTTGACTTCATGGATGAATTTACCTACTCAGTGAGTAAGATGTTTTCTTTAGTGAGTACTTGAGAAGGAAGGAGTTGCAGTCTACCTTCTTCGTGTGTGTGTGTGTGTGTGTGTGTGTGTGTGTGTGTGTGTGTTTAAGACATGGTCTCCTCTCGCAGTTCAGGCAGGCCTTGAACTCACTTTGTAGCCCAGGCTGGTCTCGATCTTACAGTGATCCTCCTACCTCTATCTCCCAAATGCTGGCATTACAGGCATGCACCACAATGCCCAACTTAGTCTACCTTCTCAGAAGGAAAAATCATTTTTTCTCTTTGAGTTGAGTTTCTGGGATATTCATTTAATAGTTTAATATACACATGCAAACTGGAGTGGAAATTCTTCATTAATAGCAATGTGAGCTTTTTAAAAACTTTTTCTCAGTTTCCTTCTCCAACCCATGTAAAAGTAAATATCCGTGAAACCTGTTTTGTTTTAATGTATTGAGTACAGGGTCTACTCATAGTAATCCTCCTGTTTTCAGTCTCCCAAGCACTGGGATTACAGACATGTGCCATCATGCCCAGTCTCAATCACTGTCTCAGAGCACTCTTGGGGCAGGGCTGGCATGGCACATGGGGGATTGAACCCCAGCCACTGCGCTCTGCCTAAGCAAGTGCTTTAGTCCACTGAGCCATGTGGCCAGCCCTAAAACCTGTTGTTCTGACAACTACCCTGCACGCACCCCCAGGTAACTATTTGTTAACAAGTAGAGGTCCTACCAGACACCTGCAGCCTGTGCTGGTGGCAGCCCCACTTCTACCTCACCACATGGCCACTGACCAAAGGTGATCCCCTCCCCTCCCCCCATGACCCCTGAATGAACACATCCCTCTCCCTGCCTGAACAAGTTGGCCAGATGCTCCTGTTTCCCAAGCCTTAGGTTGTTTCAGGCCCTTTTTGCTGATAGGGAGCTTCCTGTCTATGGAGGTGGCAGCAGTGCATGCGTACCCCAGTGCTCAGTCTTTCCCCACTCCTGGGCTCAGCTGTAGGATATGGTTGTGCTCTGTGGGGATGTTCTTGTGAGCACCTTTTAAAGGAAGGAGGTTGGGAGAAAGGATTCATCTGGGGAAGGGAAACTTTGTAAAGCAGAGCCCATTCTCCCAGGAACCATGAATCACAGTATCAGATGGACGCTCCTGCAGCTAGAACACAGGACCATGTCTGTGTGGCTTCCTTAGTTGCCAGGGATGACTTTCACTTGCCCTTCAGCAGAGAGGGTTGCACAGAGGGCCGAGCAGCAGCCCTGTGTAGCATGGTAGGTGGGCTCTGCAGGACCTGTGGGCTGCCTGGACCTCCTGGTGCTGTGGTGGGCCAGCCTCTGGAGCAGTCGCAGAGGGGAATGTAGATAGAGCTGCCGGCCTGGGGAACGTATCTCCAGGAAAGCCACCACAGGCTTTGCCCAAAGGGTTCCCTGGAAGCTGTGGTTCTACAGGAAATTTCATGGGTGCTTGTTTTTAAACCAACTGGTAAAAACAGCACAGAATGTAGACACCTGCTGTGGATTTAAGGGTGCATGACCACATCTTCACAACACCCAGTTCCTAGTACCCTGTTTCTGTACCCTGTGGCTGGAGTGAGTGGGCAGGTGTGTTTGGGCATGGCAGGAGCTGCCTGCCAGCTTGTGCTGTCAGGCCCACCTCCTGTGGGCCATGGGTTTGTAAAATGAACTACTCCTGAATATCTCATTGCTTTGCATCTTTGTGGAAGATAGTCGTTGACTTTGGATCTTTGTTTTGGGGCCAAAACATCAAGAGGTGTGGTTGCATCTCTTTAAACATATATTGTCTACTGGAAAATTTTGTGGTCTTGTTGATTCTGAGAGAAATAGTGCGTACTTACAGCACTAAGGATTTTGAGCCTCACATACTTTGCTGTGAAGAAGAGGTGATTGTTCAGGGCACACAGCTGGCCTGGCCCCTGCTCCTTATGAGCCAAGTGAGGCTCTGGACAGACTGAGCCCCCACAGGGTCTTTGTGTCCCTGTGCTGCTTGCTGAGTGACCTATGCCACCCCCACTGCCCAGTGACCTTGAAGATAACAAGTGGTGTGGCACTTCACAGTGAGCTTGGGGTGACCGCTGCCTGGAAGCCTCTTTTTTTTTTAATGGAACCAGGGATTGAACTCAGGCCCTTGTGCTTGCCAGGCAAGTGCTTATTCTACTGAGCCATCTTCCTAGCCCCCCCCCATACCATCCTGTTGCCCTGTGAACATTATCACACTATTAATCATCTGGGAATGTTGCCATCGAAACCCAGTATTAAGAACTGAATCCAGGCCCTTCACACTGACCTACAGCTCCTGCCCTTTTTCTTCTTTTTGAGGCAGGTCTTGTTAAGTTGTAATATGTGTGTGTTACCTTAGTGCTGTAAGCACCTTCCTCAACACGATGTTCACCTTTCAGCAAATAACTGTGTGTAGAGACCAGATAATTATTTCTAACATTTATCTCCTTGACAAAAAAAACATAGCCTTCATGAATACTGCTCTGCTGAACCAGGACACGTCAACAGCTTTTGACAAACTGGTTTCATATCTTTTTGGTAAATACCCAAAATTAAGTTTGCTGGATCCCATGCTGTGTTGACTAAGGTAATTTTGTATTCAGTTTTGAAAAAGACTGTGAGTCTTCCAACTTTGTTTTTCTTTTGTAGGATTCTTTTGGCTACTCTGGGTCCCTTGCTTTTCTGTGTAAGGTGCAAGAGGTGTGGTTGCATATGCATATATATATATATATGCAGTATGTAGATTTTCTGTATGTAGATCATTTAATGTAGATCATTCCATATGTAGACCACACCTTTTAGGCTCAGCTTGTTGATTTATGAGGGGATAAAGCACCTGGAGTTTGGTGGGAATTACATCAAATCAGTAAGTCACTGTGAGCCTTGCCACCTCGTGCTATTAGATCTTCTGGCCCAACACTCGACTTACTTGGCTGTTTGTTGGTAGTGATACTCCCGGGAGTGGTGGCGCACGCCTAACACTCGGGAAGTTGAAACAGGAGGATCACTCGAGACCAGTCTGGGGCTACAAAAGTGAGCACAAGGCCAGCCCGAACTGCATAGTGAGACCCTCAAAAACATAAACACTCTGATACTGTGTTTGGAGACACCTCCAATTTCCTTGGCTTCCTTTCAGATGGCCATGGCTGTTGGATAGAAGTGCAGTCAATTGTGCACTGATCTTATGCCCTGAAGCCGTGGAACTCATGCTTCAGCTCTGATGTTTTCTACTTTTGTGTGGATTCCGTAGGATTTTCCAGATGTAGATCATTTAATTTCTTCTTTTAGTGTGGTGTCTTAAACTGTTGAACCAGCTGAGCACTCACCAGATAAACTAAGTCTGGCAGGATGTGTCAGCCTTCCTGTGCTTTCTTTGGTAGAAATCTTTTTACGTTTCTATTCATAATGAGTGCTGACCTATGCGGTTTTTTGTTTGTTTGTTTGTTTGGGTTTTTTTGGTTATATTTCTGTCTTGTTTTGGTATCAGATAATATTGGCCCATAGAATGAGGTAGGGAATATTCGTTCCTGTATTTGCAGTTTGTAAGGTATGTATTGATTGGTTCATGATATGATACATTTTTTGTGTTTTTGGTTTGGTTTGGTTTGTTTTTTTGAGACAGTGTCTCCTTTGTAATGCAGGCTGGCTTTGAACTAACTGTGTAGCCTGAGTCGGCCTTCAAGTCATGGTAATCCTCCTGCCTCAGCCTCTTGAGTACTGGGATCACAGATGCGCCTCACCACACATGGTTGATGAGAGAGGTTCTGGCTATATAGCCCAGGTCTGTCTCCAGGTCTGAGATCACGGTAATCCTCCTGCCTTAGCCACTCCAGTGCTGGGATTGTAGGCATGTACCACCACGCCCAGCAGCTCATAATCTACTTTTTTGTTTGTTTGTTTGTTTTTGGTGGTACCAGGGATCAAACTCAGGACTTTGTGCTTGCCAGGCAAGCACTTATTCTACTGAGCTATCTCCCTGGCCCCTCATAATCTACTTTTAACCCAATAGTAATACCTTCTTATTCAAGGGCTAGTGGGTACTTGGCACCTTTCAGCCTTGCTGTGGTGGGTGAACACCAACTGAACACTTCTGTGAGCTTTTCCCATCACCCTGGGGCTGGGTGGGAACCCTTCCTGAGCACAGAGCTGGTGCTGCTCACCCCTCCAGCAGTCACCTGGAGGAGCATGCAGCTGGCTGAGCCATGAGGAAGACCCCGGGCCCGTCTCTGAAGGTGTGGGTGGCTCCAAGTGTAAAGAGCAGAACCGAGGCTGCTCTTGTTGCCCCTGTGCCCACACCACTAGGGGCAGCTAGCTGTGTCACACTTGTCTCACAGGCCACATTTGGGGCAACATCTCACCAGTCCAGGCTCCCCAGCAGCTTGCTTCATGCTTCAGATCCACCTCTGACCCATGATCTCCCACAGGTCCCACGTACACAGACCCCGTGGCCGGAAGCTCCAGGGATGACCAGCCCCTCCCCGCGCATCCAGATCATCTCCACTGACTCTGCAGTTGCCTCACCCCAGCGCATCCAGGTACCGTCCCCCACCCTTGCCTTAGACAAATCCCACTCTGCAAAACATAATTGTGATTTACCATTGTTGTTTGGTTTTTCTGAAACAGAGTCTCAGCCGGGAATGGTAGCACACACCTACAATCCCAGCACTCAGGAGGCTGAGGCAAGAGGAACATTGCTAGTTCAAGACCAACATGGGCTGCAAAGTGAGCTCAAGGCCAGCCTAAACTGCATAGGGAGACCCTGTCTCAAAAAGAAAAAAAAAAATAGGGTCTCACTCTGTAGTCCAAGCTGGCCTTGGACTCACTCATGTTTCCCAGGCTGGCTCATAACACATGGAGATCTTCCTGTCTCAGGCTCCTAATGCCGAGATTACTGGGATTACAGGCATGCACCACCCACTGAGCTTTTTTGGGGCTGGGGGGGGGTTTGTATTGTTTTTGAGACAGGGTCTCCTTATGTAGTATAAACTAGCCTTGACCTCACTATATAGCCCTGGCTGGCCTCAAACTCACAGCCATTCTCCTGTCTCAGTCTCCCAAGTGCTGGATTATAGGCATGTGCTACCATGCTCTGCTCTGACTTCCAAAGCAGAGGGCTGGTGAGATGGCTCAGTGGTCTAAAACACCTACTTGGAACAAGCTTGGCAAAGCACAGGGACCGTGGTTCTATCCCCCAGCACCACATGCCAGCCAGCCCCGCCCCCTGGTGGGCTGAGCTGGCTACACACACACACACACACACACACACACACACACACAAAGCAGAAATCTGAACTGTGGGACTATAGCACATGGGAAGAAGGCTCATTTGGATCACTTCCTGGTGCCAAATGGGCTGTCTTCACCAGTAGTCACGTTTCTGACTGCTGGTCAGAGGCATCACTTTCTCCCCTTGGAAACCACATAATAGCAGTGCTTGTGCTGGTGAGGAGCCAGGGTGCTGGCATTTCATGGTGTTCTGTGGGCACTGGCTATCAGTGCCTCGTGGCAAGTCACCAGTGGTGCTGTTTACTAACTGTCACTTCCACCTGTGTGTCAATGAGACAGGGGCCCAGGGCATGAGGATAGTGACAGTGAATGGCAGAGGGGCCAGAGGCCAAATCAGGGCACAGCCATACAGGGGTCCAGGCGCAGCACAGCATGGCCTGGAAGCTTTTGGTGATGAGATGGTCTACAGTAGGTACTGCAGCACTGTTGCTGGGTGTACCCCACGGGGTCAGGCCACTCTTTTTAAAAAGATTTTGCTGGATGTGGTAGCGCACACCTATAATCCCAGCACTCAGGGGCTGAGGCAGGAGGATCATTGCAAGTTTAAAACCATCCTGGCCTACAACGTGAGCTCAAGACCAGCATGAATTGCATATTGAGACCCTGTCTCAAAAAGATAAAAGGGGCCTGGGAAATAGCTCAGTTGAATAAGTGTCTGCCTGGCAAGTGCAAGGTCCTAAGTTTGATCCCTGGTACCAAAAATTTTTTTTAAAAAAGAGAGAAAGATTTTATGAATTTTCTGTTGCAAGTTGGAGCTGAATAAGGATGAGGGATGCACTGTTAAACCTTACATCTTATCTACGCTGGGCATGGTGGTGCACCTCTGTCATCCTGGCTCTCCAGAGGCTGATGCAGGAAGATCACAGCAAATTCCAAGCCAGCCTGTGCTACATAGTGAGACCTTGACTGAAAAAAAAAAAGGCCTTACCTACACTGGGTGCATGTCTTAGGTACTTTTCACTCGTTGCTAGGACAAATTCCCGGCACTCAAAAATTAAGGAGGGAAAGATTTATTTAGCTCAGTTGTGGAGGTTTCAGTCCATACTCAGTTGGCTCCAAGGCAAATGGCAGCAGTTCATGCTGGCAGAAAATAAGAGCAGAGGATGATCGAGAGCTGTGGCATCCATCAAGCCTCTCTCCTCCTTCTACACCATCTGCGCAGACTGAAGTGGTGTAGCTATCTGTGAAGATCAAGCTCTTCCAAAGTGGTACAGCTACAAAGTGGCACAAGGAAGACCAGGACTTCTGGGGGGCGGGGGCAGAAGCCTTCCTCAACTCCTTTATATACACTTTTTGGGCCGAGTCAGTCTCGGCTCTGGGGCACCCTGTTGCACCCTAGGGCGGGCCCAATCATGCCCCAGGGTGGGGCCTGCATGGCAGGGAGGGGCAGGCCCAGCCCGGAACCTGGGGAGCCGATCCAGCCAAGCTTCCGACATCTCAAGTTGACACAGTGTATCAACTACCACAGTGCATATAGAAGCCACAGAATTGTGGCTCTTAGCTTCACCCTGTCTGTGTCTGTAGTGTTAGGAATCTGGGAAGGCATCCTGAGGGGCCATCATCCTCAGGTTGGGAGCTACATGCACTTGCTTCCTGCTGTCCTGGCACTGCTCTTGTCTGCACTAGGGCCTGAACAGGTCCTGATGTACACCTCCCCTGCACCTTGCCCTAGGAAGCCACTGAACACCTTGTTGGGTTCTGCTCTCCAGAGACACAAGGGCAGACAAGGACCCAGGCTGGAAGGCTCTGCAGATTGTGCTGAGGTCTTGATGGAGGTGTGCATCTCTTATTATCACACTAGGCAGCGGGCTGTTCATAGTGTGGTGCTCAGTCCCATAGTGACCCTGAGATGGTATTACTGATCTGCCCTTGGCACGGAGCTGAGGTTGTAGGGAACAGCCTCAAGCAGGTGAGAGTGCCCTGAACAGTGAACAGAGCTGGAAACCTTCCTGTGTGAACTGCGAGTGACACTGGATATAATGGGTACCACAAGGATGGCAGGCCAGACTGGAATTGTGTTGGCTCGGGCTGGACAGACTGAGGATCACTTCCTGTCCCCACTCAGCTGTGTGACTGAGCAGTTCCCAGCTCCCCCTCACCCCTCTACCCCCCACCCCTGCTGTGTAGTATGATGTACCTAATTTGTTAGAGATTATGAAAGGGCCAGTAGAAGGCCTGGGAGCCTGTAGGGAGCAGGACCCGTGACTGCCAGCAGCTGTGCACACTGCTCAGTGTTGCAATGTGCCAGGACAGAGGTCTTTCAGAAGTTAACCATATCATCCGTACCTCTGCCTGCCTTCACTTCCTGCTTCTACAAGTAGCACTGAAGCTGTGATCCTAGCACAAAATCAGCATTGTGAGATTGTTCCAGAAAAGCTCTTGACTGTGTGCACCATGCCTGAAGCTTTTGAGCTCACTAGATGGCCTTGCATTGCCCTGCAGATTGTGACAGACCAGCAGACGGGACAGAAGATCCAGATTGTCACCGCAGTGGACGCCTCAGGCTCCTCCAAGCAGCAGTTCCTCCTGACCAGCCCCGATGGCGCTGGCCCTGGGAAGGTGATCCTGGCTTCCCCGGAGACGCCCAGTGCCAAGCAGCTCATCTTCACCACCTCAGACAGCCTGGTGCCGGGCAGGATCCAGGTGATGCACCACAGCACTGTCCCTGCCTGCCTCAGCCTCTTAATGCTGGCCATGGTTATCCTTGAGGTGCTGGATTTCCTCGTGGCACATAAGCTATAAGAGCCCTTCACAGCTGAGGGCCTCAGCAGCTTAGCCCAGGATATTTTGCCCCATCTGGGACAACCAGGCTAGAGAAGAACCCTTCCTCCAGGCTGTCCTGGCCACCATGTATTCCTAATTCCTTATTTATTTGCATCTGGGTGAATGAACATGATGTGACATCCCACAGGGCCCACTCTTAGGTGTGGGGTGGCATTAGGGTTACTCAGTGCTGTGCCATCCATCTGTACCTCCCTCTTCTCCTGCGTGAAGCCTCTGCTATGGGGGTTTCACATCAGTGCTCCAAAATGGGATACTCTCAAGTGACCGTTCCAGTCCCACTGAACAGTGACTTCTGTTTGTGTGAATCTGATGGCCCCAGGGACCAGCTCATAGCCATGGTCACACAGAGTCTGTCCTTTGTGACAGGCTCGCTTCCTTTAACATGCTGTCTCCATGGCTTGTCATGTTGGAGCATGGGTCTAAATCTCCTGATGGTCAAGTAATGTCCCTCATCACTACAGAAACTGCAGGAGGGAGAGAATGACTTTCTCTGCAGAGCTGGACTCCAAGCCCGGTGTGTTCAGCTTTCGAAGAAGCTGTGTTTTTAGTGCACCCCTGCTTGGTCAGGCAAGGCCATGGCAACACAGTGGTTTGTGTGGTCCCTGCAGGTAGCATTCATGTGGAGACTTGTCCTGGCCTCCCAGGAAAGGTATAAATTCCTTCCTCACAGGGATGAGAGTTACATTGCTCTCCTAGATGGTGGCACTGTGTCTCCAGAGCCACCTACAAGGTGTCAGAAGAAGACATGTGGAGTACCTCCCACATACAGCTGTCCCAGGAGACACACACCTTTCTGAGTCCTTTCTAGTGCTATGTGGAAGGATTTCCCCCTTCTCTAGGGTACTGTGTGCCTCCATGAGACAAATTCTCGGGGGGCTTCCAGAGAGGCAAGTTCTGCTGGAGCCCTAGCCACAGACCACCCTGGTGTCAGCAGGTGTCAGCTGGAGTTTCCCACTCGGCTTAAGCTCCGCTGAGGACCCAGGACAGGAGTCACACCTTTCCCTGCCGGGGAGGAAACAGGAGTTCTTGGTGTGATCCTCTGTGCGGGCGGCAGATCTGTGAGGAGTTAGTGCTGGGGGAAAGCAGCAAATACCAAGAGGTCTGGGCTGTGTGGCCCTCCTGCTCCTGAGGAGGGGGGGATCAGGCTACCTTCCCGGGATGGGGAGCATCCTGTTGCATATCATTCTACTCCTGGTCCGGTTCTGAGTAACCTGTCTGCTGCTCTCCCTAGATCGTCACGGATTCGGCATCTGTGGAGCGGCTGCTGGGGAAGGCCGAGCTCCAGCGGCCACAGGTGGTGGAATACTGTGTGGTCTGCGGTGACAAAGCCTCAGGTAGGTGGCCTGCTGTGAGTGGGGTGTTCAGGAGGCTGTGTGTGTGTGTGTGTGTGTGTGTGTGTGTGTGTGTGTGTGTGTGGTGGGTGTGCAGCCTCCACACTTGGGCTCTGCTCTTCTGAGCAGCCAGTAATGTGAAGAAATAATCAAAGTGGCCTCCAGAATTAAAGCGCAAGAGAGGTGGAGCACTGACTTCTATGAGAAGCCTGGGGCTGTCGTGTTTCTGTGTGGTAACAGTCTGCTTTCCACCTGCACAGGCTCTGTCCTTCCACAAGAGGCCTTCCGGGTGATGGTCCTAGGAGGCAGCCACCCCTGGAGGCCCAGTAGCTGCACCCAGCAGGGACAGTGCCAGCCTGTGCCATGTGTGGAAGGCTGTGGAGGAGGGACCTGGATGACAGGGTCAGATCACACAGTCACTGGGAAACAGGAGCCCAGAGGCGCTGACAGCCCAGTTGCAGATGGCCATTTACTTGCCTGGGTTTGGTTATTTGTGTTTATTTAGAAAGGAAGCCAGGGTGGTGGCACACACCCATAATCCTAGCACTCAGGAGGAAGAGGCAGGAGGATCATCACAAGTTGGAGGCCAGCTTGGCTACAAAGTGAGCTCAAGGCCAGCCATAACTGCATAGTGAGACCCTGTCTCAAGAAAGAGGAAGGAAGGAAGGAGAGGGAGAGAGAGAATGAGAGAGAGAAAGACAGACCGACCATAGCCTCTGGGCAGATGGCCGGGCTGCCTGCCCTGCTCCCCATCCCTGGAAGGTAGCCTGATCCCCCCCCTCCTCAGGAGCAGAAGGGCCACACGGCCCAGACCTCTTGGCATTTGCTGCTTTCCCCCAGCACTAACTCCTCACAGGTCTGCCTCCCGCACAGAGGATCACACCAAGAACTCCCGTCCCCTGCCTGGCACCTGATGGGGCTGATGGTCACACACAGCCCCTCCCCCCAGAGCACAGTCCCTCGGGAAGGGAAAGCAGTGCTCTCAGGGTGGTTTTAGCACTGTCGTTCCTAGAAGAGCCAACTTAGGGTCACCCAGGTGTACTCTGGGAAACAGCTCCAACCCAGGAACTTAATTAAGGCAAGGGACCTCAGTGGCCACCAGAAGAGAGCATCCCGTGGCACACAGTGTCCCTGTAGTGTCATGATGGCATTGGCCAAGGCTTGCATCCACCAGGAGAAAGGAGAGAATCTGCATGGCAGTGCCTCGTGCTCCAGGAGGGACCCGCCAAGGCAGGGAGCTCTTTCCTGTTATGGGTGTGGAGTTGCCTAGAGAGGTTGCAGCAGTTGGGTCTGCTCCCACAGTTCTGAGGCCCAGCCAGCCTCGCCTGGCCCCGTCACACCCCGGGGAAAGTAGGACCAGGGTGTGCGATGGCCCAGAAGCAGCTATGCCAGACACAGGTGTCCTGCTGCACACAGAGGAGCCCGGAGTCCTCTGCTTGCGGGGGCTGTCCTGCGACAGGTGCTGAAACCCCACACAGACATGATGTGGCACTCACCACCCTCTCCTTCCAGGCCGGCACTATGGGGCTGTCAGCTGTGAAGGCTGCAAGGGCTTCTTCAAAAGGAGCGTGAGGAAGAATCTGACCTACAGCTGCCGCAGCAGCCAGGACTGTGTGATCAACAAGCACCACCGCAACCGTTGCCAGTTCTGCCGCCTAAAGAAGTGCCTGGAGATGGGCATGAAGATGGAGTGTGAGCGAGGCCACCTGGGGGGTGGGCTGGCTGGGAGGGAGGCTGCTCAGCCGCAGCTCCACTTCTGTCTGTGTGGCCAGAGTGGGCAGGGCGGGGCATGCCAGTCCTATCCCTGAAGGACCCGCTGCCTCCTGGCCCCTGACCCCACCCCTGCCCCATCGTCCCACTCCTTCACTGCAGGGAAAGCTGGGCTTAGGAACTGTAAATCTAGCTGCCTGGTGGAGGTCACTTCCCGTCTTGGTAGGGAAAATTTGAGCCCAAGAGGTTCTAAGGGCCTGGGGTCACAAGCTGGGCACACTCACCACCTGGACCAGACAGCAGCCCTGCTGAGGGCACCTGGCCTTGAGGGAAGACTGCACACAATGCATTTCAGTACAGTTCACTGAGGACCTGTGTCCTTTGAGACATTAGAATGGTCAACCCACGGTCTGCCTAGTTTGATGTTTTTATTTTATGCACTGATTTTATTTTTCTTCAAAGCAAATAAGCAAGCTGAGTGTCCTTCCAGACTATGAGGCTGAAGCTCAGTCTGGGCTATCCAGCAACTTAGGATGACCCTGTCTCAAAATAACAAATAAAAAAGGACTGAGAATGTGGCTCAGTGTAAAGACCTTGGGTTCAATCCCTGGTACCCAAGGAAGAAAAATACCAGAAGCACCAGCTTGGCACCGGCTGGTCCACGCTGCCCTGTCCCCATCAGTGATGATGTCTGTGCTCTGAGCAGAGCCTGGAATTAGCCTTCCGCAGCCGCAGCTAGAGCTGCACACTGAGACCAGTTGGGCTTCAGCTTGGCTCCTGGACACCCAAGCGAGCCTCTGGGCTTTGAGTCTCCTGTTCAGGCCACCTTCCCTTCTTCCATGGCCTGTGGCACTTGTGGTGCCAGACTGCGGACGGATGGGTAGGGATACTCTGCAGTCTTGAGGCTCTTGAGGCTGGGTGGGGATGGAGGGCTCCCCGGCTGTGTGGCCTGGACGATCTCTGTGAGTATCCATATGCCCTGGGTCCACCCTGGTACTGCTGGCTCCAGATCCCTGCTGCACAGCTGTGCAGGGGGGGTAGCTTTGGTTGGTCGGAGTCCTCTCTAAACATGAGTCTCTCTTTCTGTTTAAAGCTGTGCAGAGTGAGCGTAAGCCCTTTGATGTACAGCGGGAGAAGCCAAGCAACTGTGCTGCTTCCACAGAGAAGATCTACATCCGGAAGGACCTGCGGAGCCCCCTGATAGCCACACCCACTTTTGTGGCTGACAAGGACGGTGCAAGGTCAGCCCCTGTTCCCTACAGGTCTGCACAGGCCATGTCTCCACCCAGCACAGCAGTTGTCCTGTAGCTCAGCATCCAGGCGAGGTTGCAGTGTACACAGCATATGAGCTGAGGTCTCCAGCGGAGTGCAAGTTAACAGTGCCTTCTTTTCATAGTCTGTGAGCTTGTTAGGAAGGAAAGGGGAAGAGGGAAGCCAGGCTCCACAGGGCATCAAAGAGAGAGCATCAGATCTGCCCAGGGGATGTAATGACACCCAGTCCCTAAGCTATGGCCAGGGTGGACCCTGGGGCCCCGCAGAGTCTGGTAACTCCCATGTGGCTGCTGGAAGTCACTCTGGTTTCTCTGTCTTAAGCAGACAGCCTGGTCTTCTGGACCCAGGGATGCTCGTGAACATCCAGCAGCCCCTGATCCGTGAGGATGGGACAGTGCTCCTGGCCACAGACTCCAAGGTGAGGCGTACCCTGCTTCCTCCCCTCCCTGCCTCACACAGCACCCTGGGACACTTTGCTCAGGGACACTGACTTTTCAGAACCCTCACTTGACCGGGGCTGGTGGACAGATCCACTGTCAGGTCCTGGGTTCTGGACTTCAGGGTGACAAACACTCTGCGACTTGTTCACTGCTCAGATTTTCCCTGGTACACATTGGGTGGCCTGCCGCCTACACATGTTGCCCTTTGCGAAAGCCCCAGTTCCTTTTGTAGCACTGAGGATTGAACCTAGGTCCTTCACACTGAGCTATATCCCCAGTACTTTGAGACAATTGCCCAGCTTAGCCTTGAGTTTTCCATCATCCTGCCTCAGCCTCCCAAGTAACTGGGATTATAGACATGTAGCACCACACCCAGTTAGGAAATTAATTTATAACAACACACAGCACTAGTGTAAACTACTGCAATCTAATTATTGCCACTGGAGGAAGGAGGATGAATGCAAAAGGTGTGTGGCACTTACCTAGTCGGGATAGGGAGAGAGCTCCGCAGTTGGCTGCCCTACCCGCCCTCCCTGAGGCAGAGCCATATGAGCCTGGCAGAGGCTGCTAGGAAGGAGAATACATGAAAAGCTGAATAAGGCTTGCAGGAGTAGCTTTGTCAACTTTATTTTGAAGTAATCATACATTCAAAACAACGTCACAGGCATGG
The DNA here is from genome assembly GCF_000260255.1 of Octodon degus. NCBI lineage: Eukaryota > Metazoa > Chordata > Mammalia > Rodentia > Octodontidae > Octodon > Octodon degus. The sequence goes on from NW_004524809.1 coordinate 3,074,960, forward strand.
CAGTGCACGCCTGTAATCCCAACACTTAGGAGGCTGAGGCAAAAGGATCACTGCAAGTTCAAGACCAGCCTGGGCTATGAAGGGAGCTCAAGGCCAGCCTGAGCTGCATAGTGGGACCCTGTCTCAAAAAGACCCCAAAAAATAAATAAATCCACATTGAAATGAACACAAAGCTTTCAGAGGCACCTGTAGCAGGGTTATCTGAGGTTCTGTCACACAGAACTGGGGGACAGTGTGATACTGGGCCTTGTGAGTCTGTGGACAAATGTGTCCTCAAGCCACATGCCCTGCAGCCTCCCTGCTGCTGTGTCTACTCCAGGGCCCTGGGGCGCTTACCACCTATGACCTCTCCATGGGCTTTAGTTTTCCCTTTTATTTCTCACTTGTTCTAAAGCTGTAATTCATTTTGTTTGTTTATAAACAACTGTAATTTTGGAAATATTTGTCAGTATATGTTGGCAGCATGGCATGAAGTTTCTCACTTTCATAATCAAGACACATTTGTCCCTGTATCTTGGTTCATCTCTGCTTGTTCTGTAACACCGTACCGCCTCACCCCCACTCTGTGAGGGACTTGGTTTGAGCAGCTGTCCTCCCCACTCCAGGGTGCTTCCCTCATCCCTAGAAGTGGCCACTGATGCCTCTGTCACCAAGGGTCTATGCACGTGGTCCCTGGCATCCATCTTGTGGTCACCATGCACAGCTACCCAGGGTCCTTCCTCAGCATTGCCAGACTGGTACGTGGTGTGGCTGTGCCCCCGCGCTCCCCTTAGCACTGACTGCTGGGTTCTAACAGTTTCTACTCTGAGTGGGAGGTGGCAGCTTCACTGCTGCATCAGTCATGCCTGATGGCTGCAGCTGTGACTGTGACCTGGTCCTGCTCCTCCTCAAGGGTATCAGAGTGGAGCCACTGGGGCTTTGGTTCCATTTGCTGCCCTGCCACACCTCTGCCTGTGCCTACCAGTCACTGTGTCCCCCTTAGGAGAGTCACTGTCTCAGGTCCTCGGCATGTTGAATCAGGCTGTCGTTGTGTTGTTGAGCTTCAGAGGTCTTTAGATGCCCTGGCCACTAAACCCTGTCACCCCCTGGACTCAGACTGGTTTTCATCTTTCTGCTTGTGTCCTTCAAACCACAGGCATTTTGCTTAGTGAAGATCAGTTATCAAAGTTATTCTTCTGTCATTTTATCCCTATCCTGTGGTGTCAGTGGGCGTGGATCTGTGTAACTGCCATACCCGAGACACAGCAGTCCCATCATCACACACTTCATGTGCCCCTAGAAGCAGTGCCTGTGCTGTGTGACACCCTTGACCCCGTGTGTGCCTTTATAACACCGCCACTTGTCCCGTAGGCTGAGACAAGCCAGGGAGCCCTGGGCACACTGGCAAATGTCGTGACCTCTCTGGCTAACCTGAGTGAATCCTTGAACAACGGCGACACCTCAGACATCCAGCCAGAGGACCAGTCTGCCAGCGAGATCACTCGGTATGAGCGAGGTGCCTGCGCTCTCTGTGAGGATCAGGAGCTATAAAGTTGTCCCAGGAATGGGCATGTCCACAGTTACACTGCTTTTTGTCCCAAATGATAAAAGGGGATATTCAGCATGCAAGGGTGGACAGTGCTCGCTGTCACTCCTTTTAAGTCACCTTCATGATGATAGCCCCTCCCTGCTTCAGTGTTAACCTGTTCTGAGTTGTGAGTTTAGAGCTCAACCACCAGGGACTGGCCACAGTGGCAAGTGGGGACGCAGTAGACGCCTGCATGCTATGCTCGGCCTGACTGGTTCCCTCTACTACTGTCCTGGATGCCAGGTATGGTCCTCGTGATTTTCTGAGGATTTTGTTTTGTTTGGGTTTTGGATTGTTCTGTCTTTTGAGACAGGTCTCACTGTGTAGTCCAGGCTGGCCTCAAACTCATGGCAATCAGCAACCCAAATACTGGGTATGCACTACAATGCCCAGCTGGGTTTTGGGACTTTTGTTGTTTGATTTTTTTTTATTTTTTATTTTTTTTGCGGAACCAGGGATTGAACTCAGGCCCATGCACTTGCCAGGGAAGCGCTTATTCTCTGAGCCACCTCCCCGGCCCAATACATTTATTGCCATCACACATTTTTTTTTTTCCCGCAGAACCAGGGATTGAACCCAGGCCCTTGCGCTTGCCAGGGAAATGCTTATTCTACCGAGCCATCTCCCCAGCTGTCTCTCTTTTTTTTTTTTTTTGAAACAGAGTCTTACCTGCAGTTCAGGCTGGCCTTGAGCTCTCCTTGTAGCCTAGACTGGTCTCAAACTCACAACAATCCTTCTGCCTCAGCTTCCCAAGTAGTATGATTACAGGTGTGCACCACCATGCCCAGCCTGCTGTTTGATTTTGATTTGAAGTAGAATCTCACTAGACAGTCCAGACTGTCCTTGAACTCACAATCCTCCTGCCTCAGCTTCCCTCATGCTGGGACCCCAGGTGTGCCCACTTGCCTGCTAGTCCTGTTTACTTAGTCTGACAGCAGAACTCAGGTCACAGGATCTGAGTCAGGTAGAATTCTGGTCCCACCACTTACTGTGGGGGTGGCTTGGGAGGCTCTTAACACTATGAGCAGTGACATCTAGGTGGAAAGAAGCTCTGCCTCTCTGGAAGATGGGTGTGAGAAGGAGCACCCAGCTTGGGGGTCTCTCCAGACATTCCTCAGACCTTTGGTGGGCCTGCTGTCCCTTGTGGGAGCTGTAGAGCTCCAGGCCCTCTAAGCTGCAGACCCATTGTACAACCCACTCTGTTTGCTTGCAGGGCATTTGACACTTTAGCCAAAGCACTTAACACTGCAGATAGCGCCTCACCCCCTGGCTTGGCAGACGGGCTGGATGCCAGTGGAGGAGGTGGCATCCACGTCATCAGCAGGGACCAGTCCACACCCATCATCGAGGTTGAGGGCCCGCTTCTCTCAGACACACACGTCACATTCAAGGTGAGCGGCGGGATGGGGTGAAAGGCTCTGCACCAAGGCAGCCCCAGGACCCAGGGTTCCGTGGCAGCATCCCTATAAGGGCTGTCATGTTTCCAGATGCACTGATGGCCTGTGGCCACTGGGGGTGAGAGCTATCCATCTCCCCACTATCCTCCAGAGCCCAGGAAGTAGATGGGCCACTCCGGGGGTCCTGCCACCCCAGCCTTGCAACAGTGATCTAGTGCTCACACTGGAGGGTCCCTTTCCATGCTGCCTGTGGCTACCCTGGGCAGGACACCATCCACAATGAGGGGACACTGCTCTGGCATGCAGGCATCTGTCAGCTCTCTACAGAATGACCCTATACCCAGGATCCCACTTAGACCTCAGCTCACAGCCTGGACCCAACAGAACAGATCTCAACATGGCCACTACCTTTCAGAGGATGAGACCCCAGCTCCCTGAGGCAGCACATGCACCCCTAACCTCCATACCATGTGCTCACAGCTGACGATGCCCAGCCCAATGCCGGAGTACCTCAACGTGCACTATATCTGCGAGTCTGCGTCACGCCTGCTCTTCCTATCCATGCACTGGGCGCGCTCCATTCCAGCCTTCCAGGCATTGGGGTAAGTGGCCTGAGAGCAGATGTGCTATCTATATGCCCCTCAGTCAGTGCCCTATGTGCTGAGGGCTGGGGCCAAGGCCCCGAGCAGCTGTGCCTTGGTGCTACCTGGGTACAGCATGGGCACACAATGACAAGGACTGCAAATGGCAGAGTCACTGGGTCAGTGATGTGTGGAACACCTGAAGGCAGGCCAAGCATGCAGCGCAGCTGGTACCCTTCTATCCCCAGGCAGGACTGCAACACCAGCCTGGTACGTGCCTGCTGGAATGAGCTCTTCACCCTTGGCCTGGCGCAGTGTGCACAGGTCATGAGCCTATCCACCATCCTGGCCGCCATCGTCAACCACCTGCAGAACAGCATCCAGGAAGGTAGGGTGGTAGGGCCAGGCCAAGACTGGAGCGGGGCCAAGGGCTGGGATAGGCAGGCAGGACTAGAGGACCCTCTCAGTCCTTTGCCAGCCAGAACATCTGCTGCCTTGCAGACAAGCTGTCAGGCGAGCGTGTGAAGCAGGTCATGGAGCACATCTGGAAGCTGCAGGAGTTCTGCAACAGCATGGCGCGACTGGAGATAGACGGCTACGAGTACGCATACCTTAAAGCTATAGTTCTCTTTAGCCCTGGTAAGATATGCGGTGGGGATGTGCCACCTTTCCACTGTGTCTGCTGCCGTTTCTGAGCGTGATCGTGTTGTCACCAGCAGTGTAGACAGAGCCCCACCAGACTGTGTGTGACCCATGTCCTCACACCCCATCCTTTGTTGGCTGCCCTGTGCTGCTATCCTAAACCCATCCCCCCACCTGGGGATGTCAGGCACTGAGCAGCTTGGCTGGGGTCTCAGCTTCCCCACCTGCCGCCCAGGACAGCAGAATGAAGAGCAGGCACCCGGCCCTGTGACCTTGATGCTCTCAGCCTCCATTAATGCCCAGAGCCGCTAGCATGCCAACCTCGACAGATGCAGCTCCCCAGGGCAGTGGTTGAGGCAACTGCTCTAGATTATGCCTGGTGGGCTGGTGGTAGCATCTGAAAAGGAGGCAGTGGACTGCCTTGGAGAGTGTGGCACCCACCTGTCCCCCATCCCCGAGAGCAGCTGCCACCCCCATGTGCAGCTGGGCATGCTCAACCTTGCTCCTCCCCCTAATTAGGATAGCATAGCTAATAAAAATAGAGATGATGTATAACCTAGAATCTAGTAATTGCTAATTTCACATAACTTTAGGATCTGCATTTCCTAAAGAGGAGAAACCAATGTCTAGAACCATTGGGCAGGGATGCTCAGCTGGGGAGGGCCCAGCTGAGGAGCCCTGAACCTTGGGCCCCTGTCCCAGCTAGACTAGTGTTCCATCCACTGTGCTTGAATGTCTGTCAGGTTTTGACTAAAGTGAAATTCTAGGGAGTCTGCCACTGCACCTCCCAAATGCAGAGGGGAACTTGGGGTCCTTTCCTGTTCCAGATCACCCAGGTCTAACGGGCACAAGCCAGATTGAGAAGTTCCAGGAGAAGGCCCAGATGGAGCTGCAGGACTATGTACAGAAGACCTACTCTGAGGACACTTACCGGTGAGGACAGCCCACCAAGGCTTTACCTCAGCCTGGGGTGGCACTTTCCACTGTGCTTGGCTAATAGGAGTGGAGGCTAGGTGATCTTGAAGCCAGCCCAAGGTGGCCTGAATCTCCAGAGTATGTTGTCACCGCCCAGCGCCTTCCCCCCTCCACCTTCCAGCAGTACAGAGCCCTAAACAAGGCCAGGTAGGGCTTATGGAAGATAATGACTTTACCCCAGATAAACTGATCTCAAAAGTTCCTTTATTTGGGTAAAAGTTAATTACAGGTATTGTTTGTAACAGCAGGCAGCTAGATGAACTATAAATAGGCACAGCACCAGAGCTACAGAGAGCAAGTCCCTGCCATGCCACCTTGCATGTCACTCATTTCCTGCTAACCTCCCCGCCCTGTCCCCTAAATAAAACTCAATCCACAGGGCTGGGGAGATAGCTCAGTGGAATAAATGATTGCCTGGCAAATGCAAGGTCCTCAGTTTGATCCTTGGTACCACTAAAAAATTGAATAAATAAAATAAAAAAAAATAAAATTCAATCCACAGAAACACGACTAGGGCAGGCTTGCCACATAGCCCAGAGCAAGTCTGCCCTGCTGGGCCTCGAGCCCACTAATGCCAGGACAGTCCCCAATGGTTCTGTATGGGATGGTAACTCTGGGGGGGCACACCAGTGGACAGCAGCCTCTCCTCTGTGACCTTGGAACAGCCACTACCTGCCAGCTCCAGCCCACAAGCACCTCATGCTCAGGGACCCCTTAGGTCCCTACACTGTGGCCTTAGAAAGTAGTTAGGCTGGTTCTAAGAAATCCTCATTCACTCCTGAGCCAGCTGTCATCTTGGAGGTGACAGGCAATCTGGACTTTCTGAAAAGATCCTCCAGTTCCTAGAGCCAATGCCAGCTTTGGTATGCTTGTGGGCCAGGCTATCCTCCCCTGGGGCCTGAACCCTCCCAGAACCGCTCCACCCTGTGCTGTCAGCCACTTCCAGGAAGGCCCCCAACCCAAGTTAGCTCTGCCACCTCCAGAGCCTGGTCGGCATGAGATCTGGGTGCCATGTCTCTTCCATGTGCCCAGCAGGATGAATAATGCTCCATGTGCAGTTCAGATACATGCTGTCTTCTGAAAATAACATGCTCACTGTAGAAAATAAAACATCCCAGAGAGAAAGAGGGAAAACTTACTCCAATGAAAAGCACTATTAACATTTTATGTTTCCTTCCAGAAACTTTTATATGTAGTGTTATTAGAATCATAAAACCCAAAAGATTTTCTATAACATTTTTCTATTAAATATAAATGACTATTTTCATGACTGACCTCTCCCTGCTATGGGAAGGCAGCTGGACTCAGTTCAGGCTGTGGTGCTGTGGCCTCCCCACCTCTGCCCCGTAGGCCAGTTCCCATCCACAGGTCTGTGGCCCTCCAAGCACAGTATCCTCCTGCTGGTCTCTGTAGATGAAACCATCTTTGTCTAATTGCAGTGTTAAGCAGACACAGGAAAGGAGGGCCACACACAGCTTTTCTAGGACAATCATTCCAATCTAAGCCCAGACTCAGCACTGGGGTGATGCCCATCCAAATGTGTATACAGACTGCTGTGTGCACACAGCATGGCTCCCTTGTCCCTCATCCTTGAGCAGTGTCCCATGGTCTGTCATCCTCTGTGGTGTGAATGCCTACAGTCCTCCCTTAGCATAGGGTACCTGGCCCTAACCTCTATCTGCTGCTGGGTTTCTAAGTTTCCATTCTTTCTATCTTCCCTAAGAAGGTGGGCACAAACGCTAACAGAGAGAGCACACTTATGTGCACCTTTGCATTTCTGCCTCCAGACTTCTGTGAAAGGAGCCTGATGCTGAGTGGGCAGGATCTGCTAAGTGGCCAGCCCAGGCCAGGGCAATGCCGGCCCCTTGTCTCACATTGCACCCTCTTGCAGATTGGCCCGGATCCTTGTACGCCTTCCAGCGCTCAGGCTGATGAGCTCAAACATCACTGAAGAACTCTTTTTTACTGGCCTCATTGGCAACGTTTCAATAGACAGCATAATCCCCTACATCCTCAAGATGGAGACAGCGGAGTACAATGGCCAGATCACTGGAGGCAGCCTATAGGCACTGTGCCCAGCCGGCCAGGGCTCCCAGGCCCCTCAGACCCCAGAAGACAGTGGCAGACAGAGCCCGGTATGTGCAAATGTTTCCATGTCCGCCACTCCCCACCTGGTTTCTTCTTACCATAACCCCAGGCAGTCTTGACTGAAGGCCAGGATCCTTTCCTGCCGTGAGAAATGTTTTCATGCCTTTTGATGAAGCAGCTGACTTTGGAACAACCTTTTAACTCAATTTGTATTTCAAATTTCTCAAAGGGCAAAAAACAAAAATGAAGTTTTATAATGTCAGAGACTAGTATTAAAACTAAAAGAACCTAAGAGAACAGTATGCCTGTAAATATATTAAAAAATGTCCTTGGAATTAATAGCTACTAATTACCAGGGTAACAACATTAGCACTTTCTAAGCACTTCTTACCAGAATCTGTGACATTAGCAGCATCTTGCCTGTGGGCAGGGCAAATGGAAAACTTTTACTGAGATGCTCATGATCCCTGTGGAAACGCACTGGGCCACAGGAGACAATCAAGCACTTAAGGAAGGAAGGATCATTCCTGTCGGTGTGCACACTGGTGTCAGAGGGCATCACGCCGTTCATGGGAGCATGGTGGCCCAGTGGCAGGAACCCAAACCAGAAGCCACCAACAACTGGCTGAGGATCCTCACAGTCCTGGCCTGTAACAGAGTCTACAGACTACAGGAACCTGGGTTCTACACTGAGGGGCTCAGAGTGCAGCCCCGCAGACCCTCACCCAGCTAACTCCACTGGCATTGGAAACATCGTCACCACTACTCAGAGCAGCAGAGCTCCCTACCCAACATGTACAGCAGACACTTGGAACCTTGACACCCCTTGGAACTCATCCCAGTGGCTTCTGCACCTCCCGCTCCTGGTACCCTGAAGAAGGGCCTGTGTGTCTCTGAGGCACTAGAACTGTGCAGTCAGACGGGGCCGTGCTGCACTCTCGCTAGACCTATGTGCTGGCGCGAGCATCAGGATGGTCCTTTGTGGCTGGTTAAACATCAGGGACCCTACCAGAGTCCCCACACCTGTCATCTCTCCTGTGAGCCTTTTGGAGCTTTTGCTCAATGGACACAGCAGCAATGGCTCCCAATCCTGATGTTACATTCTCTTTCTGCAAAAATGAGTGACTGGTTTGCAGTGAGAACAGACTCACCGGGACTGTGCCAGGCACCCCGGGTTTCTATCTGGGCTGGAGTAAGAAAGCCCTTCCTGTAGGATGAGGTTTGCATCTGCTGGGATTGTAAATTGGATCTGGCTTTGCAGAGTCCCAAGGGTTGCCAGCTACCACTGCTCACTCTCATAAAAAATGAGTGTGCATGGCATGTCTGGCTCCTGAATTGCCATTTGGATCTTGGGGTGTCCTCACAGGTCACACCTGGGAGGCAGTCTTGGGGACATCAGGTGGCCAGTATAAAATGATGATATAATTTTGCCAGCTTAAAGTATGATTTAGTTTTTTAACCTAAGTGTTTTAAATTTTAAAATTAAAGACTGCCCAGGACTGAGGGGTTTGGTGGGTCCCCTTCCTCTGCCTGTAAAGGATTCCAGTTGAGGTGTTGCCAGGGGCAGTGTGTCCTGTCACCACAGCTCACAAGCTGCCCCATCCTACTCCTCAGGATCTGGTGTGAGTACCCTTGAGGGACAGGGCACATGCAGAGCTCAGGGACAGCACTGAAGAAGAGTGGCTTTATGTGTGAAGCTGCTGACTCTGACCAGTGCTGGCCAATTCCAGTGGCTATAGGGCATCCCAGACCCTTGGCCTTGTCTTTGAGGGTCACATCACATGCCCAGTCTCGCTGCCTGAGGTCATTTCCAGCCTTCAACTGTGCGTCTTGTCAGATGGGTTCAGGTGTCCACCCAGGCTGGGGATAGTGTAGTTTCCCCTCAGTCCTCATCTGGAGTAAGTGGGTATACCCTGAGCCTACGAGGTGGGACCAGCCCTCAGTGAGGGACACAGCTTGGCAGCTGTTTCAAAAGTACATGGAGTAACTGTGGCTATGTGTCTCTTTCCAGAACCATTTCAAACAGTGCTGCATTAGGACAATTGTGTGGTCCATGTGTGGTGGTCTTTACAGGTGTGAACAGGACAGAGCAGACAGGAAAAGACCAAACTCCTTCAGCAGTGATTCTTAAGTTCCTCCTGGAGGGTGTCTAGAGGTGTCAGGCAGTCCTTCTAGTGTGCAACAAGTATATGCATAAAAGAACCTGCATTTACTGTCCAACCTCTGCTGTAGCCTGTGGCATGGGGTCATCAGGGTAGTCACGTATGCTCTGCCCTCAGACTATCATCTGGCTTGTCACAGTATTAGAGGTTGTTCAGAGGTGGCCCAGCAACCACACTGCACGAGCCCTAGCAAGGGGCCAGTGATCACAGGCTCTGAGGTGGCAACACTGTCCTCAGGAGGTCTGCTGTCTCTAGAATCCCAAAGCTCGCTCTCTACCTTTTAGCTTGAACATGTGACAGGTAGTGAGATGGCAAATGGCATTGGTGCTCCCATGGCCAGACACAAAAGCTACCATCTGACACCCCTTCTGCCCATCCACTTCCTCTGCCCAGCTCAGCCTCTAGATTGTGGTTTTTGGAGAACATCCAGAACCAGCCCCCAACCAGACAGGGTGGCCCAGGTCTCCAGAGTATACATGTGTCTACACCTATGTACAGTATACATAGCATGCACCCATATAATAGGTGTAAATTATGTGTACAGTCTCAGCCACCACCCAGCCACCACCGTGACAGCTAAGAGAGATCCTACGGTATGAGCATTCAAGGGCACTGTGACAATGGCCAGGGCCCAGATGGAGCTCAGACAGGAGCAGTCCAGGCCAGGGCATTTGTCTGTGTCCTCTAGGTCCCAGGGGCTAGGACAGTGGACAGTGCAGCCCAACAGCCAGGACTAGTGGCTTTTTCTACACCAACTCCTCTGACTTCTGATGGATCCTGGTAATAGCCAGTAGCCTCCCTAGGCACTGGACCCATTTGCCAGGCTAAGACGACATGGCCTGTCTGCAGGCTGCTTCAGGGTGGCAGCATCAGTGCTCCCTTGTGGGCCCTAGCCAGATGCACCCACCCCTCAGTATAGGGCCTGCCAAGTTAATCAGATAGCACTGCTGTCAGCTCACTGTGGTGGCCCGAGTATAACACACCTTAAATCACTTCCAACTGTGAGCATGCAAATGAAACCTGCTGGCTTAATTCCTTTTTGTAACTTAGGGTTTGCATTCTTGGGGTAAAAACTACTCTAATATAGATGTGTTCACCCTGAAAATTGCATATGCCAATTTTCTTTGCCAGATCTATTGTGCTATCTCCTGTATGTAGCCAGCTTTCCACTGAAATACAGGACTTGCAGATAGATAGCACAGGAGCTCCCGGGAGTTGTGCTCGGGTCTGAACTAAGCTGGCCTGCTGTTAGAAACACTTCATGCAGCCACAGCACTCAGTGCCTTTTGTGAGACATGGGTTGCTAAACCTTCCGCATCCCTGCTCTGATGTTACAAGAGCTTCCACAGAGTCCCAACCCTAGCCTGTTGTGACAATCACACTAAAGAAACTGACTTTCCAGTCAAGAAGGGGAGCCTGATTGTCTCTAAATGACTTTAAAATATGGGGGGGGGGGGCACCTGTTACATTAGCAACCTAATAACAAACTGAGAGATCATATTTTTAATGTTCCACTATACTTCCATTTAAGAAGATAAATTTTGGTCTTGATAGTTACACACAAAGTCCCCAACACCATTTACCAATTCAGAGTGCTTTAGTGTTTAATGCAGAGGTAACATCAGGAAGGGGCAGACTGACAGCAAACCCAGCTCTTTATGAAGAAAGGACCCTCCTAGGCCAGGCATACAGCTCAGTGTAATAACCACCTGCCTGGCAAGTGCAAGGTTGAGTTCAATCCCTGGTACGGTACCCGCCCTCCCCCCCCCAAAAAAAAAGACCCTCTTGTCGCTGTCAACACTGCCACTGCACACAACTCAATCCTGGAACCTTTTTCTACCCTGAAACCAGTGTTCAATTAGTTTTATACCCAAAAAGCTGTGTCTTTCTCAGCACCGCCCATAGCTCCTGCTGTAGTTCGGCCCTCTGTTAACATGTAGCTGTGTTGCCAGCCCCTTTGAGACGATGTCTGTTAGAGGAGAACCGGGTGTTGGGACCGTTTCTGTAACCTCTGCCCTTCACAAGATAGAAAATACTGTTCATGCCATTACCTTCTAATTCCAGGTTCCAAACCTGCTGGAAGCTATGGCTCTACACAGCTTCCTTCCTGTACGAATCAGCTTTGTTACGTGATGGCATTTAAAAACTAGCATGTTCTTTTTAAAGTGGATTTTATATCTAATCAGTGTCTTCAGTCTTGAAGAATCTGCATTGTTGTGTTTGTATATAGAGTGTCACAGTGCATGAATTAGCTTTATGCATTTTATTAAATGCTGTTTCGATGTGGCATTACTGTTGTGGCTTAATACTACTACCTACATGAGGTTTATACCATTAAAAGTGGATTAAGGCTATCTGCATGGCTCCTCTTTTCTTCAGAGCTATGGCAACACTGACCTGGTCCAGGTGGGGTGGGGGACTCGGCAGCCACCGCTATGAGACAGGATTGAGGACCTGAGCTACAGGCATCATGAGTAGGAAACCAGGGTGAGACAAGACTGCCAAGTATGTGTCCAGAGGGTGGAGTACAGTGGTGCCATGTCAGACTGCCAACCACCAAGTCCTCTCAGGAGGGTTCTGTTGTCCTGGGGGAAATGTGCACTTAATTCAGAAGTTAGCTGCGAGTGGTGGTGCACGCCTGTCATCCCCACACTCAAGACCAGCTAGGCAACACAGCAAGACCCTGTCTCAAAAAAAAAAAAAAAAAAAAAAGATTTGAATAGGAGTTAACTCAGTATTGTGACCACTCATTTTACAAGCCCTGTCGGCTCAGTGCAGCCAAAGAGCTTTAAATGGCACAGCCCAGCAAACCCTAAATAATAAAAACTAGTCACATCATAGAAACAAGGGCAAAACCACCCATGGAAGGCAGCTTTGAATAGGAGTGTTCATGTGCAAAACTGCTCAAGTCTCTTCCCAATTTTCCTCACTTGCACACATTTGTAGTTAAGCCCATCTTTTATCACCACTAAGGGACAAGAGAGAGGATTAGGTGAGAAGGCCCATTGGTGCTGGCTCCCACCTGCTGTCATCTGGCTGTGACAGTCCACACCCTTGCTAAGGGTGGCCATGGAAATGACTGGCTGCGCGCTCTGCAGCATCGACCCCAAACACCACAGCACAGGGACAGCAACCTGAGTGCCCCAACCCGGCAGCCAGGCAGAAGAAGGAGGGCCTCCTCTGCTCCCTCCAAAATAGCCACAGGGGAAGAGCAAAGGGCCACCCTGGTATAACAGGTCACTCATACACGCCTGTCACACAGCAGAATCCCTGCCTACCACCCTCACCTGAACCGCAAACCAGAATAGGGTAGCAGACACAAGACAGAAACTGCCCGCCCAGCGTGGTTACCTCCAGTGCTGACGCATCATACTGTGACTTCTGTCACCACACTGGCCAGTGACCTTGTACAGCAGTCACTGCCTTCCCGCCGCGTGGAGAAGCCCTAGGGCCACCTCACTGTGCCAGTGTAGCAGTGACCAGGACTAAAGACAGGAGACTAGGGTAGCAGCTTGAAGGCAGAGCAGCAAGTGGTTAGAAAGATGTCACACAGCCCTCCTGGCCACAGCAGGCCACACCAAGTGCCCTCCACCAGCCCAGATCCTGCGTAGCCCGAGGACCCCACTGTTACGCGACCTGTGGCCTGCCCTAAAAAGGAGCCCAGTCACCCAGCAGCCATCAGGCAGGGGAGACCAGGAGAAGGTTGCAGGCAGGAAGTAAGAGTAAGCCTAACCCTAACCCTTCTGCCCTCCAGCCAGAGGGCCCCAGCCTACCCACCCATCCTCAGGACCAGATCCAGCTGCACTGCTCACAGAGCCTTTATTGCCAGGGCAGAGGTGTCTGTCCACGCAGCCACCCCCACGTCCTCCCACACAGGGTCCTCGTATGCAATCCTCACATGCAGCATCCTTGCTCACAGGGGCCAACTCCCCAGGGCACTTCAGTCCTGGGCACTGGCTCTCAGGGCAGCCCTGCCCTTGCCGGTCATCTCCTTGGGTAGGGGCACCAGGCCCGGGCACGGCACCTGGCCTTCCACCTCGCACATGCACTCCCGTAGGCAGTACTTCCGGGGCCCAAAGTTGGCCGGGTGGGACAGCCACTGCTTTTCCTGCTCCTCCCTCTGTAGCGTCTCCCTGTCAGGGCAGATGGTGGGGTATGATGGGGGTTCAGTGATGGGATAGGAGATCAGGCAAAGGAGCCAGAATGCTCTGTGTGTCCTTCCTGTATCTTCACACGTGGAAAGGAGAGGGATGTAACATAGTTGGCCTCATCCTAGGGAGCTATGAGGCCAGGGCACCACTGGGGTTCCCTTGGAATCCACCCCTTCCCTCCCTGCCACTCCCCAGGCCACCTGGAACTCACTCGCTCTTCCCCAGGATCTTGCGGATGTGCTCCACAATCTCCCCGTTGCTCTTGGTCTCCATGTCCACTAAGACCTGCTCCCCAGAATCTGCAATGAGTGAAAGTGACTGTGAGGAAGAAAGTATGGGTCCAGCCTGAGCAGATGCATGACCAAGGGGACACAGCCAGCTGCAGACGAAGCTGGCACATGTGGAAGTAACTGTTCTCAGCCAGGGCACTAAGCTAACTCATGAAGTAGGTTGTCCAGTGGCTAATGATTCAGGCCAAAACAGATCAAAGATTACCCAACTTCTAGAGGAGAGGAAAGTAGAGAGGGGGGCGGGATGGGTCACCAGAACCTTGCCCAGGGGGGCATCAGCTCTCTGTGCACTTCCTGTTATATGTGCCCTGCATCCCAGGGCTTCCCAGAGCAAACCCAGTCTCCAGAATTGTGAGGAACCAACCTGTTTCCCTTCCTGTCACTCAGACTGAGCACAATACAGAGGTACCACAGACCTCTCAGATCCCCTGGGAGCCCACGCCCTCCTTGGCCACTCCTGCCTACACCTAGCCACACCATCCCTGAGTACTCCCCAGGCCCCTCAAGGCCAGCTGCAGCTCCTTCCTAGGATGGGGTCTGTGCTGTTCCTATAACCTCCTCCCTAGCCCTTGTTCTGAGAGGCCTTATCTCCAGCCAAGCTCACTCTGTCTTGACATCAATGTAAGGTCCTGGGCTCAACAATGGCCAGCCAGACTATGGTGCTCCTAAATGGAATACTACTCAGCATTAAACATAGATAAAGTGAAGCCAGACACACTAGCTGCTGCCTGTGGTCCCAGCTACATGGAAGGCTAAGAAAGGAGGATTGCAGAAGCCCTGGAGTTCAGGACCAGCCTAGGCTGAGAACAGGGTGAATGTAATCACTGTGAACTATGAACATGTACTAAGAAAAAAAGAAAAAGAAAATGTATCCACTGCTCTGTGCGGTCTGGTGATAGAATCTGCTCAGCCCCCTCGAGGCTCTGCATTCTATTCCCAACACCAAGAAATACAAAACAAGGTACTAACACATTCACACAGGTGAATCTCTCTCTGCAAGAAACAACCTCGCAGACCCTCACCCTTTTGAGGGGCTGTGCACCCAGGATGGCACCAGTGGAAGTGACACCAGCCAGCTGAAGGCTCAGGGAGGGGGCAGGGAGGAAGGCATGCTACCCACGCACATCCTACTCAGTGTCAGACATCCCATCCCATCCCCAGGTGACGGTTCCTGGGTGCAGCAGCCACACAGTACCTCACTTACCCAGGTAGAAGCGCAAGAAGGGAGATGGGGTCATGTTCTTGAACATCATGATCTGCACCCAGGGGTTCTTATACTGGATCTGGGGGATGTTGAAAAACACGAACTTCCTGCCAACACAAGGAAGGGAACTGGTGAGACTCTCTGGGGACCCCACCCTGAAACAGCACAACTGGAATAGTATAGCTGGAGGCAGGAGGAACCCTGGCACCAGAGTGGGGAAACGAGGGCAAAGTGAGAAGGGAAATAAAAAATGGAGAGGGGACCACCTTGTCAACTACTGGAGAACACATGAAAGTGTTTCACACTCCAGATGTTGAGAACTCTTAAACCCACAACCAAATGAGAACAGTGGCTCCATAAGATCTCTCTATGGCCAAGGTTACCATACTAAATTTATTTATTTATTTATTTATTTGCATAACCGGGGATTGAACTCAGGCCCTTGCACTTGCCAGGGAAGGGCTTATTCCACTGAGCCATCTCCCCGGCCCCTACCATACTAAATTTAACATCTGCCAAACTAAAAGAAGTGTTTGCAAAACGAAGGGCTAATTCCCGTGACATACAGTTACGTGTGTCAATAGCAAAGCACTGCTGGAAGGTCCAGGCACAGCAGACTACCACTATCCAGCATCAAAGCTACACAAACAAAGCAGGACAGGGCTGGATCCACCAGGGACAAACTCAGCAAGGATCTCAGATGTTTCATGCAGAAGTGTAGTATGAAAGGGAAGAGCAGGTACCCTGCTGGACACCGGAGCACCGTGCTCTCCTTTCAAGAGCAGACCATGACATAAGGGAACAGCCCCTGACCTGCCACCATCAAGTCCCAAATTCATCTGTGTCCTGAGGCTGTGCTGAAGAAGCGCCTGTGCAGAGTGGGACGGAGCCCTCTGGCACAGAGTGTAGCTCCTGCCCATCCAGAAGCCCCAAGGCCTCAGGAGACCTGGAATGCAGTAAGTCCTAGTTGGGACAGCAGAACTGCGGAGGGCACAGGACAGCCAGGGGCTGGCAGGCCAGGCAGACAAGTCAGGCTCAATTCGTCGGCTCAACCCAAGGGTACAACTGGGACAGGCACGCAAGCATGGATACCAAAGAGAGACTCTTGGGATCTTACCTACCTGGAGGCAATAAAACACTAGAATGCGAGGGTGGCGTCTTTTGGCAGGCCTTTCAAAATACCTAGACACATAAAAATGACTTTCGGCTTTGACAAGCCCATCATGGGGCCCGAGACCAGGGTGGGAGGCGACGCCTGAGCTTCTAGCTCTGCGCGAGGATACAGTAGCGCCTGGCGGACCCGGGAGGAAACAGACGGGTCCTGTTCTGAGCTGGGAGGCCGCCAGACAGTACCCGCTCACGGGACCCACTTACCTGGCGCCCTCACCCAGATCCCCGTGCGTGTTGTAATTCACAGTCATGACCTTCACCGAGTCCTTGAAAATCACGCTGCCCTGCCCTAGATACTGCAGCGTGCGGCGGATCGGGAAGCGCCCCTTCATGGGCATGGTGTCGGCAAAAAGAAGGAGTGGGCATACGGCGGGGCATCATGGGAGCCGCTCGCGACAGGAGCGCGCGCCGCGAGGCAGCCTGGGACTTGTAGTCGTCTACTGCGCATGCTCAAGGTGCACTCGCGAGGGGAAGGCGCGCACCTGAGGTAAATTGTGAGCGCCTATAGGTTAGCTGGCGGCTGGCTCTTCAACCCCAAGTAAATCCCGCATTGTCTCCAGACGTCTCCAGTTTTGAAATTGAAAATTCGAAAACAGAAATTGTTTTTCGGAAGTTTGAACCTGCAGTTTCTAACTTAAAAACAAACTGATCTGCCAAAAGATAAAACAATGACTTGGAACCCACCTCTTCCAAAAGACCCTGCTCACCCTTTACTTTCTTAATCCTTCACTGTAAGGTTAAGCGAGATACGCCCCTCTTGGGGGAAGATGAGCAGTGATCTCAAGACAGGTGAGGATGTTCCTGAAAGACTTGCATGAGCGTAGAGACGCAACCTGAGACTTCATTCCGGGCAGCTGCCCTCTCTGTGCTTGCCCGCTGCTATTCATAGTCACTCTTCCTCTCCGAAAAGCTATCATTTTGCAATAAGCTCGACTGCATTCCCTGTGATGGCTGTCTTGTCTGAAACCTTTAGTCACACGCCTGAGGAGTGGCACTGTGCTACCATTCCTCGTGGTGTTAGGACCCCTGAAATGGATGCCGGGTTCACACAGGGATGAGATAAGCCGCCCCTCTCCTCAACGCCTCTTTCTCTGCAGTTAAATCATGAGCTTTTGTTTCTTTTTAGTCTGCACTGTGCTACAGCAGCCCAAGGATTTAAAGTTGTTTACAATAGTTCAGACTGGGCGCCTTGGGAAAGATGTCCTCATAGGCTGTGATGTTTTAGATCTTGTTTAGCCCTGGTTTTCTTGGCGTTCTATATCCACTTCTGTTTCTCAGCGGTCGCATTTCTGCAGTCTCTGTCACTTTTAATCAGAAGATGGCACACTGTCAACAGCTCTGCTTCCTTTCGCTTGATCTGCATTTTGTTGCAAGTGTCTTTACTATAGAGTATTAATTACATTTCCTGTGCCGACAGATCCTAAGACAGCTATCATCTCTTAGCATATGTCAGATGCCATGCATCAGTCTATACATCAAAGAGTGTCAGGCATCCTTCCATGCAGATATTGACAAAATACGAACTAGTGCATCGCCTGTTAGTGGGTACCTGAGTGATTTATTCAGAAAAGAACATGGGGGACTCGGGAGATAGCTCAGGGGTCTGAGTGCCTGCCTGGCAAGTGCAAGGACCTAAGTTTGCTAGTGCCATTTGCTGCATAGGCCCCAGAAGTGCATGGTGGCACACATCTGTACCCCAGTGCTGGGAGGCTGAGACAGGAGGATCACTACAAGTCTGAGCTATGCAGCGAGACCCTGTACCAAATATTTAAAAAAGAAAAAAAAAAAAAAAAAAAAAGAAAGAAAAGAACATGGGGCCCAGCAGAGGCTGCAGACCATTCAGATCTGGCACTTGGTCTAGACACATTACACCTGATCTCCAGGCTGTAGCAGAGCAAAGAGGAGCATTTTTTTTTTTTGTACCTCCTACCACTTCATTTTCTTTTTCTTAGAAGGGTGACACCCTTTCTCAGCTACATGACCTCCTTTTCCTCACAGATGTGTCCTATTGAGCTGTCTCAGATGCATCCTGTGATGATGCTGTGCTAAGACTTCTCAAAACAAGACAGGAAAGTGGTTGAAGGTATCATGTGAGCTGGGATGGTGGAATAATCCTGGCTTGTCAACAGCAGAAGTCTGATCCTATGCAATGACACTATTAAATAAAATGGAACCCTTTGTTTGGGTGACCATGTATCTTTTGAGCCATCTCCTGGCAAAGAGATACTGCTGATGCTCAGAACCAAAGAGAGGGGCTGACTCCCCCTACTCATGTCCCCAGCAATGTCTGTGCTCCTGCCAGCATGCATATGCCCACTTCAAGAGCTGCTGGATGAACCTGGACCAGTTAGGGTCCAACAATCTCTCTTTGCAGGACCTAACACAAATCAAGCAGGTAATTTTCCAGATGATCCTAAAAAAAATAGAAGCCTCTAACATCTTTCTAATAGTTATAAATTCTTAGGATAGATTCTTATAGTCAGAAAGCTCCCAAGTAAAAAAGGCCAACCATTATACTGACAACACACATAAGAACACAGGTATATTATGGGTCCTGGAGCTGTTTCAGGCTGAACTGAACCATACAGCAAGACTGTCTCAAATCCACCCCAAAAAATAGTTAAAACCATAAATTATTCTAAATTGGCCACTATTGATCAGGGGCCAAGTAAAAACCTTGTGGCATTTCTTAGATTACTTAAGGAGGTTCTGCAAAAGCATATATGACTCTCATCTTATAAGGGACATGCCTCCTTAAAAATAGATTTCTTACCCATAAGCTCCTGATAAATTACAAAAGATGTCATCTTTGTGACCTAAATTCCCATTGATAACCTACTAAATGTTAATTCTGTTGTTCATTTTTGAGACAGGGTCTATGTGGTCCAGGCTGGCTTTGAACTGGTAGTGATACTCATCTATCAACCTCCCAACTGCTAGGATTAATCATGTACCACCATGCTTGTTGTTATGGTTTGTGTATAGGTGTCTCCTCAAAGCCTCGTGTAATCATGGGATGGCTTCTGGAGTTTGTGTTTGATTATTGTGGGTGTGGATGTTGTACCTGCCCTGGGGCAGGCAATCTGCAGTACAATGTAGGAGGGAAGAGAGGCTAGCCTGCTGCCTGAGCTGCTGCCACTCCCTTTGCTTTTGCTCTTTGCCACCGCCATGAAAGGTTGCTGTCTGCCATGTGCCACTCTGCCTTGAGCTTGAGTATGGACTGAAACCTCCAGTAACCATGAGCTAAATAAACCTTTCCTTCCTTCATTTTGAGTATTTGTCCCAGCAATGAGAGAAGAGTAACTGATACACTTGTCTTAGCTGGGATCTTAAGGGAAAAAAGTGAGAAAGGAAGCTAAGATTAAATTAGAGGGCCAAGGATGTGGTACAGGTAATGTGGACCCCTAGCTCACATGAGACCTTGAGTTCAATCTCCAGCACTAAGGGAAAAAAAGATTAAATTAAAACAAGAGGACACAAAGCATATGGAATTTCTCACTGCATTACAGGTCACTGGATGTCACCTTGGCTCCTGGCCCATCCCCCAAGGAAAACAAGGACACTTGACAGTGTCACCTTCGCTGGCAGAAGGGCATCCTCTGAAGTCACCTTGCCCTAAATGGGATAAAAGGCACTTGAGGGCTTACTGTCCCCAGGAAGGAAGGACCCTGATCCAGGGCCCAGTTGTTGTCCCCAGTTCAATCATCACCTTCAAGGGCTGGATCCTGGGTAACACTGGATGTCACAGGTAAGACCTTAGCTTCCTGCTTATCAGTGGTTCTCTTCTTCTGTTCGTACCTCCCATTCCAGACAGTTATGGGCATCAATGGGACTCTGGTACCCATTGCTTTCTTCTTCCTCTTCATCATTTATAAAATAATTTCCTTCCTACTCATGTTTTCTTGGTGATGCCTGAATCTCTAGTCCCCTTGCTGGTCCGAGACTTAATGGTCTTTTGCTCATCTAGCAGCCTCACAATCGTGGTAGTGGTTGCCTCTCCAGGCAACGCTGACAACACGGTCCCTACTGACCTTTCTGTTGAACACCTGTACTGGCACCCAGTAGGTGACCAGGCTAAAAGGTCCTTACAGCTTTCCTTGCCAGAAAGGGTATTTCCTTTAGGCAGAAGCCCAAACCGAGTTACAACCTCTGATAAACAAGCTCCTACAACAAGAGCATTGAGTGCCTTGTTAGTCACCTTGTGACACTTGTTCTGTCCAGTGCGGATCATTGTGTGTACACAGGCAGGCATTCCTGAAGACCCAGTAGCCTCATCTTGACACTGCTAAGCCAGGCTCCTTCTGACACTCAATTGTTTATAGGCCTGGACCTGAGAGATGTGTGCCCCAAGTTCCAATTCCTTTGTTGCTGTTTTGAGATGGTCTTGCTATGTAGTTCAGGCTGTCCTTGAACTCACTATGTAGTCTAGGCTGGCCTCAAACTTGAGGGAATCTTCCTGCCTTATCCTACTGAGTTCTGGGGTTACAGGAATGTGCCAGCACACCCAGATTTCTAATTTCTTGTTGCCTGAACTGTCCTTCAAAAGGGTTCAGGGCAGCCCTCTGGCCGGCACAGGCTTTGGCTAGGGAATCAAATGCCCTAACATCACCTGCAGTGCTGGTACATAGTATATAGGAGTGCTGCCAACAGCTCTGTGAAGAACTTGTCCAGGGCCTTGTGCATCGGGCCATAGTCATCTGAAGTGCCTCACAAGCAACCTCTCTTATATGCTAACCTCCTTCTAAGCGTAGAAGCCCAGTCTTTGGGCTAAGCTGAATCTTCACTAAATATTCTCCAGTAGGGATTACAAAATATGGATTACAGGAATTGCCACAAGGGTCCTAAGTTCAAAGGCCTTTCAACATAGAATATTATCTCATTAAAATACATACAGCTGGACATGGTTGTGATGCCTATAATCCCAGCAGTTAGGAGAGACACTGAAAATTTGAGACCAATCTGAGTTACACAGTGAGTTCAAGGCAAGCCTGAACTGCACAGTGAGACCCTGCCTCAACTCCTCCCCTAAAGAAAGCCAACAGTCAACAACTGACCTCTCCTTAGAAGGTCCTTCCTCAGTATTTCTCCCTTCTCCGTGGTCCCCAACATTGCCAGTTAGATCTACCATGCTGGAGTCAAATCTTAGAAGGGAGAAGCCTCCCATGAGTTCTCAGGTTGGGCATGGTAGAATATGCCTATAATTCCACCCCTTAGGAGGCTAAGGTGGGAGGGTAGCTGCAAGTTCTAGGCCAGCCTGGGCTTTATAGTGTGTTCTAGGCCAACCTGAACTAGAAAGATCCTTTCTTAAAAGACCAAATTTTTTTAAAGGTGAGACTTTTTTTTTTTTTTAATCTTTCGAGATAGGGTTTCACTAAGTAGGTCAGGCTGGCCTTGAACTCACTTTGTAGCCCAGAAGGGCCTCAAACTCACAGCAATCCTCCTGCCTCAGCCTCCCAAATGCTGGGATGACAGGCATGTACCACACCAGGTTTCTGGATGATTTAAAATCATTGTCCATGCACACTTCAGTTAAGTATCACATTATGCCATCCGTACATCTTTCCCTCCATGGAACCTTGCAGCAGTTACCTTCTGGTCCTTGTGTTTCTGGGGACAGAGGCTCACCATGGTACCTACAAAAGGCCTTAGTTATCAGTTCTGTTCAGCCAAGTTTTATCTTTTGCTTTGGATGGATGCTTGCTTAGACCAACTCGGTTTAAAAAAAAAAAAAGTTTACAACCATTACTTTGAAACAGGCTCATGCTCAATGGCTAAATTCCTCAAGCTGAGCCTGACTTTGCATTCCTCCTCATCAGCCTCCTGGTATTGGGACTACAGGCATGGTTGCAGTTTTTTGTAAAGATGGGATCAACACTGACTGTGTTGGGTAAGAAGGCTGAAGTAAATGAGCCTCTAGAGTGAAATGTGTTCATCTGGCCAGGAGTTATCTATTCAACATCTGCCCTGGGTCCTCAGCCTATGTGGTGGTACATGCCTGTCATCCCAGCACTTGGGAGGCTGAGGCAGGACTGCTGTGAGTTCAAAGCCTTCCTGGGCTACCAAGTGAGTTCAAGGCCAATGGGAAGGACTGAGGAGGGAAAATCCCAAGTTTGAGGCTACCCTGGCTACACAGTGAGTACCTTATTATTTTTTCCCCCAGAATGGGTCTCTGTGTAGTCCATGCTGGCCTTGAACTCAAGGTGATTCTTCTGCTTCGGTCCCCCAAGTGCTGGGATTACAGCATACACTACACCTGGTTTGAGACCTCCCATTTATTTATTTATTTTATTTATTTATTTATGTGTGTGTGTGTGTGTGTGTGTGTGTGTAACCGAGGATTGAACTCAGGCCTTTGCGCTTGCCAGGGAAGCACTTATTCCACTGAGCCATCTCCCTGGCCCTGACCTCCCTTTTTTTTTATACAAGGTCTCACTAAGCAGTATGGATTCAGTAATCCTCCTGTCTCAGCATCCCCAGTGCTGGGATTATAAGCATGCCTCACCTTTCAGAGCCAGCAAGGTGTACCCAGAGTTCCAGGGCCAGCACAGCATGTGGTACCAGGAATCAAACTCAGGACCTTGTACTTGCCAGGAAGGCACTTATGCCGCCAACCTATCTTCCCAGCCCAGACCCAAATTTAAAGAAAACGGAAGTTTTTGGTCTTATAAGGTTTTTTGTTTTTTTGTTTTTTTTTTTTGCTTTTGTTTTGTAATTTTTAGGGAAGGGTCTACAGGGTGTTCAGGGTCTCACTACTAGATCGGACTCATAGTTATCCACCTGTTTACACCATCCCAAGAGGCCACCACGCCCAGACTCAACTGCTGTCTCAGTGCACCCCAGGAGTAGGGCTGGCACGGCAGGCCTGGTGGTCTTTAAGACTTTGAAAAAGGATCTCACTATGTATTCCAGACTGTCCTTGTACCCAGAGTCCAGTCTGCCATCAAACTTAAGGTGATACTCCTGCCTTACAGGCCCTGCACCATCACACTGGCAAGTCTTGAAATCCATAGGAAGCAGTCACAGTGGAAGAAGTACTGCATTGTGCTAGAACCTGGGGTCCTCACAGCTAATGGGACCAGCAGGGTGCTGAGGGAAGCCCCAGTTTATCCCTCAGCCTGCACCTGTCCCCATGCTAGGAGAGCAGAGGTCACCACACAGTGTTTTTCCATTTCCATCTGGAATCCATGCAGGTCACGGAGGCCCCAGTTCCTGCCAGATCTATCAGGCTGCACCCACCTCTTACCACCCACTGTGCAGCCTGTGTCCCCCAACCAACCCTGCACCCAAGCCAACTGGGACCTCTGCCTCAGAGTACAAGTCAGGAAGACTAAGCAGCTGCAACCCAAGCCTGCTCCCTCCTAACCTGTCCTTTCCCCTGTGCCAGCAGTAATACGAAAAGGATGGCAGAACCAGTCAGGTTGTGCACTGTGCTTGCGTGTGCATCATTCCTAACCAACAAACTAGGAACATGGGGCAGTGCTAGGAGGGCCCAAGGCCGAAGTGCTGGGCTCTGAGGAACGGGGCTACCACCAAGGGGGCTTGTGGTAACTCACCTAAAACACATGCATATGTACACACCCACCACTCATAACTTTATTTTTCAAAAATGGTTCTGACACAAGGACCAGAGCAGTGTGTGCACAGCACTGTGAGGTGACCAGTGGGTTGAGCTCACTTCTTACCACATTCCAGTGCCTGACCTACCATGAGGCTCAATGACACAGGACGCTGTGGCATTGGAGCAGCAGACACTGAGCTGCAAATGGGAGTATTCTTAGTGTATTAGACAGAGACATAAACCTAAGCACAGACTGGTCCTCCACATACAACCATGGCCACTGTGGGCTCTGCCAGCACCATGACCATGGCTGAGGAAGGGCAAGGTGTCCTCCCAGGTGGGGCACACAGGTATCTCTTCCCCACTGTCACCTGTCCTCCACCAGCTACAGGGTCAGAGACCAAGACTGGAAGACAGCCATTGGACAGTTCCACAGAACATGAGAGATCTGACTTTTGGATTAGTATGTTCAGAGTTAATTTCTTAGAGTTCCTGTTTTGTTTTTTAAACATTCTGTGTCTGTCTCCAATGCTCAGTTCCTTGCAGGTTGCTACCTGGCACTGGTTTCAGGGAGCAGCAGGGGCAAGTGCGTCTCCACTGAAACCCCATTGAAGGAAAGTGCACTCTCCTGCAGAAAGCACAGATGGCAGCAAGCTACACTGGCTTCTTTGGGTCAGAAGGCCACTAGCTCCTCCAAAAAAAAGATGACTGAGCAGAGAGCAACAGGTTGGCTCTTCCAGCCCCAGCACCATAGCACAGAGGGCCTGGACCCTGGGGATAGAATCCCAAAGCAGGCAACATCTCATATGCCTGATGCTGCATCCTTCATGAACACTACCCAGTCAACAGTGTTCTCTGTATACCCCTTCCTTCCCCACCCAGGATTTGTCCTCATTTGGCCAACAGACTCTGCCAGTCCACTAGCAAGCAGATGAATGGCGCCTGCACTACCTATTGGAAGCACAGCCTCAAGGGAGGCAAGAGCATAAAGTGACGAGTGAATACACTGTTCGTTACCAGGCTCCCTGCAGCATGCTGCCCCAGATCTGAGGGTGCCGGTCAGCCCAGGGTCTGGCTCCTGTGC
The DNA here is from genome assembly GCF_000260255.1 of Octodon degus. Lineage (NCBI taxonomy): Eukaryota > Metazoa > Chordata > Mammalia > Rodentia > Octodontidae > Octodon > Octodon degus. Next base: position 3,099,829 of record NW_004524809.1, read on the forward strand.
ACCAGAACCAAAGGGGAAGCTGCCTCCTCTGCCCTAACAAAGACTCAAGTGCCACAGGCCACTGCAGGGTGCTATCTGGCCCTCCAAACAGTTTGGTTCCTTAATGCTAACACTGGTGAGGAAAGTGCTCAGCAGCACTCAGGCCAGCATGGCCCAAGAGGGAGGACGCTGGCCAGAGGGCAAAGAGTTCGCTGGACTCTACTCAGCCTCAGAGAGGCCCTGCTCTCCTGGTGATGCTCCTCAGAGGCCTCTGCTTACCAGCTCTGGAGCTATATGCTGGCCCTTCCCCAAAGCCTGGCTCAGGACTGCAGCCAGGTAGGGACTTCTCCCAGATGCACTAACAGAAACCAGGCATTTCTCTTCCTGAAGGCTAGTGGCCAAGCCACAGTGCCCAATGCACTGGAAGACGCAGTGTCCAAGGCGGAAAGGGACATTGCTGGCACATTTTCCAAGGTGCAGTCACCACTCCAGTGTTCCCTGCACCATAGCACTGGTCCCCAGGACTAACCCTAGGAAAAGCTGGGGTCCCACAGCCCAAAGAACATAGCATTCTGCCAGAGGACAATTTGGGGGACCCAGGCTACCTGTCAATAAGCCGCCCTAACACTGTATAGCACCCAAGACCATGTGGTGCTGATGGCCACGTCCACTTTGGCCCAAGTTGCAGCTTTGTAGTAAAAATGCAAAGTTCTTGAAAGGAGAACATCCCAAGTGAAAAACAAGACAGGCAGGAAATGCCACCAAGGAGTGAAGGCTGGTGCACCAGGAGTTCCTGTGTTAGCTGCTGTCATGGAGACACATCTGACATGGATAGCAGCATCTGTGGTGCATGCCCTGCTCCCCCGTCCCTCAGGGTCCCCCTTTCTGCTTGGCCAAGGTGCACCTCAGCTCCCGCAGGTTCTCAGTCAGCACCTCCACCTCGTCCAGGCGGCCATACTGCTTAGCATCAAAGATGTAGGCCTTGATATTGTTGATCTGCTGCAGGAGCAGGTCCTCCTCGATGGGCTCCACAGCCTCTGGGCCACTGTCACTGTCTACCTCGAAGGGGTTGGTGCCAGTGGGCTCCTCAAAGGGATTGCTGGGCACAGGTGGGCTGGCAGGCCTCCAGCTGGGGCTGTTGTGGTCCTCATCATCATCCTCATCGAAGGGGTTGGGTGCTGGGCTGTCAGGGCTCATGAAGGGGTTGCCAGTGGCCACGGCAATACCTGAAGCTGCTGCCTCTTTCTCCTCCTCTTCCTCCTCCTCAAAAGGGTTATACTCTCTGGGGAGCATAGCCTTTACTGTGGCAGGGCTGGAGAGGCTATCCCCACTGAAGGGGTTCAGAGCGTTGTCACCCTGCTGGGGCTTGGTGCTCTGGGGGAGGCTCTCCTGGCCCAGGGCCCACGCTGCACTAGGTGAGGGAGTTTCAGGGACTGTGCTTCTCAGGCCTGGGGAGCCTAGCTCCAGCGTGAAGGCTGGGTATGGACGAGGCCCCCAGCTGGGCTCCAATAGGAAAGGTGCAGCCTCCCGGGAGTCCAGTGCCCGGGTCCGGGAGTGCAGGGAGGCGGCCTGATCTCGTTCCCACTCCTGCTCCTGCAACCTCTGCAACTGCTCACGCTGCAGGGCCTCCTCCTCAGCCTGTCTGCGGGACAGTTCAATGGCTTTGGCGGTCTGCTGCTGGTCATACTCATCTTGCAACTGCCGCAGGTTCTCCCCTAGGGTGCGCACCTCATCCGCACGGCCAGCAGCTTGGGCCTGCTTGATGAATGACTCAATGTTGTGGATTTGCTGCAGCAGGGGGTCAGGGTCCTCATGCTGGCCCTGTGTTCCTGGCAGCGGAAGCCAGCCCTCTGTCTTCTTTGCTGGGGCCACCTCCCCATTGGCCTCTGGGCCATGGTGTCTGTCCTCCAGCCTGCGCTGTGATTCCAGGACAGCCTGGGGAGAACCAGAGCCAGAGTCACAGGGTCCCAAGCTGGGTAGCCCACTCCCTACCACCCTTATCCACTTCTACTTTCCCTCCTATGGATACTGAAAGGCCCATCTGCAGACAGAATGAGTGGGCAATCTCTGATTTTCTTTTTCTTTTGTTCTTTTTTCTTTCTTTTTTTTTTTTTTGGTATTTTGTGCAAGGTCTCACTACGAAGCTCAGACTTGTAGTGATCCTCCTGTTTTTAAGCCTCTCAGCATTGGGATTACAGATGTGCACCACCACACCCAGACTCATTCACCAGCTCAGCATGCTGAGGAGCGGGGCCAGCATGGCAGTGGTGCCAAGGATCAAACCCCTGTGCCTGTGCTTGCCTGAGCAGGTGCTTAGTCTGCTGGGCTATCTCACTGGTCCTAATCTCTGATTTTCAAAATTAACCATGAGTAACAGGTCAGTGAGGAGCTGCCCCAGTCATAAGCTATACAGCTGGTATATATCTGTGTCTCTCACCCCTCAACAGTGTTAATACCCACCCGTGCTGAATAAACTGTGACCTAGTGAGCTGCTTCTGTTTTGCTCTGGGGATGCCAGAGACTAAACCAGGCCTTCATATACTCCACTACTGAACTACACCTACAGCCCTCCTTTTTTCCCTTATAGAGAGTTTCATGAAATTGCCTATTGGTGGGCTGGTGAGATGGCTCAGTGGTCTAAAGCACCTACTTAGAACAAGCTCAGCAAAACAGAGGGACCGCGGTTCAATCCCCCAGCACCACATGCCAGCCAGTCCCGCCCCCTGGTGGGCTGAGCTGGCCACACACAGACACAAAATAAATAAATAATAATAATAAATAAATAAATAAATAAGAGAATATTAAAAAAAAAAAATTGCCTATTGGCCTCAAGCTCTCAATTCTTCTGCCTCAGCCTCTCAAGTAGCTAGGAATACAGATGTAGACACCACACCTGGCTATTTTCTGGTTTGTTTTTTATGGTACTAGGGATGAAACCCAGGGCCTCTCTGCACAGCTACATCCCCAGTGCTTAGTTTTCTAAGTTGAGACAAGGTCTTGCTAAGTCACTAAGTTCCTGAGGCTAGGAACTTGAACTTGTGTTCCTCCTTGCCTTATTCTACTAAATCGCTGTAATTATACATGAGCCAGCAGGCCTGGCTATTCTCTTTAACTGTGCACTTTTTTTTTTTTTTTGTGGCACCAGGGATTGAACTCAGGCCCTTGCGCTTGCCAGGGAAGCGCTTATTCCTCTGAGCCATCTCCCCGGCCCAAAAAAAGCATCATTCTTTTTTTTTTTTTTTTTTGTGGTATCGGGGATTGAACTCAGGACCCTGAGCTTGCCAGGCAAGTGCTTATTCTACTGAGCTATCTCCCCGGGCAACAGTGCACTTTCAAGGTAAACCCCAGCAAGCTCCCCAGAGGGAGCACTGCTGGTCTCTGCTGTTCTCAGCATGAGCTATACCAGGACCACAGACACAAAACAAGAACCTGGAATAGAACTCTTATGGTTTCTACAGGTGGGCATGTACTGCAAAAGAACAAAAGATGAAAACAAACATATGGAAGAGAGAGACAGATACCACATGCCTGAGTGGCAACACAAAACCAAATGGGAAGGAAGAAGGTATGCAATGTGTTAATTATTGAAAATGTCCTAGCAATTTGGTTTGAAACTGTCTCATTGCTATTTGTTTCTCTATAAAATTATGGAAAAAAAATAGGAGAGAGGGAGAGACAGAGAGGGAGACGGAGACAGAAACAGACAGAGACAGAAAGAGAGAGAGACAGACAGACACAGAGAGAGACTGACTATACTCAGGCATGAGCAGGACTCTGGTGACATAGGCAGGTGGGACATCAGAAGCCAGTGGGTCACCTGGCTGCCATCTTCCCAGACCCTGCACACCTGTCTCTCTAGCATCCTCTTCCTCTCCATATCCTGCTTCCTTTTCTTTTTCAGCTCTTCAAACTGTTCCTTGGTCGGCAATGACATCAAACCCAGCAACTTTTCCTGTAGGGGTCACAATGAGGTCACATTTACACTTGGGGAAAAATGGACTTTAAGCCCACTCTCGAAGCTGAGCTGGCCACACTTGGGAGTGGTAGAGAGAAGCACAGGGTGCACAAGCCTGCTGAGACCCTCTGGAGAGGGTCACACCTGACACCCAACACCTACTAACCACCACTCCTATGTCCCAGTCTCCAAGGAACTATGTACTCAGAGCCAGCTCCTCAGTTGGACATCACCTGCCCATTCTACAAGCTCGGCTGCCAAGAACAAGAAGTATGAATCCTAGAGCCAGGACTCAGCCTGGTGCCCAGTAGGTCCTCAGCAAATGGGACAAAGGCCCAGTTCTCAGCACTGCCATGTGGAGACACAACCCCCATGTGCCCACTGGACCTTAGCAAGGAGGCTAAAGGCAGTTGCCACAGCACACAGGGGCACAGGGCATAAAGACAACTCTGAGTCCAACCCTGGGGAAGAGGTGCCACAAACCATCTGCCAGAGGCCCAGGAAGAGGCTCCTCCCCCGTCACCTATCTCTTCCAGTCACAGAGCCCCAGGCCCCCCATCTCCTCCAGCTAAGAGCCAAGGTTAGATGGGGACAGCCCAACATGGCAGCAGTGCAGGGATTGGTGACATGGAGCTGAGGGGAGAAAGGAAGCAGACTGGCAATGTGCACAAGCCCTAACTACTGCATCTGAACATGCCATCAGAAAAACACCAGAATGAGCCATGACAAAAAGAAAAAAGGTCTTCCTTTCTCAAAATCCCCCATTTTTCTCATTCAAAATACGGCAGTTAAAAGACATACTGTTGCTCTTAAAGAGTATCTGGTACATAAGGGAAAACAGGCCATGGTTGTGACCTGTCCAAAAGGAGAATCAGGGAACTCAGGTGAACTCCCACTACCATACAGCCTTACCTGCACAAAAAGTGTGGCTGAGTACCGGATCATCCTCTGTAGCCGCAGTGTGTTGGGGTGCGGTGGGGGGTCCTGGTTCAATCCGAGGGTTAATATCTTCTTACTGGGCCAGAACAAACACATCAGAAACAAGATCAGAGGTCTCCAGAGCTGCAGCCATTCATGCCAAGGCAAGCGAAGATGGGTGACTCCACTGTCTCCTGGAAGGCAAAGTCCAATTCCTACCCTTTGTGTGGACTCACAGTACCTAACATAGCACAGGGTGTGTGACATGCTCAGTCACTAATGAACTCACCATACAAGAAGACCTGCTTCACCAGTGAATCACCTCTGCAACTGCACAGGGTCCAGCACTTCAAGGGACTCATGCTTAATACCCTGCTGTCACCTTCTTAATATTGTTAATAATGTAGAAATAGGATCTGCACCAGGCCTTGAAAATCATGCAGTAGGTCCTTGGTGCCTAGACAGATAATGACTCTCACTACAAATGTCCCTAAGTCCCTGTACCTCCAAGTGCCAGGCCATGGTTTGAAAGCAAGTGTGACCTGAGGTATGGGCACAGCTATGAACAGTGAGCAGGCAATGGCTGTGCTGGTCTCCTCACCTGCAGTGCAGGCAGTACCTGGGCCTCAGTAACATCAAGGTCACTGTGCTACTAGTACTAACACAGTGTCATGGGGTCACACCTGGCCTCAGCCCAAGACCCTAGGCCTGAGTAGAGTTGTCCCTGGCACCATCCCCAGCCTCACCTCAGGGCGTCTATGAGTTCGTATACTTTCTGTACCTCCAGGCGGAGGTCGCTGGCCTGCTCCAGGCTATAGGTAGTCTCCCCAGCACTGCAGAGAAAGCACAGGACAGGGCTGCATCAGGTCGTGCTGAGTGAGGGTCACACGGGATACTCAAGGCATGAAGCTGCACCAGGATGGTTAGTGCTTGGAAAGGGGCATTTCAGGTCTCAAACAAGAGCTGTGATAAAAAATGCAGACCATATTCACACTTTAAAAAAAAATGTATTACAGTGAAACACACTGTCTCTATTACTTTCTTGTTGCTGAGACACAATACACAACTCCAAGGAGGAGAGGTCTGTTTTGGCTCACAGTTTATAGAGGCTTCAGTCCAGTCAGCTGGCTCCAGAGCAGGGACACAAAGCAGAGGAGAAATAGTTCCTGGCAGGGTATCAGGAAGCAAAAAGTAATGAGGAGGAGGAGTCAAACAGACCTGGCCAGGCCACGCCCCCAGTGACCCACCTCTTTCCATCAGGCTTCACCTCACAACATCAATTTCAGTCAAAAATTAATCAGAGGACCAATCCACTGATGAGTATCACACACCCATGATCCAGTCACCACCCAAAGCCCTACCTAGCTTAACTATCAACTGTAATAGACATTGCATGAATGCCCTCAACCCACCCAGCCCAATTCAAACACACTTCATTATTCTTGGCTATTCTTGGAAGCCACTCCTGAGTCTTCTTTCATATCTTTATCTGTGTTTCCCTGGCTCAGCACAGTTGCCTAGTGTCCTGAACTGATTCAAAATATTCTTCAGTGTCATTCTGACTTTGGCAAAGAGCCACAAATCACAAAAGATCAGGTGAATGAGGGCACGTTATCATGTTTTTACAATTCTGCCTTTCTGTTATTTGGCACTTGGCAGTAGTGTTCACATATATTTTTGATTATAGCTCATAAAGACACTCAGGAAAAAGGATTCCAAAGCTACTGCAGAAAGTGGCAAGAATGATGGGATGAGTGTGCTCAAAGTGGGGGTGGGAGTTGGAGGGATGGAAGACTTCAGGGGGATTCATGCCAGTATCTTTCACTGTAATTGTTTTTTCGTAAACTTTCACTATATCCTTTGATTACACCCCTTATGATGTAGTGCTTGCTCCCAAGAAGGCATGTATCACCCAGAAGCTGTCCCCATATGCAGAAACACAGGGACAGCCTGGACCAGGCCCAAGGACTAACTCCACCATGACTGCACACACAGCAGCTCCACCAGATACTGTCCCTAAGCAACCTCACAGTGTCTGGAGGTCACTGAAGAGTAAATCATGAGGCATCAGGGCACAAAGCCCCCTGACCTTTCATACTCAAATACTGCAGGCGGAGAATGAACAAGGACCCCCCGACAAGCCTGGGCCATGGTCCCAGCTCACAAGGCTCCTGAGGACTATGCACAATGTGACAAAAGGAGGGCCTCAGAGTGGGAGTAAACATTATAGATGATGTTGCCACTGCTCCTTCAGGCCTGTTATCTTTCTCCCCACCTGTCATCCCACTCTCTGACTGCTGACACTTGAGTGTAACCCAGGAATTAGATCCCAGGTCTCTAGGTAACAAACAACTCCAGCTGAAAAAATACTGCTGTGACCCAGAATCCAAGGAGGCAACACAGCAGGTAGTGGGCTCATTACCTCTCAGCACACAGTAGTACAAAGAACAAAAAGCTGGAAGCAAGAAAATAAGCTTTGGTTTTTTTTTTTTTTTTTGAGATGGGGTAACACCATGTTGCCCAAGTTATCCTTGAACCTTGGGCTCAATGATCTTCCCACCTCAACTTAGGGAAAGGTTTTTTCTTGTTACCTCCAAGTCTAGAAAATAACAAGCTTGGGCCAAAGCTGAAATCACTTCCTCTGGTCTCAATCACATCAGCCAACTTTATCCCTCAGAATGCCATCACATCCAAAGTTATCTCACCAACCACATGTTCCTGAGAGCAGCATTGCTGTCCCTGGTATGTGCCACAGTCCCACACCTAGAACAGCACCTGGCAGAGTGTGTCCTGGGCCAAGGAGCAGGCCAGGGAGGCCTAGGAAGTCAGTCCTGTGGGCAGGAACACAAAGCCCAGGAGCACTCTCTCCTCTGGGTGAGTAGGAATGGGGCCTGGCCCAACACAGACAGAAGAACCCCAATTGTCACAGAAATGCAGAATGCAAGGGAGGAGGCATTTTTTGACCAAAACACCTGAGCTTAGTCACTCACATTCAACACAGCCAACATTTACAGACTCAGAAGACAGGAAAGAGGACTGCGCTTGTGAAAAAGTTCTTATTCTATTCCTTGAGACAAAGTGTATGTTACCCAGGTTGGTTTAAGTGATTCTCTCAGTCTCCTAAACAACCAAAACTACAAGTCTGTGTCACAGTGCCCAGCATCAAATTCATTTTCTTTACATATGAGAACATGATGAACATATTAGACTATGAAGGAAAGTCAAGCTCATATCCTCTGTATTCCTAAAGCCATAAAAAACTGCCACAGTGCATGGTGGAGCAAAACCTGGCTCTATTCTAACAGAGCTCATTCTAAGCAGGTCCCCTCCACAGTACAGGCAGGCCGTGCAGAAAAAGACAAAGGCAGAGATTTCAAACAGAGAACCACGGCTGCCAGCACTGCATTCTGCAGGCAAGGCAAGACCGGGACTGATTGGGCCTCAGCCCCGGTTCCAGCTCACACTCAATCTGCAGGAGCTACATACTCACACAGCTCAGCAAGTGAAGGGCCAACAGCTGCGATCCTCAGGTCTGCTGCTATAGCCCCAAGGCCACAGCCAATAGCAACATGCAAGGGGCAAGGGGTTTAAAGGGGTTAAAACTGTACAGCAAAGTGGGTGGAGGACACACGACCCTCACCCTGCTGAGGAATGCAGTGTGGTGCAGTTCTGAAAGGATGTGGCCATTTCTCATAGTAAATAGTTACCACAAAATTCAGCACTCACAGGTAAACACCCAAGAGAAATGGATATGTGTCTGCAGAACAACCCACACAAAATGTCTCTCTCTCTCTCTTTTTTTTTTTGCAGAACTAGGGATTGAACTCAGGCCCTTGCGCTTGCCAGGGAAGCGCTTATTCCACTGAGCCATCTCCCCAGCCCCTATGAATGTAAAATGCATGTCATTCATAGTAGTTAAAAAAAAAACCCAAATGCTCATTAATTGATGAATGGATAAAGAACATAGTACTGTATGCAGGGCATTCATATAAAAGGAATGAAGAATGTACATGCAACTACAAGGATGAACCCTGAAAACACAGCACTGAATGACAAATCAGACATGAAAGGTCACATTAGTGATATCATTTATGCAAGAAGTCAAAATCAGGGTGCCAGAGAGAGGGGACATGAGGGAGCTTGTGGTATGAGGCTTGTACCAGAGCAAGGACAGGATGTAGAATTAAGGTGGTGGTGGTACTGTACAACTCTGAATATAGTAAAAACCACTCCATTGTATACTGTAAAGGGAATGATTTTTATGGTGGAAGAGAAAGGGAAGAGGTGGAGAAAGAGAGAAAGAAGAAGGTACAAAAGGAAAGAAAACAGGAGAGAGGCAAAACAAAGAAAGGCTTCCATGTGGACTACTCAGTTGCCTGAGTGCTGAGAGGCAACAGCCCCCTCAGGATACCATGAAGAACGCTTACTTCAAGGATGCTGCCATTCGAGTGTATTCTGGGGCTTTCTGATCCACCTTCTCCATGCAGAGCCGCAATTCCTGAGAACAGAGGAGAGGTAAGTGCCACTCTCAGGAAACAAATGCCTACCCAGAACCAGGCTGTACCCACAGAGATGTGAGAAAAGTGATCCTTTTTCTACAATGGGGTCTTTTCCTATGGTTATCAATTTCCTAACCTACTTTACAAATCTTACAGAGAGAAAGAGACTGAGAATGGAGCCCAACCAGACATCCTGAGAGCAGTAGGTCCACCACTATCCTGACAAGCCTGCCCTTGGCAGGCAGTGAGTCTGCCAAGGCAGGAGGACATGGTGATGTCAGGTGACAGGATGACAGGGCACACAGTGTTGCTATCCTGTTCAGAACATGGGAGCCAGGAAGGCCATGGAATCCAGAGGGTGAAAGATGGCTACACTCACTCAGTCCTGGATTTGTAGCACACCCGTAGCCAAGTACATGGCTGCATGGGTTTTGGAAACAGCTGTGGTAACCCAAGCACATTGCTCCTCTGCCCTACCATCTCCTACTCCGGTGTCCCACCTCCCTGACAGATTCTTCTGGTTGGTCCCCAGCTCACAGGTCTCCCCTGGCCACAGGAGCCTAAGCTGTCTCATTACCCCCAACTTTTCTGAGGTATTGTTTCTCAAATATGCCTTTTCTGTGGCAATCTGGGATAGGGAAGTAAAGAACGTGCAACACTTCACAGGGCTTTCTTCCCCAGGCAAGTTTCCCAGGATTCTCCAGACTGCTATCCCAAAGCTCTAGCTCCTGCCTGGCCCACAGAACCCTTCCTCCCCTGCCTTGCTACTCTCTAAGGGGTGAGCAGGTGGGATGGGCTGGCACCACACCCTAGGGCAGCTCTGCAACTCCCCAGGGCTCCACAGCAGGAATAAACACAATTCAAGGGAACCCCAGCACTCCTCAGATGGGCACCTCGTAGAGCCTGGTGATGGCGGGAGTGTGCTCTCGCTCATCCATCTGCTGCTCCCTGCGCAGCAGTGTGTCCTTGCAGTGCCCACAGCAGCGGATGCGCTCATCCTCCTTCTCGTCCAGCATGGAGCTCACACTGCTCACACTGCCGATGCTGCCACGTCGTGAGCCATGCACACTGCCGGGAGACTGGCTGGGGCTGGTGTGGGTGCTCAGGGCATCCCTGCTGGCACTGGTGAGCTTGTCTGCAAACAGAGAGTACTCAGCTCTCCACCGCCCTCGCCACAGTTGGGTATCAGAGCAGCAGGGGTACAAGGAGGATATTAGACCAGGCTCTGCCTTCCTGGGCTCCCTCATGCAGTGAGATCCTGAGGGCACACCCAGGATGGCCCTCCACCTTGTCCACAGCCTTGCCTGGCCTGGCCTGGCCTGGCCATCGGGCTCCTGCCTTTCACAGCACAGCCCACAGTAAATATCCTCTGGGCAAATCATTCTCCTTCAAGATCCCTTCTCGCCGAGTGTGACAGAAGCAACCCCAGACATTGGCAGCTCTTTGGGATGGAGCTGCACTCAAGGTAGCAATTTTTATCTGCACCCTGAATACAGCCAGCAGGACCATCCCAGGCAGCAACTCAGGAAATCTCAGCCAACAGTTCCCAAGGAGAGAAACAAGTGTCTGGGCCAGATAGCTCAGTGGACTAAAGCATCTGCTTAGGCAGAACTCAATGGCCGGGGCTTGTGCTGTGCCAGCCCTGCCCCCGGGGCACACTGAGAGGGCGACTGAGACTGGGTGTGGTGGTGCTCGCCTGTGATCCCAATGCTTGGGAGGCTGAAAACAGGAGAACCACTATGAGTCCAGTCTATGTAGTGAGACCCTGTAGACCCTGTACAAAATATGTTAAATTTTTTTTTTTTAAACTGTCCAGAAAATGTGGCTTAGGCAGTCCTAGGTGAGCCAGGAGAGAATGAGGTAAAACAGCAGAAGTTAGGGCCACCGAGGACAACCTGCCTCAGCTCCTATGCTGACACCAGTAGTGCCACCCAGGTGTCCTGGAAACCAAAAGATTCTTGCATCAGCCTCTAACCATCTCAAAGGCAGGGCACCCTCATAACTGTCCTGTCCTGACACTGTCTGCAACTGTGCTCCCTGGGGCCCATACCCCTGTCTGGGACTGCAGAGCCCAGGGCTTCTCAAATGTCATCTCCTGTCCCAAGTCTCCAGCACCCTCAGCATCTCCTGCATGAGGACACTGAAGGCTGTCTGTGACTTTCACTCCAGAGGAAAGGACTTTAAAGTCCTCTTCCCAAAGTGCCCTGCCACTTCCAAACAGAACTGACAGCTGCTCGGCTCCTCTTGCATCCTGACCCACCTCCCAACCAAGCAATTATTTATTTGGGAGTTCACAACCCTGCAGGCACCCAATTCCTCAAAGCAGTGGGTGATGCCTTACAAACAAAGGTAGGAGAACAACAGCCTGAGATCCAGATCTGGCTGCCACCTGTTCTGTACAAGCCTGAAGCTAAGTATGGTTTTGACATTTCTAAGTTGTTAAAAAATAAAAAGGAGCAATGGCACAAAGACCCTCTAGCAGTCTTGCAGTATTAATGTCTGGTCCTTTTAATAGGGCCTGCAGCCTGTCCCAGGTCTTTGGGCCATGTGGGCTTTGTGGGGACCCCTATGACATCAACTCCAGGGCCATGAGGTGCCAGTGGTTAGTAGTAAATGAATATGTCCTAGTAGGGGATGAGGTCCCCGTCACCTACTTGCCAAGGGCAGGCTGATGAGCTCCATGCACCTCTTGCACATAATTGAGCCACACAGGCGGCAATGGTGACGACGGTTACGAATGCTGAACTTGCTCCCACAGTCGGGACAGAAAGGGACGTCTTGGTCGTTGACCCAAGGCACCACAGACTTTTCAATAGCTTTGGGAAGGACAAAATAAAATCACACACACACATACCATTTAAGAAAGATCTGGTCAGAGAAACAGAGAAGGAACGGAACACGAACAAAGTTTTCTGGTTACCTCGAATCTTTGCAGATTCAGTGTTGGCTCTGTCAAATGCAGTGAGCTGGTAGGAGAAAAGAGGGCCAGGTGGGTTAGACAGGGACACCCTTACAGGAACACCCTAACAGGGACACCCTAGTCACACTTTACTGTTCATACCACAAGCAGCCTCTGCACAGCTGCACTTCTCTAGGCCATTCTCCAGGCAACCCAGAAGCTTCACATCTCCAGGTTCCTCCCTCTGAGCCCCTGCTTTGCTCTTGCCCTTCATTACCTGTATCAGCAATAGGCAAGCGAGGATGAGGCAATACAAAAGCAGTGGGGAACTCTTCTTTCACTCCTCCTACACAACAAAACTAGCTATGCTCTTTTTTTTTTTTTAATTTTATTTATTTATTTGTGTGTGTGTGTGTGTGTGTGTGTGTGTGGCCAGCTCAGCCCACCAGGGGGCGGGGCGGGCTGGCATGTGGTGCTGGGGGATTGAACCGTGGTCCCTGTGCTTTGCTACGCTTGTTCTAAGTAGGTGCTTTAGACCACTGAACCATCTCACCAGCCCCAAAACTAGCTATGCTCTTGGTGTAGTGGTACACACTTGCAATGCCAGCACTTTGGGAGGCTGAGATAGGAAGATTACAAGTTTGGGCCCAACTTGGGCAGCTTAACAATTTTCACCATAGTGGATTGGTGAAATCCTGTCTCAAAACATAAAGATCTGGGGAGGACCTCACTGCAGCAGCCCTGGGTTCATGCCCCAGGACTGCGCATGTTTCTGCCTAAGAAATTCATAGGAAGAGCTTACAACTCTGCCGCACTCACCACACAATCCAGACCGTACTTAGCACCATCTTCCAGGGCAAAGCACAGAGCTCACTGCAGGACAACAGGGCCAGTCACAGGCCCCCACACTGCACCCTGGCCCTGACTGAGAGCACAGCACAAACCTTGCCATCACTTTCCTATTTCTCATCAAATGATACCGCATAGTATAGAATGATCCTGCACAGGACACCCCAAAAAGAAAAGATTTCCCAGAAGTCAGTAGACTTTGGTATGGAAGAAAAGACGCAAGGCCTGGGGCAGTTGTGATACCCTTTGGCTGCTCCCCCAGGAGAGCTAGCCCAGGTTGTGCCTGTCCTCCATGTCCTTGGCACCCTGCCAGTATCAGACATACAATACAAGCTATACTACATGAGGCTTTCCCCAAAAGAAAATGTGTACTTGCAGAAAAAAAAAAAGTTTTAAATGAGAAAATTTACCTTCTCTAACCTGATTATTAATTTATTGACTTCAACAACATAGTGGTCAATTCTGGCAGCACGGTGTTTTTTGAAGTCAGAAAGATGGCTTCTCACAGTCCCTAGGAGGAAGGAAGACAGGAGTAAGTGACTTGTCATTTTCCAGGCAGAGCCTCTTGACCTTATAGTTGATCTTCACTTAGAGGACATCTGCATCTTGCTGAGAACTGAAGGTGTCTGACTTGCTCACTGTGGGAGGCTGGAGGCTTCAGGCACAACAGATAAGGTCTGGATTATGGGGTCAACCTGCACCCAAGCTGCTATTCCACAGGCACTGTGACCTTGGACAAGTCACTTAGCCTTGTGTGACCATGGGAATTCACCCTAAGACTGTGGAAAGAGGATTGCTGTGAGTTTGAGGCCATCTCGGACTAAATAGTGAGACCATCTCATAAAACAAATGAATAAAATATATATCTGGGGGTGGAGGAGAGCGAGTACTGGAGGGAGAACTGTAAAAGAACCCTTATTTATACACTCAAAGTCATAAAATATCTCCATGCTGAGATGTAGAGTGCACAGTGCATGCTTACTACCCACAAGCCCCCTATTAATACTGCCGTCATTCAGCAGTTAAAGAATGGGTTAACTGACTATGGAGTTCAACACAGTATGTGGCACAATCTTCATTGAGACATACATAATTCACATACATCTGCCACTTAAAACACAGAAGTCAAGATTTTGGTGTGTCACAGGCAAGGGATCTTCACAAGCCACTTTACAATGTATCTACACCAGACAGGATGATCCCTTTGAAAGCTAGCAGATGGTATCACAAAAAGTGAGGAAGTATCTCAGAAAGTAGGCTGCCCACACCCAGGCCTCTCAATGCAGTTACAAGTGACATGAGCCTAACCTAAAGGCCATACACAGGTGCCACAGTGACTGCAGAAAACCAGAATCACACCTGCTTCTGCAGTTCAAAGGTGCATGCCATGGGTAGTTCCTCTGGCGCAGGGGGATGCAATGAACTCAATATGGAACACATTAATACAAGGCCAAACACAAGGCACACAGCTCTTCCTCTTATGGGTGTGATAGCCATGGGAAACTCAGTCCTTAGGTTCAACAATGCCTCCTTAGCCAAATCTGAAAACATCATCTAAAATGTAGGACGTGTTTGATTCCTATCTGCACAGTACATGTTCACATCAAGAGGAGTTTCTTACCCAGTTCCTGAGGCTCCCACATGTAAGGGTCAACCCCTCCATTGCTGAAGGACTCATATCCTGAGGACCCTGGCTCTGTTCGGTCGTCCCCTTCCCGTCTCAGCAACTTGTTCTTTGCTTTCTTAGCCTTTTGAACAAGACCTTGAAAAACAGAACAAAGAACACAAGTGAACCATCAAGAGCACCTGGTAAAAAGTCAAGGGAAACATCAAAAGATAAAGCTGATGAAATAATTATCCTTGATAAAATGCACAAGAAGCTGTGTGTCAGCCCATAATCCTAGCACTCTAGGAGGCTCAGGCTATAGGACTGCAAGTTCAAGCCTAACCTGGGCAATACAGTGACTTAGTGAGATCCTGTCTCCAAAGAAAAAAAAAAAAAAATTTTTTTTTTTAAGGGTCAGGGATGCAGCTCCATGCAAAGGACCTAGGGGTAGTTCAATGCCTAATACAAAAAAAAAAAAAGCACATAAAATGCAGCAGTAAGCACAGGAACACTGTGCAGTAAGTAGCATGGAGTATTGGTTAATACTGGCAGGAAGCAGGGCCCTGTGCTATATACAAGCTACAGTACTGCTCATCATCAAATTTAAGAGTCCAAATGAACAGAGTGGATAAGATCAAATACAATGAGGGAACCAGGATGATGAAAGCATTTTTCTATGTCTGAAACAGAGTGGTACTCATACTTTTAAACCCTACTGTAGGGCTGGCCAAATAGCTCAGTGGATTAAAGCACCTGCAAGCAGGTGCGGGGGCCAGGAGTTTGATCCCCACCTCCGGGGCACGCTGAGATGGCAAGGCAATTGAGACTGGGTGTGATAGTGCGTGTCTGTAATCCCAGCTCTTGGGAGGCTGTAAAAAAGGCAGATCACTATGAGTCTAATCTAGTAGTGAGACCCTGAACACCCTGTAGACCCTTCCCTAAAAATAAATAAATAAATAAATAAACCCTATGGTACACTTAGAAATTTGTATGTAAGCAATATTGTAATCAAATCAAGAGGTTGTACTTGTTCCTTTCTGTTTCCTTGTGGTGCTGGGATTGAATCTAGGGCTGGTGCATACTTGGCAAGTACCCCATCTCTGAGCCTCTATGGTCTTCCAAACTCAAGTTTCTAGTTGGGATGCACCTCAGTGGTAGTCCACTTGTCTCATCTGTGTAAGGCCCAGGTTCTGTCTCTAAAAGGTCCAACTGTACAGTATGAAATTCATGAACAAACAGTTCTCATTTACTTCAGGACAGGATGCTGCCAAACCAACATCCCACGATCTTAACAAAATATAGAACTCTTCTCTTCCACCTCTGCCTAGCCACTTCTTGAACACATGAGAATATGGACACAAAACTGCAAGGAACAGACCTAACCCCCAACACAACACACATAACAAAACCTGGCTTGGTAAAGAGAAAACTATGAGAGGTTGAGGCAGGACAATCACAAGTTATAGCCCAGGCTAGGCAATTTACTGACTTGAAAGACCCTGTCTTTAAATAAACAATTTTGGGGCCAGGAAGATGGTTCAGTAGAATAAGCACTTCCCTGGCAAGTGCAAGGGCCTGAGTTCAATCCCTGGTTCTGCAAAAACAAACAAATAAATAAACAAACAATTTTAAAAAGAGCAGAAATGGACCTCAGTGGGAAGGATCTGTGTTTGAATCTTAATGGTAGTGGGAAAAGAAGAGGGAAAACATTTTCTAAAGCAAGTCTTTGGATGTGGCAGGCACAATACAACCAAATACATGAACCAAACCAGTTCATGCTCAAGTGTTTGAGGTGGTGAGAGCCTTACTAACAAAAGGAGATGACACTGGAGTTGAGGGAACTTGCTTCTCCGAGATCACAGAGCTCAGGACAGAGGGCTGCAAGTAGACGCCTTACCTATGTGAAACAAGGCCCAGCTCAACCCAACCAGCTCAGTTCATCCCTATACCTCCACAGAATGCACAGAATGGGGGTCTTACCAGCCCCACTGAGGAGTCACAGCCACCACTGACCTGAACAGCAGGTCCCTAGCAGGGAAAAAGTACTTCAGGTTCCAATCCCAAGCTTCCCCTTCCCCAATGACTTTAAATCCCAGGTGTCTGCCATAGGACCTAACAGAAAACATCAGACTTGATATGAAACATTGTCACTACTGTGACATGTAACACACTAGTAGTTCACAGAATTCTTGTGACTTCTGTCCCTTCAGAAATGTCAGAAATGCCCCAGGGCTCTCAAGAGTCAGGTGGAGGTAGACTTGGTGGGGAGAGGTGCATCAGTTACCCAGTCACCCAGCAGTCACATTCTGAGATTATCTGTCGCCCAGCAGTCACACTCCGTGAGATTATCTGTCAGTCAGAAAGGGCTTCTTCCAATAGGAAAAATGCCACAGCTAAAGGACATCCTTCACAATGCGTAAAAGTTGTCTTCTCGAGCAACAATGGAAGGAAACTACCTCATGTGAACAAAAGGTCCAGCACACAGGAAGCTGGAGACAGCAGACAAGGCTTCATTTCTGCAAACAGGACTGGATGATGGTGAGGCACAGGGCCGTCTATGCCATACAACCACATCACAGGACTGAAATAGTGTCACACCCAGTGAAGGGTGCAACCCTTTTAGAGGTAGCCACAAGAACCAACCATGCAATCTTTCTTTCTTTTTTTTAACCATGCAATCTTTACACAAAGCAGAACTACAGCTGGTTTTCAAACCCCTTTTCTTTTCTCTACTATAAGTGAAGCTGAACCCAGGCCAGGGCTCCAAGCCATCGCCCACTTTTTCAGGCATAAGTAGTTTATCTTTCTTTGTAACCCTGTCTTATAAACCTGACACCAAAGATTACTCCTTCAATTTTTAACTTCTTACTTGTCTAAAAATATAAATGCTTACAATTTCAAAAGACCAAAATAACAAATGGAGACATGATACATTTTTCAAAAAGGAAAAAAAAAATTTTTTTGTATTTTAGGGAAGGGTCTACAGGGTGTACAGGGTCTCACTACTAGATCAGAGTCATAGTGATCTGCCTGTTTACAGCCTCTCAAGTGTTGGGATTTCAGGCGCATGCTACCACCCCCAGTCTCAACTGCCATCTCAGTGAGCCCCAGGGGTGGGGCCGGTACCGCAGACCCAGGGATTGAATCCCCCAGCTTCTGAGCCTGCTTGTAAACGCTTTAATCCGCTGAGCTATTTGGCCGACCCTAAAAATAAATCTCTGATGTCCAACTAAAACTTTACTTTCCTTGCTAGGCATGGTGATGCATGCCTATAATCCCAGCAATTGGGAGAGTGAAGTAGGAAAATGGCCACAAATTTGAGGCCACCATGAGTTAGAGATATAACAAGGATCCATCTCAAAAAAACAAAAGAGACACCCCCCAAAAAAAAAGTCCAGAAAATTCCTTTACTTTGTGGATTTTGAAACCAGAAAATTCTGACATAAGAATTCCTTCCTAACTAAACAAAAGACCATTAGCCCTGAAGGAATGGTTAACTAGACTTCTTAGTTCTTTTTAGGAGGGAATAAACAAGAGAGCCTTTCTGTTTGATTCTATGGCACAGGATCACATCCAGGGCCTCAGGCATGTACTGCGCTACACCCCTAGGCCCCCCAAGAGGAGCCTCAAGTTTTTTACAAAGAACAAAATTTCTACTCCATGTTGTAGTCCTTGAATAGATTTCCATATATATTATTTAAATAATCTCAAACATCTTTCCTCTTCAAACAGAGTCATGGGAGGCACCTGAGGGCCTTCTCTCCTGCACAACTGAGGAACCAGTATGACCAGTCTCAGGAATGGCATGGCACATGACTCAGAACAAGGGAAGCCCTTCCACTGCCCGAAGAATTTATATAACCAATTTTGGATTTCTGTTCCTGTTTTTGCTCCTGGAAGTTTCACTGCATCCTGTGACCAGAACACAGGGCCTTTCCTCATCTGTAATGCCCTGTGGAAAGAGTGGCAGTAGACATAGAGGGACAGAGAATTTGGTCCCAGGCCAAGCTGTCAATCCCCTGTGACCTTAGAGAAGTTACTGAAAAGCTCAGAACCTCATTTATGATATATAAATGAGACTAAGGGCTGGCCAGATAGCTCAAGGGCTGGTCAGACAGCTCAGAGGACTAAAGTGCCTGCTTAGACAGATGCACGGGCCAAGGTTTGATCTCTGTTGTGCCAAGCTGGTTCCAGCCTCACCCCTGGGACATGCTAAAATGACAAATGAGATTGGGCATGGTGGTGTACACCTGTAATCCCAGTACTTGGAAAGCTGAAAACAGAAGAATCACTACAAGTCCGATCTACATAGTGACACCCTACAGACCTGTATGAAATACATAATGAATAAATAAATGAGACTGGCCATTTTCCTTCAGGCTTGTTGAAATGATACCTATGGGATAGAAACTGTAAAAACTACAAAGTGTGGAGCTGTTTTTATTCCTCCTATGAGTGATGGCTCTGCTCCAACCTCTACAGTCAGGAGGCACCTTGATCATAACAGTTCTCAGGACTCTGAAAACATCTGCCTCTTTCACACATTTGGGGATAAGTTATAACTGTTAATGTTTTTATCAACTCTCATTTTTCTCCTTGAACTGAGAACTGAGACAGAGTGGAACTCCAGGGACACATATCTGATTGTAAAGGTGCACAAGACTCACACGTTTGGAAGCCAGACCTCACACCCAGCATCACTCCTTTCTCTCCACCCAGTAAAGATTATGAACATAGCACCCAGTCTCCCTTCATCCTCACAGCTTTTTTTTTTTTTTTTTTTTGGCAGAACCAGGGATGGAACTCAGGCCCTTATGCTTGCCAGGGAAGCGCTTATTTCACTGAACCATCTCCCTGGCCCCTTATAGCTTTTTGAAAGACTGTCAGGTATGAGAAGCAAGTTAGCTAAATAACTAAAGCAGGTTCTGAAGGAGCAGCTAGTCATTTAGAATCAGAATTTGAAATCTAGGAAACAAATTATACAAAGTCAAAAGTCATCTCTGAAAAATTCTTTCTGTAACTCTCCAGAACCTGAACTCTTAGAAGCTGAAAATTCAAGGTCTTACCTTTTGAGATTGCTTGGGAGTTTTGTTTGCTTTTTGCTTTTCAACTAGCCCTTCCTTTTCTGGGCTAGAGAGGACAAGGTCCAGTTGAAAAAGGCTAAATGGAGGGCAGCCTAAATTTGTGATAGAAAAATCACAGCAAAGGAAAAGCATTTCTATCTAAACCCTCACAACAAGGAGTAAGAAAATTCAAAACATCTGGCAGATCAGTGACTGAAGCTATTCCAATCAAAGCCAGGCTCTGCTTCAAGTTATCTCCTCTCTGTCTGACATTTTTCAGCAAAATGGTGCTCACCGTCACACAGCCAGGGGGAGTGTTCAAAGAAATGTACAAGGAGACTCTGAATACTGGCCAGCACACAGACAGTGTGAGACAGATACTGGCTGCTCTATCACCATTATATACTGGTGCCACCATGCAGCCCTTCCAAAAACCACTGCATGAATCAAAGCCTCAGTCACAGAACAGGACAAGCCAGGACCTTGTACTTACTCTTAATCTGCCCTTTGACATCACGGTCTTCACCCGAATGTTCTTCCTCATAATGTGACTGCAACTGATAGAAAGACTGCAAGTCCTTCAAGCACAGGGGGCAGAGGAAGCCCTCCCTCACATCCCCCGGGTCGTCCAGAGAAGCCATGGCAGTGCGCTTTCAACTCCAAAAAGGCAGAGGTCTCATGCCAATGGTTCCCTTGATTCTTCCCCTGACCAGGGTTCCTGGAGTGTTAGCTGAACCAAGCGTCACACAGGTGACAGGAAAGTGGCATCATGGCCCCAGATGAAGTTTCCTCTCTGGAGCAGAAGGAACTCTGAGAAAGTAAAAGAGGGAAAAGCCAATCAGGCAAATTAATGTCAACCAAGAATCTTTTTTTTGTTTGTTTGCTTGCTTTTTGGCAGAACCGGGGATTGAACTCAGTAGAATCTTGTTTTTACAGGTTCAACATTTTGCACATTCACTACAAGTCTGCACAAACAAAACTTTCTCACATCCTTAGGTCAGGTCACAAAATCCAGAATGAAACTCATGGGACACCTACCAGAACAAAAGCACCTCCTGCAAATGAGACTTGACAGCACTGCTCTTACATTTGTTTTACTTTATTTTTTTATGTATTTAGTACAGGGTCTCACTACACAGAACAGACTTGTAGTGATCCTTCTGTTTTCAGCCTCCCAAGCGCTGAGATTACAGGCCGATGCCACCACACCCATTCTACCACTCTCATATTTACTGCAAATGTTCCAACTTCATTTCTGTAGCACTTAAGGAACCATCTGATGTACTTATCAACAAGTGCAAGTTTTTCTTGACTTTCTACCTTGTTAATTTATTCAACCACATACTATAATGAACCAATCTTGATACTTAAAGGGCATATGTGTTAAAAATGAGGTGAAAAAGACACAATGTCTCACACAGAAACACAAAAGAACTAAAACAAAACAAAAACCTCAACACAGTGTAAGGAGAAACAGTAGAAACAAACGAAGCAGAAAGGAAAACCATCCAGGTGCAGTGGTTCCTGTCTGCAGTCCCAGTCATCTAGGAGGCAGAGACAAAAGATCACCTGGGCAACACAACAAGACTCTTTTAACCAATAGCAAATAAAGTAAACAAAAACTTATTTAGTATTTGCAAAGTAACTCCTCTCCAGCTTACCACATTTAATAAACCAGTGACAGCTGAACAGCAAGCTTAACATTCTCACTACTTCAAACATAAAACTTAGTAAATTCCATTTTCTGCCTTATTGGCAAAGTCACTTCCAATGTCACCTCAGAAGAATTAGCCATGGGCCAGCCAGATAGCTCAGCAGATTAAAGTGCCTGCTTAGGCAGGTGCAGGGACCCAGGTTGGATCCTGGCATGCCGTTCCAGACCCGACCCCAGGGCACACTGAGAAGGCAATTGAGACTGGGCATGATGGCATAAGCCTGTAATCCCAGCACTTGGGAGGCTGAAAACAGGAGAATCATTAAGAGTACAATCTGTATAGTGAGACCTTGTAGATCCTGTACTACATACACACACACACACACACACACACACACACACAAAACAAAAAACTAGCCATAAAGAGAATTCAGATAGAACTGGAGAAACTTCTCCCCTTCAAAACTGGGGCCACAAATCACAGCGGTGCATCAGAGCATGTGTGACCTTCAGCTGGGGATATCTGGTGAGGTGATGAGGGGATCACCTGTTCCTCAAAGTTGAGGTTGGCAGCAACTTGGAAAATAAACATAGGAGGGGCCGGTGAGATGGCTCAGTGGAATAAGAGCTTCCCTGGCAAGTGCAAAGGCCTGAGTTCAATCCCTGGTTCTGCAAATAAATAAATAAATAAATAAAAATAAACATAGGAGACACTAGCCTGTTTGTTCCTCTAGTTAAGAAACCCAGTGACCACATCCACACAGATCCCAGCCCTTGTCCCAGCTCATCACTGAAAATGCACCCCCAGGTCCAACCTGTTCTGGCTACAGCTGGCTATGACTGGCAGCCTCCTTCAGTCCTCAGGCCCCATTCCCCTGCGGCACACATTCCCCTCCAAGCTGGTCCAAACCTCAGCCCCTTTGAGTCCTCTCTTACTCAAAGCTGGGTTCTGCAAAAGCCACGCATCTCAGTGTGCATCACGTGCACACTCGGGGAAAGGACTAAATAGTACAAGCCTAAGAGCTGTGGGGGCACAGATGATGTCCTTCTTTCCCCAGTACCACACATTGGGGCTTTAGCACTGTCTGTCACACACAACCATGAAACGTAATAAAGCTCCATAATCCGAGCGTGGCGTCACATATCCACTCGGAAGGCTGAGGAAGGACGTCTGGGAAATTTAGGAAGACCTTGTCTCCAAATAAGTAAGAAAGGTTGGTGGGTTGCACTTCAGTGAGAAGGCCCTGGTTTCATCCATAGTACTGGGGGGGGGGGACAGAAAAGAGAAAAGTTCACGAACGGATGAACCCTAAACGATAACCCTCACTATGCCGGCATCATGCAGGACCCTTCTCCAAACGCCCCGCCCAAGTGTCCGCAGGAGCCGCAGCGGTACCCGGTCCCAAGGTATCCCAGGGACACTGCCCGCTACAGAGACCCGGCCGAAGGACACGCGACACGAGGACCTAGAGGAGGACCGACGACACTGCCGCGGACCGCAACGAACTCGCGCACGTACATCCCTCCCGCCGCCACCGCTCGGCCGCATCCACCACCTCTCGCCGCACAACGCGACCAGTGCGCGCACACCAGAACGTACCACACCGTTCCCGAGCGAGCCCCCAGCAACAGCCCTTTGAACCCGATCGGCCGCCGGCGGGAAGGCCTATGTCGTCGGCGGCCCGAAGTCTGGGCCTGCGCGGCCCCTCAAAGGGTCTTAGCCGCCATATGTATCGGCTGCTCGGCGCTCAGTAGGCGCGCCTGCGGAACCGGAAGGGAGACTGACAGATTCCGGCCGAGCGCCGAGCACGCGAGCGCTCGGGGAGCCGGACCTTGCAGGATCCGCGTTGGCGCTGTGGAAAGAGGCGGGTCCTGTTAAGGGGCGGGCTTGCGGCGCTCTGCCTTACGAGTGCGCGCTCGCGCGGTGAGTGTATATACAGCTGTCCTGGCGTGGCAATAGAGGCCCCGGGCCGGTGGCGCTTCTCTAGTGTGCGAAAAGATGCAGCCTTTCTCGTGCTACACCGCAACACTCAGTATTCCAGGAGTCCCCTCCCAAGAGCGGGGCTGCTCGGGACCCGGCAGCAGAACAGGGGGAACCCGAAGTCACCCTCGTAGGATTTGCGGAACAGTCTCACGCTCTGGGCGGCCGGGACCTGGAGGGGCTGGGCTCTGCCCTAACCCTGGCCCTGAGCCTAACCCTAACCCATTACCCACCTCTAACCCTAGCTCTAGTGCTGAACTTAGGGTGAGCCTTCACCTTACCTATTACCAGCCCTAACCATAACCATATCCCTAACCTAACTCTAGCCCTAACCTTTACTGTAACCCTAACCTTACCCCGTGGCCTCCCCTCTACCCCTGCCTCTGAGGGTGTAGGGCCCATGGCTTGGAGAGCATGAAGTTTGTGGGGTAGTTAGCAGTGAAAGGGTGTGGAGCTGGAAGGTTCAGAGGCCACAGGAATCCAGGGCCTCGCACCCACATGCGGGCTCCTAAGGTACCACCCTCACCCCCACCTTGAGACAAGGTCTGATGGCCTAGACCTTCCCACACAGAGATACCTCAGTCTCACCATGTAGTCCAGGCTGGCCTTGAATTTGGAGCTATCCTCCTGTCTCAGTCTCCCAAGTATTGAGAGGTATGCACCACTATGCCCAGCACGTATATATGTTTCCCCAAAAGTAGCTAATGCAGGAATACAGAAAAAAGACCCTGGGAGGAGACTGAAGACCCTGAGCAGGGACTTTCATCCACAGCCTGTCTGAGGTCGGTTTAGGAAAGAGCTGTGAGAAGCCAAATGGCCACCATGGGGGGAGTGGATGGACTACACCAGGGCTGGGCTTGCAGAGGCCAGCACTGCTGTGTCCTTGCCCCCAGCCCCTGGATCCCAGGGTCATTTTCTCCTAAGAGTCAGGACGGCCCTAATAAGTTCGTTTTATTTTGTTTTACAGCCCTGGGGACTGGACTCAATTTGTGCTCCCAGCTTTTTTTATTTTTAGAGAGGGTCTGGAAAAATTGTTTAGGCTAGACTTAAACCTGTGCTCCTCCTGTCTCAGCTCTGTAGTGAAAGCTTGTCTTAAAACACAACAAAAGCTTGCTGATTGATTCTTAAAACTGTGACCCTTGAATTGGGAACCCAGAGCACAGTTCCTAGAGCCTCCTACACCATTCCTGGTCTGGCTCTCTCCTCCTATCCACTCCAGATCTGGCAAACTCCAACTCCGGACTCAGGACTCATTTCAAGGGTCTGATGGCCTAGACCTTCCCAGACAGAGATACCTCATCCTTTGTGAGTCCCCAGTTATCAATGCATGCTTTCCAGATCTGCCACGTTGTGACACTCCAAACTATGGCAAGAAGAAGCCCTGCCACACCAACACACCCTGGCAGCGAAGATGTGACACAGCAGTTTCTTGACTTCTTGTGTACCAGTTTGCTTGCCCATAAAGGGACAGCAGAGCCTTGCTCAGGAAGCCCTGGGCGCATGTGAGCTGCCCTTATTCTCCCTATTACGTCTGTGCACACGTTGGCGGGGCTCTTTAATGCCTATGTGGGGCCTGGCCCAGGAATTACTTGCCAAGTGAATGAATTATGGGCTACAGATAAGCTTCACATTCGTGAGCAGAACCCCATGGATGTGAACAGGAAGTCGGAGCTGGTGAGAAGTCACTGTCACCTAGGACACTGAGCGCCTCCTTCCAAGCCTCCTCTGTGCCCCTGTGCTGCCTGGTTGCTGCCTTCTGCTTCTATTTTTGTTGAGCCTGGGTGGCTCCAGGTGGATCAGAATTTGGGGCATAGTCTGAACCCTGAGCCCTGTGCCAGACTTGATCACCCCCATGTGTCCCCCGCCACTGACTTTAAATAGTACCTTCCCCATCCCAGGGCTGAGTGGACACAGGCTGTGGAGCAGAGCTATTTAGGTTGATGCTGTACCCTGAGTCCCAGGCTAGACCCTTCCACCCCACAGCAGTGCCCTCCCAAGCTCCCCATGACCTGGAACATGGGGACCCACAGTCCCAACCCCCCTATGTGACTATCCTCTGCCTTTGCCATCCCCATCCTGGTTCTCACATCCCTGTCTATATTCCCCCATTGAAGCTTCCAGCATTAGAGTCATCCCTGTCCCCCCTTCAAATCGGCCACATCCGCATGCTGCAGCCATTGTCCCTGAACATTAGCCCTGCGCTAGATCTGCAATTGCAACATGAGTGTACTTGCTTTCTCTAATGCAGGTTTAATAAATAAGTGTTAAAATTCCAGCCTAGGGACCACTGACAATCATCCTACGCAGAAGTGAGTACCCTGGCTGTGGTGGGGAGAGAAAGGTGACAGTGCAGTGCCAAGAACATGCAGGCTTGAGAAGCCCTGGCTCCACCCCAGCACCAGGAAAAGAAAGAAGCAGGAAGAAGAAGAGAAGAGGAGGTTTAGAGGACAGATCTGCAGAAGGAGGTGTCTGGGTGGGGAGTGCAGGCCAGGGATGTCCAGGTGGGAGGCACTGAGTCAGTTGGGTCCTACAGTCCCCAGCAGGAACACAGTCTTGGGCCTGCCAGTCAGGTTGGCCCAGTCTCATCTGCCACCCTATTCTGAGAGGCACTGCTTTGTACCCAGTGGCTAGCAAAAAGAAGCTGGAGACAGCCTGGGCCAGAGGCATAGCAGGAAGTGCAATGTGTCCCAGGTCAGCTCATGGAGAGTAAAACATGGGGGGAAGTAGGAGGCATTCGGTCCCTGTGCCAGCCCCAGGCCACCCAAGGAAGACCATAATACATAACAGTAGTGCACACTTACAAGCCTAGCACTTGGGAGGCTGAGGCAGGAGGATCTCCATGAGTTTCCAGCCAGTCTGGGCTAAATAGTTCAAGACCAGCCTGAATCCCATAGTGAGACCCTGTCTCAAAACTACAACAGCAAAAGCATTCTGTCAACGATGGACTACATATATGACAGTGGTCCTATACAATTATAGCTAAAAAATTCCTGACACCCAGTGACACTGTAGGTGGCATGATGCTGTATACAACTCAGACTCCACATATCTGTGCTGGTACCAGTATTGACAAAGCCACTGCCCCGTCAGTTATCTAAAAGAGAGCACAGTCACTATTTTACATGTGCACATTGTGTGAGATGTGTGCAGTGCCTAGTTTGTGGGTACTTTGGGTAACTCAACAGCAATGAGAAGCAGCTGTGTGACGTGTATGATTTATTACACTAGGCTTTTGTCATTATTTTGGAGTATACCCCCATTTATCTGAAGTCATACTCACTGCCCATCTCAGCTTTCTGTCACTGTGACAAAACAGTCTTTGAGAATCACAGCTCAAAGGAGAAAGAGTTTGCTTTGCTTCTGGTTTCCTGAGATGCTTTGCTTTTAGGCCAGTGTGGGACAGAAACATCATGACGGGAGAGCTGCTCATCTCATAGCAGGCAGGAATCAGAGGAAGAGGAGAACAGGGACTAGACAGAGCTCCTGGCCAAACCCCAGGGACTCCTCCCTCACAGGCCCCACCTCCTACCAGCACTTCAAGCCGTGACTTGTCCATGGAGTCGAACAGCCCATGACCCAGTTACCATCCACAAGGCCACCTCTAAACACAGGAGACTTTAGGGGACATTCTAGGTCCTGTCTATTGTACCAGCACCTTTGATAGCTCGGTGGTAGAGAGCTTGCCAACACATGCAAAGCCCTGGTCTCATCCCCAGCAAGGCAATCAATCAACCAGTGTTAAGAAGTTATTTATTAAAATAAATAAATAAAAATTTAAAAAAGTTATTCATTGTTTACCTGACATTACTACATAACTGGCCATTCTGTGGTTCATGTGGAGGAGGCTGGGAGTTGTGAGACCACCACAGACGTCACATCTGGAAAGAAGAGAAATGAATTGAGGCAGGACATTTCCTGGGCTGATATTGGCCCCAGAGATGCCTGAGGATGATCGTCCCGGTGAGAGGGACATGATCGTGATCCTGCTACAAGGGTTCCCAGGATGAGTGATGAGCCTGGAGCATCCAGGTAGCCCTGAAAGTCACCTTGAGTCCTGCAGAAGGGGTAAGGTGAGAAAGGAGGGGACAGACAGGAGACACTGAGTGTGAGCTGGAAAAGGCATGGAGACACCATATCCACCAGGGTCAGCCCTGTAGACCCGGATGTTGGCCCCAGGAGCTGCATTCCCACTCTGCTACTTGAGCTGTCAGAAAACATATCTGCATTGTTTAAAACCTGTGATGCTTGTAGCATCAAAAGAAAAGTGTCCGGACAGCAGAGGTGTCTTACAGGACAATGATTAGACAGTTACGGAGGCCAGAAGCGGGAACCCTGCTGGGCAGGAAGGGCTATGGGAAGACTGGGCACTCAGAGCAGAGCAGCAGGGAACCAGTCTCCGTGTCAGTGCTGGGCTTCCTTGGTGGCCAAGCCTGTCACACTCCTTCCTTGGGAAGCAAGGTGTATGGTTTTGCAGCTGTCCTTTTGCTCTCCTTCTACCGTGAAGAACCCTCAGCACACAGAGGCTCAGAAGCCTGCTGAATGGTGCACGTCTGAAATCCCAACTCTTGGTGACTAAGGTGGGACAATTTCAAATTTGAGGCCAGCCTAGATTGCGTGAGACACTGTCTCAAAAGAAGGAAGGTGAGAGAGAGAGAGAGAGAGAGAGAGAGAGAGAGAGAGAGAGAGAGA
>NW_004524809.1:3128050-3130066 GCF_000260255.1 Octodon degus
AGAAGGAGAAGGAGAAGGAGAAGGAGAAGGAGAAGGAGAAGGAGAAGAAAAAGAGGCAGGCAGACTTGACCAGTCTTTATGTGTCATGAAAATTTGAGGGTTCTGGACCATAGGATGCTTGCCTGGCAAGCTGAAAGTCCTGAGTTTGATCCTTTAGCACTAAAAACAAAATTGAAGCTAAGTGCCTAACTTGCTGGTGCACACCGTCTAAACACGTGCGAGGATGCTTCTGTCATGTGTCTTTTAGTAACGGCTGCTTCAGTTTTGAAATTAAGTAGATTGTGCATACAAAACAAATGAATTTAAAAAACCTGAAGGTCTGGAAACATCTGGTAGTGGAAACAGTATGGGAAAGTGAGTTTCCCCAACCCTCATGCACAGAGGGAGTAGAGCGGGTGGGCAGAGTCTGCAGAATCTGGGTGGGTGGTAAGAGCAGGCCTGGCACTCAAGAGGCGTGGAGTCCAACCCAGCACTTAAACATAGTCTTTTTGGTTTGTCTTTCTCCTTCCTTTGAGTTCAACTTCTCCCTTTACAGTGACTTTATACTTTCCTTAGTACCCATTTGCCACACACAAGGGATCCATTCCTTTTGCAGAGCTGTTCATGCCCATGCTGTGTCTCAGGCCTTGCCCCCTCCTCTCCCTCTTACCCCCTCCACTCCAGCCCCTCCCTCTGCCCCAGGTCCTCTCCCTGGCCTTTCTGAGCTCTATGGGGTACAAGCAAGAGAAGAGAAGTCGTTTTCCAGACAGTATCTGGTGTGCCTGAGAGGAGCTGTGTGACATTTACAGTGAGGACACAGGGGACAGCCATTTGATTCCTGAGCCCAGCAGGCCCTGGCCAGGCAGGCAGGGGACTCTGAGAGGCTGATGAGAAATAAATGAGAAGGTGCTGAAACATTGTCTTCCCTAATCAAGGGACCAGCTCGGTCTGCAGGAAGTGAGCAGCTGCCGGTGGGCAGCAGTGGGTGGGCACCATTTTCCTGCTTAAGACTGTCACCTGCAGGTCTTGCTGGCCAAGGGGCCAGTTTAATGAGGGCATCAGAGGCAGAGCTTGGCCAGACTCCAAGATGGAGTGGGCCCATCCTAGTGGGCTTTGACACCACAGGGTGGCAACTCATTCCCGGAGACCAAGGACTAGGGGTGGTACCAGTGGGTTCCATGTAGACCAAGTATTCTCAGCTGGACAAGGGTCTCCAAGTCATAGTGGGACAGCAAGGGGCATTGTGCCCCCTTCCCCACTTCCTCAGCTCTATTCCTGCCCCTCTCAGGCAGTGCGGGGCTGCTCAGACCCCACTTCTGGCTCCTGACCTCATGGGTCAAAGAGCCCCAGGATGGTTGATGAAAGTATGACACCCTCCATCCAAGGAAGTGAATCACAAACTACATGACCATCCAGGGGCTGTCACTGCTGAGTAGCCTGTGACACCAGGTGCAGAGTCTGACCAGCTCTGGGCCTTATTCCAGCTACACAACCGGGTACCTTCTCCACTTTTGGGAGCCGGGGATGAGACCCGGAGTGGCTGTTGCCACTGAGGCCACACAGCTGGTTGAACTCAGATGTTTAGTCTGGGACTACAGACACAGTCACACACACACACTGTCATGACCACTCGCTTGTGTACACACACATGGACTTCAGCAGACTTAACAGGCGCTCTGAGGATGTGATAATCTTACCACACCTTTGGAAGCTTCCTTCCACGTTCCCTAGACAGGAGATCCCCCAACTAAAGATGTCACAGCATCTCTGGTCATTAGAGAAATACAAATTAAAATACTGAGATTCCATCTTACTCCAGAAAGAACACTATCATCAAGGAATCAAATAATAACTAATGAGGCTATAGGGAAAGATAAAACTTCTGCACTTTTGCGGGGAGTGTAAGCTAGTACACCACTATGGAAATAGTGCAGGGATTTTTTTTTTTTTTTTAACAGACTAGAAATTCCTTTTGGCCCAGCTGTTTGCCTTCTAGGTATCATCCCAAAAGCTGAAGACATAACATTACCATGCACA
>NW_004524809.1:3130320-3137638 GCF_000260255.1 Octodon degus
TGATCCACCTATTTTCAGCCTTCCCAGCTCTGGGATTACAGGCGTACGCCACTACATCCAGTCTGTGACCGGCTCGCCCTGCCCTGGGGGCAGGGCTGGTGTGGCATGTGGCGCTGGGGATCAAAGCGCAGTCCCTGCGCTTACCTAAGCTTGCCTAAGTAGGTACTTTAGATTGCTGAGCTATCTTGCTGGACCCCACACTCATTTTATTCCCCACACCCATTTTTATAGTAGCACATTTTATAATAGCTATGGCTTCAAGCAACTTGTACATCCCTCAGTAGATGAATAAAGAAAATGCATTCACACACAGTGGAGTATTACTCTGTCATAAAGAAGAACAAACTTCAATTATTTGTAGGAAAATGGATGCACCTTGGGAAAATAATGTTAAGTGAAATAAATCAGATGCACAAGCTTAACTATCATGGTTTCTTTTACATGAGAAACTCAAAGCATAAATAAGTTAAAAAGCAAAATTAAAAAAAATAGGTAATAGGAAACAGAGAGATAGAACTTTTTCAAATGGGAAGGGAACCAAGAGATGGAGGGATGGGGGAGGGGAGAGGCATGGAGGAAGAAAATAGAAAAAAAATTAAGATATGTTATGTCCACATGCCAACTCTCCACGAAGAATGCAATCATGTATTGAAAACATGCAGTAATACAAATAAAAATTGAAAAATAAATTGGAGTGGAGGAAGATGTCCCAGCTGGGCAGGAACCATGCAGTGCTGGCAAGAGAGGAGGGTCTCCAGGCCAGCCAGGCTTCCTGGCAGATGCAGTAGTGGGGTAGACATGTTGAGGCAGGAAGGGATGGAGTAACCAGGTCAGAGAAGTGACACGGAAGTGTGGAGGGTCAGGCTAGTGTGTCCAGGCTGTGCAGGCACAGGGAGAGCTGCCCAGCCACTGGACTCCTGCGATGGGTTTGGGCCTCAGTGAAAGGGACGGGGTCTGCTGAGAAGCCAGCACCAAGGCAGTCACAGCCCCAAACAGGAAAATTTCACTCTGAAGGGAGCAAGAACCACTAGGATTTGAAAAAAGGAGGCAAACGAGGTCCTGGTTGTTAGAGACCATCCTGTGGCCCGAAGGATGAATGTGTCAATGTCAAGGGACACTTTGAGAGGAAAGCAGCAGTCATAGACCAGGAAAGAGAGAACTAGGTTTGGCTCCATGGAGAGGATTGCCTGGCACATGGAAGCCCAGGTTCCATCCCAGAACTTTGTTCACACACACACACAGGAACACACACACACGCACACACACACACACTGCCAAGGAAGGATAAGCACTGCCTTTGCTGCAGGGCTGGGGTGCCACAGATGGAACAGCAAAAAGGCCTGCCTGTTTGTAGGAGGTTCCACAATCACAGCTTGAATTCCAAGGGGTCCCCCCCGCTTCTCCTTGGTAGTTCTGTTTCCACATCATCGTGTACTGGCTTTATGGATGCTATAACTTTATCTCACCTCTCTGAGGACACCAAGTAAAGAAAATTTTCTCTGTTTTCATATCCATTTCTGTTTTCAGAGTGATCTGTTTCCTATGAGATCATTTTGTATGTTCATCTTTGTGCCATAAATGTCAAGTTTCCCAGAGATACATTGATCAGCTCCACCCAGAGGAGCAGGGTCAGGCGGTCATCCACTTTTTTTTTTTGCCAGGCATCTCCAGAGATGTTTAAAATACACTGATGGAAAGGCTGGGGTAGGAGGACATACAGAGGCTAAGCTCCAGAGAGATGTACCCAATCGAGGTGACTGGCTCCATCACAGCCCATGCTTGATCTTCTGCAAGCAAGTGCCTCCTGGTGCAGGCACAGGAAGAGGACCATTGTTTGCACCATTGCCTCCAGGATCTGCTTCTGAGGGGCAACTCAGCTGGGCTCTGTCCACACAGCCAAGAGAAGGGAAGCATGTGGGCCAGGACTGGGCTCAGGTTCCTCCTCGGGGTATTCATTTGATCATGGTGTCTCTGCACCTCAGCTCCCCACCTGCAAATTTGGGGTGACTACAGCACACATGGAACCATGTATGGGGACAGATGACCTCATGTAGAGTGTATGAAGCATAAAGAATAATTTTCAGGTAGAAGTAGGGCCTAGTATTGTGGCTGGGATCTGAGAGGAACAGAGGGACAGAAGTGGCCTAGTCTTGCCAGAGGTCAGCCTGCTTCAGCTGGCACATGGCAGAAAAGAGAATGAAGCAGAGTTGAGTCCCACAGCATATTCATCTCTGGACTCGGCCACATGATCTGCAGTGTGGCAGTGAAGAGCGAGAGTCTAGGCACTTGTAGAACTTGGGTCTAACTCTATTGCCCAGGCTGACCTTTAACTCCTGGGCTTGAGACATCCTCCTGCCTTAGCCCCTTGAGCAGCTGAGACTGCAAATGCATCCCACCAGCTCCTCAACTAAGACTAGGTTTTAGTCTTCACTTGGCCACTCACTAGCTGGATAGTCCTGAGTCTCCCTCCTGTGCATCTCTCAGTCCCCAGCCACGTATGGGAGTAAGAGCAGTGTCTACTGAGAAGCTCACCATAAGGACCACACTTGTGTACCTAGCACTCACTAAGTGCCTAGGAAGCAACAGTGACAATTACATTACTCACATATTCCCTCATGCTCAAAGGCATGAGGAGGTTGTGCAAGTCTTATGCTATCTTGAAAGCCAGCCGGGATCTGTCTGCCCTATGTGGCCATTGCCTGTCCCTTAAGAAAACTGCATGCTCTAGGGCCCTGGCAGGACAGAGCCAGAGGAGAGCTCACAAAGGGACCAACTGGGACCAACTGGCCTGGAGAAGCACAGCACTCAGAGTAGCACTTGGAGGAGCAGCAGAGGCATGACTTACACATCAGAAATCCCAGCACGGGCTGGAGAGATGGCTCAGTGGTCTAAAGCACCTACTTGGAACAAGCTTGGCAAAGCCCAGGGACCGCGGTTCGATCCCACAGCATCACATGCCAGCCAGCAGGCCCCGCCCCCTGGTGGGCTGAGCTGGACACACACACACACACACACACACACACACACACACACACAAAATAAATAAATGTAAAAAAAATTAAAAAAAAAAAAAAAAGAAAGAAAGAAATCCCAGCACTTGAGAGGCTGAGGCACGAAGATCTATTCAAGTGCAAAGCCACCCTGGGCTACACAATGAGTTAGTTCAAGACCAATCTGAATTACATAGCTAGCCCTGTCTCACATAGATAGATAAATAGATAGATAGATAGATAGATAGATAGATAGATAGATAGATAGATAGATAGACAGACAGAGATCTGGGGACGTAGCTCAGTACAAAGGCTCTGGATTCAATCCAAAGGACTGCAATACAAATGAATTAATCATTAAATAACTTATTAATTCAAAATAGTAATAAACTCATTATCTCTTAGCAGAAATAACATATGCTTATCAGAAATAACTATTTTCAGGGCCGGCGGTATAGCTCAGCGGACTAAGCACTTGCTTAGGTAAGCGCAGGGGCCAGTGTTCAATACCTGGCTCCACCTGCCGCGCCGGCCCCACCTTCAGGTGAGCTGAGCCAGCGATGGAGTCCGGGTGCGGTGGCACGTGCCTGTAATCCCAGCACTTGGGAGGCAGAAATCAGGAGGATCACTACTAATGTGGGCTATGTAGTGAGACCCTGAGAAAAAAAAAAAAAAGAAAAAAAAAGAAATAACTATTTTCCAAGGGAAAACAGTGTAGCTGGAGAGTGGCACTGATCTCCATTTTTGTGGACTGGGACAGAGTTTGTTCCCATGGACGGGGCTGGGAAATGGGAGCCATGTCTGCAACTCCTCTGCTGCTGTCTGAAGCCCATGAAGAAGGCCCAGCCCACATATGATGCATCTGCAAAAATAAAGACTCCTGAAAGGTCATGGGCAGTTTTAAGCCCCGCTGGCATATGGAAAGCATAAGAGCTGCACCCTGGGACTGTGCCACTTGATGTGTGGGCAGGTCACCTACCCTCCCTGTGCCTCAGTTTTCTCCAGACCAAATGACTTGTTTCCTGCTGAGCAGCCAGAGCTGTGTATGGGCCATGGTAAATGTTCAAAACAAAACAAACAAACAAACAAAAAACAACCCAGCTATAGCCATGCAGCATTGCTTAGCTTGGGGAGCATGTTCCAGAAACGGACTCACAAGGCCGTTTCTTCACTGTACAAACATCACAGCCTCTACCTGCACAGATTGAATGGCTACAGTGTCACTGGGCCATGTCCTCTTATGAGTCCAAACTTGTGCCTATGTTCTTTTGCTGACAGCACCACTGTTATGGCATCTGCCACTAAACAGGAGCTCCCTTCTGCAGCAGGGCATCCCTTCAGAGATAACCCCTGACTGACCAAGAATGGTGGGGTTTCCACATCCCTCAGGGCTGTGCTAAACCCTGGAGCCCTGGGAGATGCAGCTAAGCCTAGCCTGTGCCCCAAGAGGAAGCATATGTTGCAGTCCCCAGCACGTGGGATGGGGAGGGAGTACCTGTTTGGTGTTGGATGTTGTTTGCCCTGGCAGCTGGTAATTAGACAGCCACTCTCTGAAACACATCAGACCTAATCAGCCAGCCAATAATGTTCAGCCCCGGAACGTGGCCACTATTCAGGAAAGACGATCCCCGAAGACAAGAACTACTTAAATCCTGGCAGTGGCCACAGGTCCCCTTGGTAACCCACAGTGCTCAGCACGACTTGGCCACTGAGCTAATTGCTGTTCTCTGCAATGGTCAATGTTGGCTGGGCTCTAATTGCTGACATCCTCCAGGTAAGAAGTCCTGCATGTTCTCGGGCCACCGGGGAGGTCTCTGCAGGAACCGAGTGGCTTGGAAAACCAGACCTCTGATTACATTTAATTAATCAAAATAAGGTTTGCAAAAATAATTAATTACAAGCTCAGGGGAAGTTGTGACACTGGATGTTTCACAGCAGGGCATAATGGGTGGCTTGGCTGGGTGGGAGGGCAGCTTCTTTTTGTAAAGTTATAAATATTTGTGTGTACATTTGGGGGATGGGTAGAAGCAGAACCCAGGGCCACACTTCCATTGTCCAGCTTCCCACAGATGCCCAAGCAGGGACAGCAGGCCCTGGAGTCACAGCACTGTGTAAGCCAGGCATTTCTACAAGTAAGTTCATCAGCAACGGTCACTGTCATTAAATAGCTAGGACAGTGAACTTTGAGGATAAGGGCCTTTGTCTGGCAGCTTAGGAGGGTCCAGGCCATGATCAAGTACAGGCAGCTGTCACAACAGAGTAGAAGCTCATGTCTTAATTCAGTGCCAGAAGAGATGGGGGTGACTGAGGGAGTGATTGCTACGGAGGAAAAAGTTGCTTTCCAGGGTGAGTAAAGCTACTTGGATTGTGGTGGTAATTGCACAGCTACTAAGAGGAACTGAATTATCTACTTCAAATGGCTGAATTGTACAATATATTCATTCCCTCTCAGCAAAAATGTTAACATATAAATGCATATGTGTGTGTGTCCATTTGCATCCCAATAAAGCTACTTATAAATAAAAAAAACAGGGGCTGGTGAGATGGCTCAGTGGTCTAAAGCACCTACTTAGAACAAGCTTAGCAAAGCACAGGGACCACGGTTCAATCCCCCAGCACCACATGCCAGCCCGCCCCGCCCCCTGGTGGGCTGAGCTGGCCACACACATGCACACACACACACACACACACACAAATAAATATTAAAAAAATAAATAAAAAAACATAGCTAATACAGTGACTGTAATTACTATATATTGCAAATATGTACTACTGAAAAAAAAAAAACCAACAGCACGGTGGTACACACCTTTAACCCAGCACTCTGGGAGGCTGAGGTAGGAATATCTAAAATTCAAGCCCATCTTGGACAACCTACTAATTTTTAAAAAGTATTTATTTATTTATTTGGTACAGGGTCTCACTACACAGTTCAGACTCATAGTGATCCTCCTGTGTCAGCCTCCCCAACACTGGGATTAAAAGTGTGCAGCACCACACCCAGTTTGGGGGCTGGCACAGCATGCCCAGGGTTCTAGGACCAGAATGGCATGCAGTACTGGGGATCAAACCTGGGTCCTTGTGCTTGCCAGGCAAATACTTAGGCTGCTGAGCTGTCTCCCCAGCCTGAAACTTAGTAACTTTTCAAGGCTCTGTATCAAAAAAATTTTAAAGGGCTAGGTATGTAGGTCAGTTTAAAGGCCTGGGGTTCAATCCTCAGTAAAATAAAATAAAATAAAATGTACTATAGCTGTGAAACTACCCAGGAAGCTGCCAGTACAACCTTGTCTTTCAAATCTCAACTCAGATTAAGCCTCCCCTCAGGAAGACTTTCTTCAGTCTAGACCACTGCACCCCAATCAGCTGTGAATCAGAGTCCCTGCATGGAAAGGGCAAAGACTGGGTCAGCACAGGGGGGCTCAGGCCCTCAGGGCTGGAAAATGGAGGGCCAAACAATTCAGACTCCGAATGCCAGTCCCCCAAGAGCACATGCTGCCTTCCCAGTGTCTTTAACACCTTCCTTCTTATTTGCCTCTGGACACATGGAAGTTTCTTCCTCCAGGAACCAGACTGTCCCACTGGAGTCACCAGTACCCTCTATTCCCTGCCATCAACACCTGTCCTATTCAGGTATCCTTGTGGTTGCAAGCCTGTCTCTCCCCTGGATGGGAACACTTTAAACAGTGGGGAGCCCCAGGAAGTCAGTGCTGTGGAAGTAAAATGCAACTAGCTTGAAGCTTTCAAAGTCTATGCAATAATAATAATAATAATAATAAGTCTATGCAACAAACGCTTATTGAGCACCTACTTTGTGCCAGGCACTGATCCAGGCAGTGAAAATGATGACAGACATGTGTGAAAAGGAAAAGATAGAAAGATTTCAAGGGCTGGCCAAATAGCTCAGCAGATTAAAGCACCTGCCAGCAGGCTCAGGGGCTGGGGGTTCCATCCCCCAGCCTGCTGTGCTGGCCCCACCCCGGGGGAGCATGCTGAGACAACAATTGAGATTGGGCTTGGTGGCGCATGCCTGTAATCCCAGCTCTTGGGAGGCTGTAAACAGACAGATCACTACTAGTCCGATCTAGTAGTGAGACCCTGAACACCCTGTAGACCATTCCGTAAAATACAAAAAAAAAAAAAAAAAAGAAAAGAAAAGAAAAAAGAAAGAATGATTTCAGAGCAAAAAACAGGGAGGTGGCGTCTGTGTTTGTCAGAATTGGTAAAGTATGTTTGGTAATAAATAATCCCTGGGGCGGGGGAGAAGGCTCAGTGGAATAAGTGCTTCCCTGGCAAGCGCAAAGGCCTGAGTTCAATCCTCAGTTCCGCAA
>NW_004524809.1:3138453-3154766 GCF_000260255.1 Octodon degus
AAAAAAAAAAAAAAAAAAAGAACAGGAGGCAAGGAGAGGTCCCAGCTGCCTGGAGGTGACCCACTGGGGTCACAGCCCATTGGCCAGGACTGGTCACATGACTCCCCCCAAGTGCAAGGGAAGCTGAAAATGAGGCCATATCCGGAGCATTTTCCCCTTCCTCCTGTAAAGCATGTGCAGGAGGAAGGAGGGGACATTTGAGGAGCAGCAGGTGGACTGGTCAGAGGCCAAAGCCCCTGTTACTGGTGTGGACTTACAGTAATGTTTCATCAGTTTTCTCTTTTGTATTGTTTTGTTTTTGTTCATTTTTGTCATTGGGTAATGAGACAGGGAAGGAACAGGTGGGTGTTTAAGGTTTGGTTTTTAGCTCCTGGCCTTGAGCCATTTACCAGAGTGCACTGGGCTGTGCCTGTGCTAGGAGCTGTACATGGACTGCTCCATCTCATTAGGGCTCATACAGCCACAGGACTGCAGGGACCACAGAGAAGACTGAATTCCACCTGGCTTCACCGTTTTCCAGCACAGAAGCCAATGGGACCTTTCCACAATGGTACACTGGAGTGGTGGCTCACAGGGCAGAGGGGAAACACTAGCTGAAGAGGAAACACCCACCATGGAT
Source organism: Octodon degus (assembly GCF_000260255.1). Lineage (NCBI taxonomy): Eukaryota > Metazoa > Chordata > Mammalia > Rodentia > Octodontidae > Octodon > Octodon degus. The sequence goes on from NW_004524809.1 coordinate 3,139,073, forward strand.
GGGTCAGGGTGGGACAGGGTGGTGTGTCCTTGGCACACAGTGTGATGTATGTTCGTTGCTGCTGGTGTTTGATTGCACAGGTTTCTAAAGGTTTGAGATCTTGGTGTCTTCAGATGACTGCTTCTGTTTTCCCCAAACCCCTCTACTCCCTCTTGTTCTGCACTCATCTGTCCCCTGAGTCTCCTGATGGCAGATGGGTCTTTGCTGGTGTCATGCCTCTCTGAAAACAGGCTTTTGGGTGATGTGGGCTGTCAAGGATGGCCACAGAGCAATGAGGATTACTGACCTGAGCCTCACCCATCCTTTCCACCTCCCAAATCAGCAGATGTGGGGTGGGACCCTGAATGTCCCCTCCACCTCACACTGCACCTGGCCACAGGTCTTCCAGTGAGTACAGTTTCTCTAGGTCTTGGTTTCTCCACATCCTTCTCTCTCTTCCCTCACATGTCTGAAATGGGTACAGTGGCATAGACTCTCACATTTTAAGGTCCCATTTCCCCTGCAGCAGAGCAGAGAGCTAGATCTCCCCCATTTAAATTCCTTGGGGAGGCCTGCCCTGAAATGCAACCACACAGATTGAGATAGATGATCCAGTGGGCACTTTATTGTCATTAGGGGTGACTCTTGTAGACAGGGCAGGGTGCCTAGAGGGTTACACAGGAGCCACAGCTTCCAAGATAATGTCTATTCCCAAATGCATCCATGCCAACAGCCACCCGCAGCACTGGATTTTTCCAGAGCAATGTCCCCAGGAGTACAGTGTGCGAAGGCTCTGCCCACCTGCAGGAGGAGCCCCAGAAGCCCAGAACTGGGGCTGGGGCAGGGCACTCACTGAGTCTGGTCACATGCAGCAGGGGACAGGAACTGGGCATGGACATCCTGGCACCTGCTCTCTGTGGGGATTCCTTAGACAATATGGAAGAAAGGGGCTTAGGTGTGTGCAACATGAGTTTTCCCTCCTCACAAGGGCTGGCTGTTGCAACCCTGAAGGAAGGGCTCAGGTGTGCAGAGGGATCTAAGGAGGGGCTGGGAGGCTAGGAAGAGCTGGGGCACACAGGGCTCAGATGTGCTTGCACCCCAACTCCATACCCAGGAAGCAAGACTCATGCTTCCAGGGGCTCCCTAGCCCACGATGCTCTCCGCCCTGGATGCTGCCTCTTCTCCTGGGTCCCCTGGCCTTGGCTTAGCTCATCCAGGAGGCCCAACAGTAGGCTGGCTTGGCCACAGGTACTCCAGGACCCACAGGGCCCTCCTGGGGCCCTCTTGCCAGGGTGTTGGCGCTTCTCGGGCGTCAGTGCCCTCTCTGTGTCCTCTTCCACATCCTCCTCTTCCCAGCTCCTCTGACTGAGGGGATCCACCAGCCTTCGGCCTGGGTGCTGCCTCTTGGTGACCGGGTACTCCAGCCAAGGTGAGCGCCGGCCAGGGTGCTGCCGCTTGTGGAGACCTAGAGCGCCCCCTTCCTCGCTCTCCTCTTGAGTTCCTTCCTCAGTGTCCTCCTCCCTTTTACCTGGGTGCTGACGCTTGAAGAGCCAGTCTGGCTGCGGGACCTGGGACTCTAGGGGCAGAGAGGAGTATGAGGGATGTGTCTGAGGGACTCTCCCAGGGACACACAGAGGGGCCAATCCCTGCTCCATCCCCCTCCAACCGTATGACCTTTGGGAGGTCCTGCAACCTCCCTGAGCCTCCATTTCCTTGGGTGTAAAATGGTACACCCAGCACTAGGAGGCTGCCAGCAAACTGAAACAGCATGACTGGAGTTTAGATGCCTAGGGTGCAATATTTATAGCTGTCACATGTGAGTTGGGGAAGTCCCTATAGACCCTTACTGAAGGTCCATTCTGGCTGAAACAGGAGGAAGCTGACCATGAGAAGAGGGGATGGGGTGGGGGGGGTAGGAGCTCCCTTGCTCACCATGCTGGACAACAGGCACCCCTGGCAGCCCCTGGAGGTCTTCCTGGAGGAGGAGCAGGCGCTCTGCCTGCTGTAGGAGGTCATCCAGGCCAGGACCCTCAGCCATCACTGCTGCTTCCTGCTGGGTACGGCCCCCTGGGACACCGATCAGGATCAGGGCCAGGGTGAGGAGACACCAAGGGCCAGGCATCACGGTGTCTGGGGACAAGGACAGGAGGTCTGAGCACACTGCTCCCTACTCCCTCCAGCTCCCTGCTCTTACACACTGCTCCCCTCCTAAGCAGGACCCTCTGCACCTCCTATCCCTGTCATCTGTCTTGAAGCCCAGGGCCCCTCCCTGCTGCCCCCACCCAGGTCACACTGGCCAACTCTCCCCAGGATCCAGGCTGTTGTCCAGTGCCCCCCTCCGGCCCCTGCAAGCCTGCTGTTCTGATGCTCCCCTCCCCAAGGACCAGGTGCCGGGTATTGCTCACATGGGCACCGATGGGTCTCTGTCAGCCAGAGACCCAGGTTTGGAGCTGCATTCCATGCAGCGCTGAACCCTAAGACCAGGGTGAGGAGCCCGGGTCAAGGATCCCTAGTGTTAACCTGCAGGGCGCTCTGGCACCCCTGCTGGTTGGGTCCCAGTCCCCTACACCTGTCACCTTGAGTCAGGGTCCAGGGTCCAGGGTCCAGGGTCCTGTGGGCTAGGACTTGGGGTCTCACCTGCAGAGGCTCCGGGGCAGAGAGTCTTGGGTGCAGGGTCCAGTCCGGGTGCTGTCCTGGTCCGGGCGAGGCGTCTGTGGCCAGCGCTGTTCCTCTTATATGCAAAGGAGGTGGGGAGGGACCGGGAGGGGCGGGGGTCCGCAGTCCTGGAGACTTTCGGTGGGCGGGCAGAGAGAGGAAGGGAGGGACTGAGAGGAGACAAAGGAGCAGACGCAGAGGAAAGGACCCGAAAGACGCAGGGGGAGGGGGGACTCCGATCTTGTCTGCTCTGCTCCTGGAGGCCTCTCCTCCCCACCTCCTCACCTCTCTTCTCATCTGTTCGATGGACAGAGAGGACCATTGTCGGGATTCCAAACCAGTGGCCTTTAGATACATCCAGGTCTTGGACGGTTTTCCTACAATGCTGGGAAATGTCTGAAGAAACATCATTTTAAGACCAGGAAAACTTAGGGGAAAGTGGGTTTATGGCTTCTCCTGAGAAAGAGGCAGGTTTCCTGTTAGCGAGGGCAGGGGCCACGCTGGTCTGGTCGCTCCCCACCCCTCCCCAGTGTCCCCAGTGCTGCAGGTCTTAGAGGAAGGGAGTCTACTGGAGCCCCTCCACCCAGCAGAGGAGGTGTTGGGGCCAGTGGGGGGATAGGTGCAACATCAGGAGCATGTCCCCAGCCAGTCCCCAGGGCCTGGCCCTTGCACAAGGGTGGGGAGACCACAGGTCGAGCGTGGTCAGCAGAGGCTCAGTTCTATGTGTCCATGGGTTGGTGATGCCAACCTCTTGATTTGGGCACAGATTCAGGAGCTAGGGAGTTGGGGTGATGGGCTGAGGTGCTGAGTGTCCCCACAGGGTAACACCAGCTAGTCAGGACTGTGTGCAGGTTTGAGGTGCTAGGATGGAAGTTAGAGCCACCAGGGCTTTGAGAGGCTTCCAGGAGGTTCCTAGGGCGGTATCAAGCGCCGCTGTCCCATGTCCCCCATGCATGGCTGCTGCAATCCCAGCAGAGCTGAGGCTTCTCTCTCTCTCTCTCTCTCTCTCTCTCACACACACACACACACCCCATGCTGGCTATCTGCATTTTATGATTGCTCCTTCTGTGATGTCCAGCTTTCCTGGCACATCTCTGCCGACCCCTCAGTGGGATCTCTCATCTCAGGATACATGAGGTGAGGCAGGGATTGATCTCACGTCACAGATGGGCCAGGGCCTGGAGGCAGTGGTTCCAGCTGCAGAGTCCTCTCTGGGTTCCTGGGAAAGAAACCAAAGCCTGGAGACATGGCCTGTAGCACTTCCTGGCTCCCAGGGTGGATGGGTGACCCCCAACCAGACTCCATGTCCTGGAGTGTCACCACGCTTGCCAGGCAGGAAGTCAGACAGATTTCATACCACACTAGGGGAGGTGCGTAGTAGGACTGGCCCTAGGGTGCAGTCTAAAATATGCCCACGTGTGCCATCCACAAGACAGTTCCACCCCACAGACTCTCTCCCACAGTCGCCCTGTTCTGAGGCACATTCAGTGCACCTGACTCATAGCAGGAGCTGCAGTGGCCCGGAGCTGGCCATCCAGAGCCATGGTGCCCCCCTCGTGTGCCCTGGGGGAGCAAGCCTGGGTGGGGACTGCTGCATGAGAACACTGTGTCACCAGCCACAGGCGTGGGCTGCAACAGTGGACTTGGCTCCTATGTAGGGAGGGACCTGGGGATGGGGAAGCAGGGGCAGAGAGGAGGGAGGCGGCTGGCTTCTCACTGTCAGCCCTTCATGCTATTTGAGTTTTTTCTCTCTGCAGTGGGGACTGCAGATCCAGAAACACCCCCCAAATCAAGACAACAGTAATCCCATCTCGGTCTCAGAATAAGGGATGCACTTGTGGATGAAAGGAGGGAGCCTGCCAAGGCTTCTTACCTTGGGCAGGGCCAGGTGGGTGGGCAGGGGTGGGGACCCTGAGCACTAGACCCCTGTGGTCTTGGTGACTTTGGCAGAATAGCTCCTACCAGATGGCCGATTCCAGGAGAGTAAATAACCCCCTTTCACATGCAAATCATCTTCCAGAATCACCCCGGGCTCCTTCCCAGAGCAGTCATTGTCCTGCCACTGTCACCACTGCCCCACAGTCACTCTCTCAAGAGACAGGGACGGGACCACTGGGATGGTCCTTATGCCCCAGCCTGCTGAAACGACCACACCAGACCAATGCGAGAGGCCTGCCCATCCTTTCCTGTGGAAACCATAATTAATGGGGGCCCAGCTCTGTGCCCCTTGCCTGCTGCCTCTAGCCACCATGGAGCCTCTCTTGGGGCCTCGCCACACATCAAATAATAATCCGGTCTACACTTGAACTCAGCACTAAGAGGCAGCCACTCGAGACCCTGCTTCCCGAGTGGCATGAGAAGCTGAGAGCCAAACCCAGGGCCTCTTTTTGCCTGGTGAATGAAAGGCACTCCTCAGCCACCAGCCCAGACCCAGCCCACTTGTGAGGCTGCAGACATTTTTCTAGTTTGCTTTTCTCTCGGATAATACAAATGTGTTTGATCTGAGGCTGGCATCACTTATCAGATCAATATAGCTGTGCTTGGGAAAAGAGTAATGGGTGATTTAGTGGTGAGTGTAGGCACTGTGCCACTCTCCAGCCCCTCCATCTTCCAGGAGCTGTGCAGAGTTTCCAGACCCCACCTCCGCAGCTCCCAGGGCTCGTCTCTCCTGCTTCTCTGCTCCCAGTTCTGGGTTGGCTGGAGTGTATGGTAGAGCCAATCAGCCCTGAGCTCCACAAGGACCTAAGCCTGGCCTCCCCACTGCCCTTACATTTTGTCTATGGTAGTTTTCTTTACATTAAACATTTTATTTGGAGATCATCACAGACTCACCTGCTTCCACAAGAAATATTACAAAGACCCCCAGACATGATGGGCACACCTATCTCCCAGCACTTAGGAGGTTGAGGCTGGAGAATCACCATGAGTCTGAGGTTAGCCTCACTATATATAAGAGAGATCTCATCTCTCATCTCAAAAAAAAAGGGTGGGGGACGGAGGGAGGGAAATTAAAAAAAGGAAGCGAGAGGAGAAAAAGAAGGGAAGGGAGAAAAAGGAAAGAGCCATGGATGGGGGTTGTCCTGTCACTAAACTCCTTGGGGTTCCAGGAGCAGTTGGCTCAGAGGATGAATAGTGAAGATGTGAGCTGCTTCCCACACACTAAGGTGTCGTTGCACGTGGGGTTGCTTGAGATCTGCAGCTTTTCAACATCTGTTATTTAGGTCCTGTGCACCGCAGTGTATGTAGGTTTTGATGTAACACATTCCTGATGCAATGAACAATGAGACTGCTGTCTGACATGGGACAGTGCAGTGTTAGTGCTTCACTGACTACACTGTTGGAGCAGGTCTTTACTTTACAGGTGTTCATATTCACTTAAGAGAGTTTTACATTGTAAGAAATGAAGTTTGCTAAGTTATAATCATGAGACTTTGGTTGGCATTTGATTTCTAAGAACGTATTTTCCAAAAATTGAATGTACAGAATTAAAAACAAAAACAAACAAACAAAAAACTCCTTGGTGTTCAGTTTCATCTTCTCCTTGCTGACACATGAGTGTCCATGAATGCTTGTGAGGGAAAGGGCCTCTGAGCCCCCTTCACCAGAGTGTGTGTATGTGAGAGAGAGGTAGGTGATGGAGAGAGAAGGGGAGGACAAGAAACGAGGAGCCCCCAGCTTCCGTGATGTGAACCAAGTGCCGTGGAATGGTGCAGGGTGGGCCAGGGAACTGACGCTAGTGTTGCCGTAGGACCAGACACCTCGTCATCCATCACCACCAGAGATAACAAGCCCCACCTTGTCCTGACAGGGGACAAACGGAAGCCAGCACCCAGGCACTGATCCCAGGCGTGTCTGGCTTGCTGTGAGAACAGGCAGTCACTTGTGTCCCATGACCAGGATTCATCCTCTGTCTTACTTTTCTCATCGATGAGACAAAATACCAAATACCTAAAGTTAAAGGAAGAAAGGTTTATTTAGCTCACAGTTTGTAGAGGTTTCAGTCCATAGTCAGCTGGCTTCAAGGCAGGGTGGCATGGCAGAAGAGAAACAGTTCATGGTGAGCAGAAGGTAGCCAAAGCAACAAGGAATAGCCACAGCTCTTTCTGTTCATTATGTCTTATCCAGGCTACCCACCCTTAGGGCTGGTAGGACTCGCACCCTTGATCCTAGTGCCCTTGATCCTAGCTTTGCACCATGAATCAGCCTTCATGTCACAACTCTAGATCCAGCTACCTCGGAAAAGGCCCCACCCGTGACCCCATAGGGCTTTGGAGGACATCTAGACACAAGTGTCACATTGCTGGAGCTGTGGTATTTGCAGCATATGAATGGGATGGTGTGGAAATGCAGTGATGATAGTGAATGGTGACGGAGAACTTCATGTGGCCCAGAGAGATGGCACTTTCCTCCTGGGCCTGGGTGTCCTCATATTGCCCATGAAAACTCATGCATGTCTGAGTGGACTCTCCATGTCTGTGTTGAGGGCAGGCTCAGAAGAGCTGCTGGGGCCATTGTCACTTCAGGAAATGATCCTGCTGTGTGCAACACCACCAGAAAATTCCCTGGAACCCAGGTTGTGGGTCTTCTATGCCATGGGAGTCTTGTATAGGAAGAGGAGCAGAAATTCCATTTTGCTGCTGTTGTTTAAGTCAGTTCGAGCTGCTTTTTATTTATCTTTTTCTGAGACAGTCTCCTTATGTAATCCAGGTTGGCCTTGAACCCACTATATATCTCAGCTGCTGGCCTGGAATTTATAGTGACCCTCTTGCCTCGGTCTCTTGAGTACTGGTATTACAGGTGTTCACCACTCCCAGATTTTGATCTGCTTTTTCTGCCACTTGCAGATAGATGAATGACCAACAGATAAAGGAACATATGGCCAAAGTGGTGAGAGTTCCTCGGAGCTGGGCAATGTCTTGGCTCAGTTTCAGCTTTTGTAAAATGATGTTAATAACAGTACTTAAATATTGACAATGGAATGCTTCAGTCATTGTTATGGCTACTTCTACAGCATTTTCCATCATTTCCATAAAAAGTAAATGAGGTAAAAGTCACAGATTCTCTCGGTGTTCTGGCACAGTGATAAAAGATGAACTCACAGGAGGCAAGGTTCAGAGGTTTCAGTTCCTGATCACACCCCATTGTTGTGGGCCTGGGTGACCTAGCTTTCAGGGGAGGGGCCTGATGCTGGAGGCTGTTCACTTGGGAATAGGAAGCAAAAGAGAGACCAGAAGACACAGGGATTGAACCTTCCAAGCCACACCCTCTTGACCACGCTTTCTCCCACCAGCCCTGACCCCAGGTTCCCCCACCCCCCAGTGATACCAAAAACTGGGACCAAGCCTTGGACATGCAACCTTTGGGGAGCTCAGGCCCAAAGCATAGCAGGTTATTCCCATGTGGCAGATGAAGAGATGGAGACTGGAGGATGGGTAACTTGCCCAAAGCCTCCTGGTCTCAGGAGGTCAAATTAAGATCAAGGCAAGGCCAGGCCTTTCAGCCTCACCCCGTGGACAGTGTCTGCCCTGGACATTCAGCAAGACAGTCATTTGTCTGGTGCCATCACAGGAGTGCAGAGGGAGGCCAGGGGCTACTTAAGGACACAGGTTGAGCAGCCAAGTAAAGGACAGAGGAGCAGGGCAGAGCAGGAGGGGACAGAGGGACCTGGTCCTCCTTCCTCACGGTTAATGGGAGTATAAACTGCTATGATCACTAGGGAAAGTAGAGTAGAAGTTCTTCAAAAGCTAAAACAGAAATTCCACTTGACCCAGCCATTTCCATTTTAGGTTTTCCTGAAAGAGTTAAAGACAATATGTTACGGTGATCCTTGGGCAGATGGAGGATGAGAGGGAACAGCAGGGATGGCTAGAGGACAGTGTGTGCCCTGTGGGAGTCCTGGTGTGGGGTAGGTGGCCAGGCCAAGGCCACTGTCCTCACCTCAGCCCAACCAACCTCACTGTCCCACCTGTCCAGAGTCAGCTGTGGACATGGTCTGGGGCATGGGGACCCAGGGGACAGATCACAGGGAGGGCTTCCCTGCAGGTGGGCCCCAGTATTTGCCCCGGGCTGAAGCAGAGTGCTTTCTGGGGCTGCCATGGGGTCCACTGGCAATAGCAAATGGTGACTCCATTACTGGTCTGAGCCCCAGATCCAGGAGTGCTGTGTGGACATGGCACAGGCCTCCCAGGAGGTTGGGATGTGGGTGTTGGCTCATCACTGGGCCCTGCTGCTTCAGACAAGCAGTACTGCATCTCTGGCCTTTTATTTGATAACCAGGAAACAACGTTTGATTTTTTGTTTGTTAGGGGATTGACTCAAGTAGCACTGTCCAATGCCCCTAGCCTCTACCCCACTTCTAAAATTTGGGAGAAGTCTTTGCTAAGTTGTTCAAGCTAGCCTCAGTCTTCCAACCCTCCTGCCTCTGCCTCTGGATTCCCTGGCATTACAGGTGAACACCTCTGCCCCTGATTAATTTATCTCAATGCAAACAAGGACAGTCTACGTGCTCTGGTCTGAGAAGAAAGAGTACTGTTAGAATCTTGCTAGGAACACATCCTCAGATTGGTGACTGTAGGATCATTTAATAAAAGACCTAGTTGTAAGTGTATGTAGGGAGGGGCTGGCCAGATAGCTCAGCAGATTAAAGTGCCTGCTTAGGCAGACACAGGGACCAGGGTTTGATCCCCTGCATGCCATTCTGGCCCCGCCTCCGGGGCATGCTGAGACAGCAATTGACACTGGGTGTGGTGGCACGCACCTATAATCCCAGCACTTGGGAGGCTGAAAACAGGAGGATCATTATGAGTCTGATCTGTGTAATAAGACCCTGTAGACCCTGTACTAAATACATTAAAAAAAGAAAAGTGTGTGTAGGGAGCACTCGATCAGAGCAAACTTTCTGAGTATGCACCAAGCTCTGGCAAAAGATGGGGAAGAGGGAGCCATCAGCAGCCCTCAGCCTATGATGGGGAGCAGAGGTGGCTATTACTGGAATCAGAGAATGAGTGGATGAGAAAGCCATTGTGGGATTGAGGACCAAGGCCCCTCCTGGGTGCCCAGGTCAGAGGCTGGAGCAGTGACCCAGGGGTCACATGATCAGACAAGGCCCCAGGGACTCTGAGGCTGGGTGTGACCTTGACACCTCCACACCCTCCTTGCCCCAGTGTAGGCAATGACAAATATGGAGTGCATCTTGGGAAGTTGTGATAGTGATCACAGGGATGAGGCTCCAGTGATGGATAATCTGCACTCATCAGAGCTGCAGCCTGAGGATGGGCAGGATGGCACCACCCGCTTGGGGACAGGATGGTGATGGGGAAGGGAGTGGCTCGATGTGGCAGTGGTGTGGGGACAGCAGGCACCTGTGATGGATGAGCATGGGGGAAATGAAAAGAATCTAAATGCAGAAAATTTAATTAATCCTGGTTGCGTCACACAGCCACCACCACCTTCCCCACCTGTCACTGGAGTCAGCTCTTGTTCACATTCAAGGAAGGAACAGATAGACATACCCAGGATGGGGATGTTAGGGCCCTCCACAAATGCATGACACTGTCACTGCTGGCCAGGTTGGACCACAGTGGGTACTAGGCCAAGACCACCATCTCCCATGAGACAGAATGGCAGGGAGAAGGTAGAGAAGATGTCACTGAGACCATTACAGGGATTCAGACGTAGGACAGACACACAGGACACATAATCACAGGCAGCACAACAGACACACACAGGGAAGTATATGTGGCCAGTGTCACCAGAACATGGCCACCCCTGCTCTGCAGAAGTGATGCCAAGGCAAGGACAGAGTGAACTGAGTGGGCTTGGGCAAGAGTCTGACATGAACTGAGGTTGGGACTCATGACCCCCACATGTGGGTGTTGTGAGGGCACAAGGTCATCAAATGTAGGCAGGGACACCAGTGTCTGTGGGTTTCCTAAATGGAAGCAGGCATGGAGAATCTGTTAGCACATGTGGATCTACCATCTGTCGTGTTGTCTAGAAGCCTAGAGGGCTGTCCTGGGCAGACCAACAGCACTGTCTGCATCACCTTCTGTAGCCACCTGGCTGAAAGCTCTAGCACCTATACCATAAAGGAGGAGAGGCTGAATTTGCTCATGGCTTCAGAGGGTTCAGTCCATGGTTGACTGGCTTCAGGGCAGATGTGGCATGGTGGAGGGTCTGGTGGAGGATAGCTACTCACCCACAGCAGTCAAAAAGCAGAGACAGAAGGGAAAGCTAGGGACAAGAATGTTATTTTCAGTTTGTACTTCTAGTGATCACATCCAAGCAGGATCCACTTTCCAGCCATGGATTCACCACTAGAACAATCAACAGATAAGGATAGCATCCCATGATTCAGTCACCTTCCAAAGCCCCTGACTGAATAAGAAAATTGAGGGGAAATTTTAGATCCAAACTACAATAGGCACCTTCTAAGGTTCCAGAGGGTCTATCCCAGATGGCACCTTCTAGAAGGCCTATTCCAGGATAGCAGTTCCCAGAGGTCTTACAGGATCTATCCTAGGACAGGCACAGAGTGAATCCCAGCCTGGAAGGCAGGTCAAACGCAAAACTGGCCATGACTACAACTCATTGCTCCTACTCCACACTCTGTCCCTGGCTCAGCCTCCCAGACTTTGTGGCCCTACCCCAGCTCTGCCCGTGAGGTCCCTTTCTGATATCACATCCCAGTCTTTCCCACCCCATCCCACACCTGCCTATTGGTCCCTCCCATATCCCCCTCTGGTTGCTTCTTGCCCCTGTGCCTTGATGGCCTGTCTCTGGCTGTCACATGAACTCTGTCCTCACAGCCACCCCTGCCATAAACAGAAAGGCTACTAGTCTTGTGTCCCTGGGCAATGAGGCTGCCTCCCCTGGCTTTCTACTGTCAACCCTGTGAGGATCGGTGTTTCCTTTGTTTACTGCCCTTCCCTTCACCTAGAGCAGGGCCAAGGATCTAGGAGATGCCAAATGAATGAACAAATGAATGAATGAATGAATTTGCTGGCTCTTCATGGAAACCCCACGGTTTCTTCCAGTGAGCTCCAGGAAAAATGGAGCTTGACTATGACACTGTTTTGAGAGACCCTGAGTATGGAAACCCCTGGGTATCCACCTGCCCCGTGCAAGCCCCGCCATCTAGGAGAAACTGTTTGTTTATTTCTATCTTTGAGGTCTCTGTTGACCTTTGGTGGTGCCCACCACCAAGGCATGAGGAGGTCCCAACACGAGGCTGGCACTGCCTCGATGTTTAGGTTGAGTGAGCCGCAAGTGACTGAGTGGCCTGAGCCTCAGAACCCTCAAGGCAGGGCTTGGACTTGGCCTGGCCCATCTGGGTCAAAGGACACAGGAAGCAGACTCCTGGCTGTCCTACTTCTTCTGTCTTAGGTTCCTGCCAAGCTGTGGGGGACAAGAGGAGGCCGAGTATCAATGAAGCACTCCCCAAAGCAGTGCTGGCTGTCAAGTAGTCACCAGGACCCTGGCTCTTCCCAACAGCTGGAGCGGCATGTGTGTCTCTAGCATGTCCAAGCACCAGCATGGCCCTGGAGTGGAGAAGAGGTGAGCCAAGTACACGGCTGGGTCCTCTCCCTGGCACTCAGCAGGAGGGGGTGGGGGTCACGCAGGTACCAAGTGAATAATCTCCAGTCATCCTTGTGACCATCCCAGAAGCATGAATCCTTACCCTTGAAGGCACATACGGAGCTATGACTTCCAATCTAAAACCAAATGTGCAGTTGGCCGGCCAAATAGCTCAGAGAATTAAAGTGCCTGAAAGCAGGCATGGGGTGGGGGGAGCTGGGGGTGAGGGGTTCCATCCCCAGGCCTGCCATGCAGGCCCCGCCCCTGGGGCACGCTGAGATGGCGATTGAGACTGGGCGTGGTGGCATGTGCCTGTAATCCCAGCACTCAGGAGACTGTAAACAGGCAGTAGTGAGACCCTGAACACCCTGTAGACCCTTCCCTAGAGTGAAAAAAAAAAAAAAATGTGCACACCTTGTGGCTGTCTACACTGGACATCCACTGCCAGCTTCAACCCCCTTTCTGCCCAAGGTGGAGTTTAATCTCAACACATTCCACTGCCTTCTGCTTCAAATGCCAACTCCCTCATCACACCATCCCTTGGCCATTGCAGTGGAAGACTCACTCTCAAACTCAGGGGCCCAGTGATCACAATCTGGCCCTCTGTTGAACAGGTTGGTGAGGGCAGGCTGCTGCCCTGGGACAGCGGTTTCCTCAGACCACTTTTGACTGTGATACTGGCTCTTGGTTGAGACCTGAGCCAGGGTGCTAGCCAAGAATACCACCATGTGGTCTTTCCGGGTCACCTGGGTTTGTGCAAAGTCCAGAGAAAGCAGCCCAACAGAAGCAGACCAGAGCCACCTGTTTCCCCATGCCTGGAGGAGTCTCAGGGGGCATGGAGTCTGCACAAGCAGTGGTCACTTGCCACATTCGAGGAAAGTCCCAAGGACCACCCGGCCAGCAAGGAGACAACAAACTCTTACAGTCAAGCTGGTCATGAAAACACAACTGAGCCATCGTGCCTGCCTGCTCTGCAGCCTGTGGTCTTGTAGCACTACTCTGGGTGGCCCCCAAGTCCCAGGATGGCCAAGGCAGTCAGTGCCTCTGCCAAGAGCAACCGAGTGTGTAATCACTCTGGCTGTGCCATTCGGGTGTTTCATTTAGATAACTGTCAGTGTGGAGCAGGAACGGCACCATCAGCAGCCTGAATTGGACGAGGGGGAGCAGGGCTGTGAGGGCTTTGCACATGGCCCACCAGGGTGATCAGGTCTGCACCCACCTGGCGCCCTGCCCCATCCTCCCCCAGCACCACCAGTGGGTCTGGGGTGAGCTACGCCCCCAAGAGGGGTTGAGCCTGAGGTTAAAAGGACTGTTATCTTTTCTAGTGGGAAGAGGACAGGGATGGCTGGTGTGGCAGAAACAGGAAGGGACATAAACAGAATGAAGATGAGCTGTCTGCACACCAGTGCCTCACAAGGAGTGGTCATTATGTGCTGCCCACTTGTGTAATAAAACAAAAATTACCAACAGAAAGCCTTGTCTGACGGGGGTGTTTGGAGCAGCCCTGGCTGGACTGGAAGGCAGGGCAGACTTAGCAAACACTGGATGTTTCTCTCCATGGCCCAGGCCTTGTTTCCAGAACCCTGCTTGGGGAAAGTTCTTCCAGACTGTGATTGGCTGGGCAGTGGGATGGGAAGGGATGATGGCCTGGAATAACTAGATGACCCAGAATAGCTCACTTGGCTGCAGGCTCTGGGACAATAAGGGTTAACTGGTTCCCAGACCTGGGAGCCTTGAAGCATGAATAGGAAGTTAGCAAGGAAGAGGCAAGAAAATCAGGACAGATGGAAGAGAGCATTCAGACTGTCTTCTTTTTTTTCTCTTCTCTTCCCTCAGCCCCATGGAGGTCTGCCCTCTCCCAGCTCTCCGGGTTCCACATCCCCATGTGACACCTCCACCGGCCATGCACCCCAATGCCTGCAGTTCCGAGCTGCCTGTCAAGCAGGGCTGACAGTGTGCTGCCTTCCTCACTGTCACACAGTGGGACATTCAGTCATGCCCGGCCCTTTGGAGGTATTTCTTTTCTTCCTTGGGTTTCATTTTTTCCGCCTATTATTCACGAGCTAATTAATGTTCCACTTGACTAATAAGATAGAATAGGTGCAGGGCTGCTGCAGAATGGGGGCTGAGACAACTGTTCAGCTGGAGGAGGGAGGCAGGTGGGGAGGTGGCAGGCAATGGGAGGTGAGGAGTAGAGTGGGGGAGCTCAGCAGGGCCCTGGTGGGTACAGCCTATGGGAGACCAGAACCTGCATGTCTGCCCCAGAGCCCAGTGCTCAGACACTGGCTGAGCTTGACTTGGAGAAATCCTGATTTTTTTTTTTTTTTTTTCCAGAACTGGGGATTGAACTCAGGCCCTTGCACTGGGGATTGAACTCAGGCCCTTGAACTCAGGCCATTGAGCCATCTCCCTGGCCTGCCCCTCTTTTAAAACAAAAATCCTGATTTAAAACTGGACAGGGTGGCACATGTCTGTAATACCATCACTTGGCAGGCTGAGGCAGGAAAATCAGTGAGTTTTGGGTCAGCCTGGGCTATATGTGAGTTCAAAGTTAGCCTAGACCACACAGGGAGAGCCTATCTCAAAAACAAACAAACGAATAAATAAATAAATAAATAAATAAATAAATCTTGATTTAAACAGATTTTACTCATCTCTATAACAGGATTTTTCTTTTTCTTTTTGTCTTTTGAGAAGGGTCATGCTGTATAACCCAGCCTGTCCTGGAACTCTTGGCAATCCTGCCCCAGACTCCTGAGTGCTGGGATCAGAGGTATGGTCTCCATGCCCAGGATAAAAAAAAGGGAATGATGTTTGCGCCATCTCCAAGGCCCCTAGGAGCTGCACAGGAGCAGGAACGCCAGACACTGGCTGCGGCCCTAGGGATGCTGAGGTGCTACCATGCTTGGCATCCTGCTGGCACCATGCCCAGAGGAGAATATGTGCTGTAAGCATGTGATCAGTAATCGCTTGGGCCATGGTTGTTTCCTTTTTAAATTTTTTTTTGAGGTGGGGTCTTGTACACTGTGCAGGCTGACCTTGAACTCTTGGACTCAAGCCATCCTCCTACTTCAGCCTCCTGTATAGCTTTCTTCCTACCGCTCTGGGAGATGGAGTGGGAGGGAGAGCGGCTGAGCAGACTATGGAGTTTCAGCCTGGGGCATTTTCACAGGAACACTTACTACTTTCATAATTTGTAAAACCTGCTTAATTTTGTATTCATTTATTGAATGACTAAAATAACCATCTTAAGGCTTTAGATACAATAGGCATTCTTTTCCTAAGATTTCCTTTTTTTTTTTTTTGGTGGTGGTACTGGGATTGAATTTGGGGCTTTTGCATGCCAGGTAGGCACTTCTGAGCTGACCTATAGCCCCAGGTTTCTTCCTAAGATTTCCCTTTCTTTTCTTTCTTTCTTTCTTTCTTTCTTTCTTTCTTTCTTTCTTTCTTTCTTTCTTTCTTTCTTTCTTTCTTTCTTTCTTTC
>NW_004524809.1:3154866-3191113 GCF_000260255.1 Octodon degus
TTTCTTTCTTTCTTTCTTTCTTTTCTTCTTCTTCTTCTTCTTCTTCTTCTTCTTCTTCTTCTTCTTCTTCTTCTTCTTCTTCTTCTTCTTCTTCTTCTTTTTCTTCTTCTTTTTTTTGTATTTAGTACAGGGTCTTCAGGGTCTCATTTCATAGATCAGACTCATAGTGGTCCTCCTGTTTTCAGCCTCCCAAGCACTGGGATTACAGGCAAGCTACCACACCCAATCTCAATCACCTTCTCAGTGTGCCCCAAGGGCAGGACCAGCATGGCATGCTGAGAATCAAACCCTGGTCCCTGCGTCTGCCTAAGCAGCTGGCTGGCCCTTCTTCCTAAAATTTCTAATCAAATGTGGGATGGGGTGGGGTCTAGTTCCAGGAGCACCTCATCCCTGGCATTCTCCTTGACACAGGTTCCCAGCCCCCTGGTCCCAGGGCCAAACCAGCCCTATTCTTAGGCATCAGTCACTATGTTGCAAGTGGCCTGTGTCCTCTTGGATGAGCCCCAGGACAAATGCTGTTGCTGGCTATGATAAGCCTGGGGACAGCTTAAGGAGCAGAAGACGGCATCCTCTGGCAAGCCACAGGAAGGTGGGACACTGGGAGGGGTGGAGATTTGAGCTGAGGCAAAAGAGCATCAGAGCATGTGTCAGGCCTTGGGTGCAGAGAGAGAGACAGGGAGAGAGAGACAGACACAGAGAGAGAGAGAGAGCAAGACAGAGACAGATACAGAGAGAGACAGAGATAGAGAGAGACAGACACAGAGAGAGAGAGAGTAAGACAGAGACAGAGACACAGAGAGAGACAGAGATACAGAGAGAGACAGAGACATAGACAGACAGAGACACAGAAAGATGGAGAGAGTCACAGAGACAGAAACAGACAGAGACACAGAGAGAGACAGAGACAGAGACACAGAGAGAGACAGAGACAGAGACACACAGAGAGAGACATAGACAGAGAGAGACAGAGATACAGAGAGAGACAGAGATACAGAGAGAGACAGAGACATAGACAGAGACAGAGACACAGAAAGATGGAGAGAGACACAGAGACAGAAACAGACAGAGACAGAGACAGAGACACAGAGAGAGACCAAGACAAAGAGAGAGACAGAGAGAGAGAGAGAGATGGACACAGAGAGAGATGGACACAGAAAGAGACCGAGAGACAGGGAAACAGACAGAGACACACAGAGAGAGACAGAGGGAGACAGAGACAGAGAGAGATGGACACAGAGTGAGACAGAAAGACAGAGAGAAAGACAGACAGAGACAGAGAAAGAGATAGACAGAGAGAGACAGAGGCAGAGAGAGACAGACAGAGAGACAGAGAGAAAGACAGCACAGTCTGCTTAGGCTTAGAGTTAGGCAAGCCCAGACTTCACAAAATGAAACAACTGCTTCCTTGATCTAGGTAGTCTGTTTTGTTTTGTTTTGTTTTCTTGGTACTGGGGATCAAACTCCAGACCTTGTGCTTGCCAGGCAGGCAATTATGCCTGCTGAACTATAGCCCCAGCCCACTGACCTGGGTAGCCTTGAGTAGTATCCTCATCCCATAGCCCAGAGGGTGTGTTTCCAAGATGGCACTGTACCCCTGTCCATAGGTGCTGGGTGGCAGCTCATTGTCACACATGGTAGCACTGTTACCAGGAAGCCACCCAGGCAGGAGCTGACCCTCACGCTGGAGCCCCTAGCCCCTTGCATCTGAATGAGGCTGCCCAGCTCCCTCCTACTCTGGGAAGTGGGGACAAGACAGTGACCACAGTGCTGTCATGGGCTACAACAGGGGCCGCTGGGCTGCACACACAGGAAGCCCTAATGGATGCTGGCTGCCAGCCCCAGCACCCTGGGGATGGAGCTTGCGTCTGCTCCGCTCCTCAGCCTCTGTCGTTGATCTGGAAGGCCCAGCAAAGCTGCCTCCATAATGAATGTACCTCTCGGCCAGGCACGGCTGTGACACACAGCTCTGATGATCTAGGCCCTGGCAGCAGCACCAGCAGTGGCACAATTAGGCCGGGGACGTGGATGTCAGCACTGGGGATCGATTTCCTGATGGACCACAGCCTGGGCTGGATGGGGCCTCCGCAGATGGAAAGAACAGATGGCTCCACAGGGCATGGGCCTGGATGAGGCTGCGTTGGAAACCCTGCTGCCTGCCTACGTGGCTTTGGCCTGGGCTGTCATTGTCCCCTCCCTCCAGAATGACCACATGTGTGCCTGTATTTCATAATGGTACCAGAATGCTACGGCACAGAAGCTACCATACCAAGCATCTTGAAGGCTTCCTCTGGCGTCTGGCTATTGCTACGATTACCATTTCTTGTTTCTTTGTGTGTGTGTTTGTCTTTGAGACTGGCTCTCCCTGTGTAGTTCCGGCTGGTCTTGAACCCAGTGTGTAGCTCAGGCTGGTCTCAAATTATTGACTATTGTCCTGGTTCAGCCTCCAGAGTGCTAGGATTACAGGCATACATGACCATACCTGGTAATCCATTTTATTGACTAGGAAATGGAGTCCTGGACAGGTAGGGGTGCTGACCTAGGGCTACTCAGTTCAAGCTCAAGCCCAGGCCGTCTGATTCCAAAACCTTTCTCTTAAGCACTGCCATTGTATCTCCCATTTAATATCTGAGTAAGTTCCTTGCTGGGTCTCAGTTTCCCCAATTGTACAATGGTTGTAGAGGACTCAACTGGATAGCGTTGAAGCTCTCAGCCTGGATTCCAGCAGGAATGAATTCTTCCAGGTTTCCTCAGAGTCCGTCAGGAAGGCTGCACAGAGGTCCTTCTGTTAGCTGGGAATGAACCCCCCCCCCCATCCACCCCTTACCATGGCCAGACAGCGCTGCACATGCTCACCTCTGCCTTTCATTCTGAAAACACAAACTGCTTTAACCCCTGCCTGACTCTGGGCAGGCACTCAACAGTCCCACTTTTGAAACAAAGTCATCCACCACACAGCAGCCTGCCAAGCCTTCTGCTGCCGGGCTCCACTCCCAAGCCCCTTTTCCTGGGAATTGTCCCTCACCCCACAGAGGCAGAGCTGTCTGGTCTGAATGCAGGGACTGGACCTCTGCCACAGGAAACAGTGACAGTGTTGCCAGAGAGGGACCCTCAGCATCCAGAATGTAGCCTTATTTGCTATTGTCAATAAGCCCCCAGACTCAAATTGTTGCTGCAGAGAATAAAGCACTCAGACAAGAAATCTGGACAAGGTTTTTACTTTTGCAAAAGGGTCCAAGCAAGAAGCAGCAGACACTCAAAATAAAGGAGGGGCTGGGCACAATGGCACACACCTGTAATCCCAGCACTCAGGAGGCCGAGGCAGGAGGATCACTGTTGAGTTCAAAGCCCTCCTGGGTTGCAAAGTGAGTTTATGACTAGCCTGAGCGAAGTAATGAAACCCCATCTCAAAAAAGGGGGGGAAAAGGCAAAGGAGGGTTCTCTGTTTTAGCCTTAACAAGGGAGAAGCAGCTGACCTCTTTCCCATTGGCTGGTTTTGGAGTTTCACAAGGGAAATCTGAGAGGTTGCTGGGGAGACAGAGCAGAAGGAGGGGGATGTGTTGACTAGAAAATTCTTGGCCTGCGACAAGTTGTCTTTGGTTTGTAGCTGTGTTCACGGGATTGGAACTGAGGGAATTTTCTGTAACTTAGTGTGTTCAGGAAGTGCTCTCCAAGATGGACTTCCCGTTGTTTGACAGAAAAGCCAACTTACAAAAACAAAAAGGGGGGGCTGGGGAGATGGCTCAGTGGAATAAGTGCTTCCCTGGCAAACGCAAGGACCTGAGTTCAATCCCCAGTTCCACCACAAAAAAAAAAAAAAAGAAAAAAAAAAGCCAACTTACTGTTCTCTACAATTCCCTCTAAATATATTCATTGTATTCTTCAAACTCTATGAGCTAACACTCACTTTGTTCCTCCATCAGGAGTTGTTAGCCCAATAGGGTGGGAGAAATTATTTGGTAAGAGCAGTTTCTGTGAATCTTTCAGGGAGCCCTCTAGGACAGGGATTGATGTAGCAACCTACGAGATAGAGAGCCTCAACTATTTGTTTTTATTTTTTTGGCAGTACCAAGGATCAAACTCAGGACCTTGTGCTTGCCAGGCAAGTACTTATTCCATTGAGCTATCTCCCAATGGGTTGTGTCTAGTTGTGTCCAAAGCCTCATGCAGCCATGGGGCAACTTCTGGAGTTTGTGACTAATTCTTGATCCAATGCTGGGATTAAGGGTGTGAGTGCCCTGGAGCAGATACCCTGCATTATGATGTAAGGAGGGAGAGAGGCCAGCCAGCTGCCTAAGCTGCTGCCACTCCCTTTGCTCTCTTGCTCTTTGCTGCGGCCATGAAAGGTTATTTTCTTCCATGTGCTACTTGCCCTTGGAGCCAGCTGAGTATGAACTAAAACTTTCACTAAATGTGAGCTAAATAAACCTTCCTTCCTTCATTTTGGGTGTTGGGTATTTGTCCCAGCAATGAGAGAAGAGTAACAGACAGGTCATGTTGCTGAGAATGAACATACAATGTTGGACACCTATGTCACACACACACTGCCCCTGTGTGTGTGTCTATGTGTGTGTGTGTGTGTGTGTTTCGGAACCAGGAATTTAACTCAGGCCCTTGTGCTTGCCAGGCAAGCACTTATTCTACTGAACCATCTCCACGGTCCCTACACTGCCCCTTTGAGCCAACATTATGTCTAATGCTAGTCTACTATCACAGGTTTTCTGACTGGTGGGTCCTAACTGTAGCTACTCCTTTAATGGCATCCATGGTGTGGTTGATATATCTCTGTTGATTATAATAGATGTACTTTATCTAATCCACTTTTCTGTTAGTAGTAGACTACCAAAATAGGAAGGACTCAAATCCAATGGCTATCTGGTTCTGAGCCTTGAATTTGTTTGTAACACCCCTTGGGACACCAATATAGTCCACATAGAGAGGGGGCGTCAAATGACCTACTAGTTATCAGATCTCTTTTTTGGGTCATCCCAGAATGGGCTTAGGGTCTGAATGCCAGGGTGAAAGGGATGGTCAATTGTACCAAAGTGCAGGAACTGCTCCACCTGTCTGGAAAAGTGTCCAATAAAGGCCCCCTGAAGTACGACCAGGCATTTGCCTGAGGCACCCAGAATTGTGACCTCTTCGATGGTGTCAGGGGACTAGCTTCGCTTGTACCCTGTCATCTTGCTCAAGAATGTCATTCCTCTGTCATGCCATTCAAGACCTGAGAAGTTGGCATCTTTTTCTGGCTGCTGAATAATCCTTGAGGCTGACCTGCAGGACCCTTGACTTTGGGAAACAATAATGGCAATGTCCTATATTGCCCCAAGCCATGTTGTCCTGGAAGAAGGCTGTCATGTATTTGAGGGCTTATTAGTCAGAAGGCCATCCCAAAGGAAAGGGGATCACTTGAGTCACTGGTCTACCTGTGGTACAGCATAACAACTGTTCTTGTTAGGAGTATGCACAGAATAGTTTATCCATTCCAGCCAGACATTCACTTCTCCATATCCAATATCAATATGTACAGTCTGCTTAAATGGGCTGCCTCATTTACCTGAACTAGGTACCTAGTTTATCTGTCTGGCTGTTGGCAGACACATAGGGGCCACAGTGAAGGTCTGGTTAACTGTGGGCTGTAGAGGAATTTGGACAAGATATTAGGTAAAGCAACCCAGGGGTCATCTCTAATCCACAATCTTAGGGTTTTGGCTTGTCGCCTTAGGGTTGTCAATCACAACATTAAGCAGCTGCATTGATGATATCCTCAATTTGGAGGGGGTGACACTCTCATTTGATGTACCTTAGGGGAGCACACCTGACCAGCATGTCACATGTATGTCCATGGAATTTGGTAGCCCACCACAAGTGTCTCTGGCACACAAAGGACAAGAGAGAATAGTGCATACTCCTTAAGGGAGGGTGTAAGTACTTTCTTATTGTACTTAATTGTTTTGGTGCAGCTGTATCTCTGCATGGGATGACTTGACATGCATCAAAGTTTAAAACTAGAAGGCTGGGTCACTGGTAACAGGATGGTAAAACAGCACAAAATAGAAGGGATAGGAGAGGGCAAGGAGGAAAACAACATTTAGACATGCTATAGGATTGTGTGACAGACTCTCTGGGACAAACTGTCCATTGCCTGTGCTGTAGCTGCTCCAGTAGTCTTTTGACTTGGGTGTGGTGAGAACATCTTTGCTTGGCTGTCTGAACAGTAGTCTCAGTTGTCAGGAGCATAAGGAAAGGTCCTTCTCAGTTTGGTCCAAATTTGTTCCTTCTCTATGACTTACTCAGCATGTAATCACCAGGCTGATTAGAGGGAACTGGAAAATCAAGGGATGAGATCTGGGCCCAAAGTCCTAAAAGTCATCCAAGGGAAGTCCAAAATCATCCGAGGGAAGGAAGGGAGAAAACAAACTAAGTGCAGAATGTCTTTGCTAGGCAAGAACAGCAACAATGGGTAAAGCACATGACCAAAGCATGAGCACTAGGCTGGAAAGCAGACTGGGGAAGGTACTGTCTTCAAGGGATTGGAACAGCAGTTGCAGCCAGTTGACTCTGAGACCTGTTTATAGGTATAGCCAGAAACTGTCTTAAATTGTCAGTGATTGGAGCCCAGTTTTGATTTTGTAATGAAAAAAAAAAAAAAAAAAAAAAACCACAACATTTAACTCTAGATCACATGTCAAGGAAAGCAGAGGCCAGGCACTTTTCCCCCACAAACACAACGGGAGCCACAAGGCTCCTCTACCCTCAGTTCTTTACTTTTTAGGTACACAAAAGAAAAAAAAATTAAGGGCCAGGCATGTTACTCAGTGGAATAGTTCCTGCATGACAAGCACAGAGTCCTGAGTTTGATTCCCAGTACCTACCCGTCCTAACCTCCCACAAAAAAAAAAAAAAAAAAAAAAAAAAAGAGAAAGAGAAAAGTTGAAAGGGTCTGAGTTTTCCTTCTTCCGCATTTTTTGTTTTGTTTTGATACCAGAGACCAAACTCAGGACCTTGCGCTTGCCAGGCAGGTGTTTGTGCGGCTGAGCTATCTCCCACCCCCCTTTTTACATTTAACCCAGCTTTTGATTTAAAATTATTTTCTTATAGTTTTAGTTATATTTTTCCTTTGGGTATTAAAGACCAAGTCAGAAGGACCACTGAGACCTGAGAAAGAGTGACTGATAGAGCCAGGGCCATAGCTGCCTCATTCTTTTGAACTAGGAGCCTTTAGAAGGAACAATCGGGGCTCCACCAATAAGCAAACATATGTCTGTCTGTCTGTCTTTCTTTCTTTCTTTCTTTCTTTCTTTCTTTCTTTCTTTCTTTCTTTCTCTCTTTCTTTCTCTTTTATTCTCTCTCTCTCTCTCTCTCTCTCTCTCTCTCTCTCTCTCTCTCTCTCTCTCTCTCTCTCTTTTGTGGAACTGGAGATTGAACTCAGGCTCTTGCGCTTGCCAGGGAAGTGCTTATTCTACTGAGCCATTTCCCCAGCCCCTTGTATTTCTATAAACTGCTTCTATAAACTTTCTATAAACTGCTTCCTCTACTCCCTTTGACATACTGGAGCTTTTCAATTCTGCCATTATTGCTTTATCTTTCTAGTAGGGCAAAACTTATTATGCAGACTCTTCTCATATCAAAAGTATATGGGGCTGGTGAGATGGCTCAGTGGTCTAAAGTACCTACTTAGAACAAGCTTAGCAAAGCACAGGGACCACGGTTCAAACCCCCAGCACCACATGCCAGCCAGCCCCGCCCCCAAGTGGGCTGAGCTGGCCACACACACGCACACACACACACACACACACACACACACAAATAAATAAAAATTAAAAAAAAAAAAGTATATCTCTGGGGCCAGCCAAATAGCTCAGTGGATTAAAGCCCCTGCTGAGGCAGACACAGGGGCCAGGAGTTCTACCCCCGGGGCCTGCAGTACCAGCCCCACCCCCTGAGGGGGGTGGGCCGAGACAACTGAGACTGGGAGTGGTGGCGTGTGCCTGTAATCCCAGCACTTGGGAGGCTGTCAAAACAGGAGGATCATTATGAGTCCAATCTACACAGTGAGACCCTGTAGATCCTGTCCTAAAACACACACACACACACACACACACACACACAATAAATGTAAATATCTCTTACATTTACACCCCTCCTACCACAAACTTTTCATAACAAACTTCGTTACAGCTGTTTCTCTCCTTTTTTTCTGTGGCCCCAGATTGCTACATTTTCAGTTTGACTTGCAGCCGCCAACAGACCTTCAAATAACCCTGAGTTAGTAACCTTATCACCAGCAGAAAGCAGAGAGAAGAGCAAGTCAACCTTGTAATTATAGTCAGAGAATTTACAAAGCACAAGAAGTGTTTTAAGCATATTAATTAAACAAAAATACTAACTTAAATTAAAAGCCAAAAGTGCAGCTCTCAGTTGCTAATATTTGTAATCTGATTTCCTCCCTCATCCAGAAGAATTTTCCTCAAGGTCCCCCTTTTGGTTTTTGGGAAACAGGACATATTAAACATCATTTTGGCACCCTTTTAATTTTCTTTTGGACTGAGGATAAGGTCAGTCTTTCTCTGCTTGTGTGCTTGTGGCTGCCACGATAGGGACTGAGTCCTCCTTGGCTGGCCCTGACTTCTGTTGAGGTGGAGCCACTAGTACTGATTGCTAGGGGTTATAGGCTGGGGCAGAGCCTCCAGAGGGTCCCATGTACAGGAGGAGACCAGAGGTGAGTCCTTTTGGTTTTTATTAAGTCCCTGAGTATTTCTAGTGGAAAGAAGACCATTAGTTCTTGTTGCTCACACTGGGCATAATCTATCCCTTCCTGAAACCCCAGCCTTTATAATTAACTCATTTAACTAACAAGTCTAGTTTTCATCTGATCCAAACTTTGGCAAGAAGATGGATGAGGTGAGGATGGAAGTTCATGGACAAATGAAACAACATTTTATCATCTAAGCTGTATGGGTTTTGTCTGTGGGTTGTCATCCTAAGTCCTTAACATCAGTCCAAGGGGACTAGAGGATATTGTGTTTCCTGAGCCCCTCACTGGGGAATAAATGTATCCTGACTGAGAGGCACATTTATTTCTCATTCTGTTTGTCCCAAAGTCTGGGGCTCAATCTCTGTTGAGATACATTGCAGTCATTTGCTTTCAATTTCATGTGAAATCATTGGTCTTACCCAAGACACTCATAATTTTGCCTGAGATCATCTGGACCTCATGGGAGGTCATCCGGGGCTGGGGGTAGTATAACTTCACCAGCAAAGCAATACTCACTGGCTCCTGCAACTTTTCTTACCTTGGTTAGTGCACAAAGTTGTGTTGTTGCATTCCTTTTTCTCCCTTTTAGGTCCTTTTGTTTTGTTGAGAAGTCATTATCGGGTCCTCAGCCATGGACAAGGATTCTCATCCCAGAAGCCAAAGCAATTAGGCTGTGGTCCACATTTCCTGTAGGTATGAGTCTCTGCAGTGTGTGGGCTGGGGCCCCATGCTGAGCGCCAAAATTGTAGGCAATAAGCTCCCAGATTCAAATGGTCACTGCAGACAATAAAGCACTCAGATATCAAGAAATCTCTACAAGACTTTTACTTTTTCAAAAGAGCACAAGCATGAGATACCAAGGAGATGGCTCAGTAGAATAAGTGCTTCCCTGACAAGCGCAAGGGCCTGAGTTCAATCCTTGGTTCCGCCAACAAAACAAAACAAACAAACAAAAAATGATAGCAGGCATTAAAACAAAGGAAGGTCACCCCTTTTATTCCTAACAAGGAAGAAACAACCAACCTCTTTCCCATTAGCTGGTTTGGAGTTTCACAATTGATCCCAATGATCTAACTCATAGGCACAAGGGGAATCTGAGGGGTTGCTGAGATGGGGAAGCAGAGTGAGGGGGATGTAGAGACCAGAAAATTCTTGATTGGTGGCAAGCTGTCTTTGGTTTGTAACTGCATTCCCAGGATTGGAATTGAGAGGGCATTTTCTGTAACTTAGTGTGTTTAGGAGGTGCTATCCAAGATGGACTCACTGCTGCTTGGTAGAAAAGACAGAACTTATTGTTTCCTACATTTGCAAAGATCATTGTAATTATCACTATTTAAGTTGAGATCACACCAAATAAGGTACACCCTAGGTCATGACTAACATACGTGGGATGGCCACATGACACTTGGGACAGAGGTTAGCACATGCAGCTATGAGCCACAGGATACCAAGAACAGCTGGCATGCACAAGAGCTGAGGTGCCCTAGGACATGGATCAGAACCCTGCCTTATTGGGGTCTGCTGTGATTTAGTCTCCAGAGCTTTGGAAGGTGACTGACTAGACCATGGGGCACTAGGCTCACCAGTGGATTCGTACACCAAGGAGTTTTATGCTCCTATGCACACTCAGTGATTGGTTCAGGGATAAGTATTTGCCCATATCCAACCAATGAGATAGGTGTGGGTGTGCCCAGAAGTATCTGGAGTCCACCTCCTCCTAGGGTCAGGGGAGCCAGGGCTACATGGGTATGGAGTAGTGGTGGGGACCCTGGTGAGGCTAGCAACCAAGGGGCAAGTGGGTCATGGGATAGGCAGGGTGAGAAGCTCCTTCCCCCTCCCCTTCTGACCCCTTTGCTGGCTGTGGTTCTGTGGTACCATAGGGGCTATGGGCAGCACTGTCACCATGAAGTTGACAGTTAGCACTTTCATGAGCAACAAATGCCAGGCCCTGCAATGTCTATCCAGAACCTCAGCACAGTATCCTCAGATATACTGTTTATGGGCCCTGTATCATTGTGCTTAGTGTCCTTGACCCTGTGGCCTTGATCACTGTCACCACCCTGTGTGTTCCACACAACAATTTGCCTATACAGGCTTTGTGTTTCTCAAAGACAATGACTATGGCTGTCCCTATATAATTCTATATAATTCTGGAAGTGGAATAGAAAACCCAGCAATAGAAAACCCTATAGGAGTAGTAGTGCAGGAGCTAGAAACACAGTACTACAGTGCTGGAAACCAGTCTTGGGGTGCTAGACTTCTAACTCTACCCTCCTTTGGCTATGGTAAAAGATTTCTTCTTGTTATCTTTTTTTTTTTTTTTTTTTTTTTTTTTTTTTTTTCTTTTTTTTTTTTTTTTTTTTTTTTCCCAGAACTTGGGATTAAACTCAGGCCCTTTCACTTGCCAGGCAAGCACTTATTCTATTGAGCTATCTCCCAGCACCCCCCCCCCTGCTTCTTGTTATCTGTTGCTGAGCAACAAACTTGTTGCCCCTGTATCAGTCACATCCCTGTTGTTGAGACAGTACCAACACCCAGAGCTTAAGGAGGGGAGGTTTATTTGGCACACAGTTTCAGGTGACTCAGTCCATGGTCAGTTGCTCTAAGACATGAACATCATGGCAGAAACGTGTGGAGGAGCAAAGCTGCTCAGGTCACTGTGACCATGAAACAGAGCAGGGGGGAGTGCAGAGTGCAGAGGATAGTGTGAAGGACCAGATATAGTCCTGTCTGCCACGCGGGGAGAGCTTGGACATTTTCACAAGGGAGACAAGAAAGAGAAAGAGAGAGCCAGGCCCAGTAGGGCTAGGGCAAGTGGAAACAAGGAGCCCAGACTGGGAGCCAGAGAGTTGGCAGGCCAGGAAGTGGCTGTGATTCCTGAGCAAGGACACCTGTCTCCTTCCCTAGGGAAGGACAGTGATGCTACCATATATCCCTGGCGGCTCTGGTAGGGTCACCTTTTGTGGGTGCTGCTCTGTGTCAGCACCTTGTCTCCTGCTGCTGTCACTTGTTCTACCTTCCATGTTACCCTGTAATCATGAGCTCTCTGTCCTCAGTCCTTGCTTGTGGCTTCTCGGTTGCTTTGTTTAGGCGAACTGAGCCAGATGTCAGGGTCCCCATGGAGGAGGTATCACTCATCAGCAGGCTGCACCCCAGCCCAATAACTACAATGTTTAAGTGTGTGACAACAAACACACACACCCACACCCACCTTTCCAGCTGTCCTGGATCCTCTCACCCACCCTGATCAGACTATGTCTTCACAACTGACGGACACAACCTGCTCCTAGGGCTCAACCTGCACACCCTGCACCCAGGCCTTCCTTCTTCTGTATGGTCATTTCCAGGACTACAGCTTTGCAAAACCCTATGTCAGTGCAAAGGCCTGGGGCACAATCCTCAGGACTGCCAAGATAAAAGGAAAGGACCCCTTTCCCACCTACGCCCACCCCCCAATCCTGTCCCTGTCCCCAGCCCTTTCTCCTGGTGGGCTAGAGGCTCCAGGACTGGAGTCCCTGTCAACTCTGTGGCTCTGCTGCCCTCTGTTGGTGGCAACTAGACCCACACTGAACTATGTGGCCCTGGAATCCTTTTTTCCCCTCCGTAGTTGTCACACCAAGGTGTTCTAGGTCAGTTGGACTTGTTTTTTTTTTTTTTTAATTCTAGATCGTAGTCTTTTATTGGATACATGGTATACAAACTTTTCCAGGCTGTAGCTTGTCACTACAGTCTCCTAATAGGTTTGTTATAGAACAAAAGTTGGACTTGGTTTTGACACAGAACCTCACTATGTAGCTCAGGCTGGCCTTGAACATGTGGCAATCCTGTCTTAGCCACATGGGTGCTGGAATCACAGATTTGCTCTACCAAACCCTGAATGTCCTGGGTTTTTATTTGCTAAACCCAGAGATCCCAACCCCACCCCTGGGATCCTTTAATAGCCACTCAGTGGAGATTCTGCCTTGTTGATTTGCTTGGAACTGGATGGATCTGGGCCCTCACTCACTAGTATGCTGTCCACCACCAAGTGGGCGAGGGCCCACGGGTAGCCCTGCAGGGGACCAAGTCTTTGCCCAATGACTACAAAACACAAGAGGAAAAAAAAAATGCTTCCACAGGCTTGCTCCTAATTCAAAGGCTGTGTGTTGCAGTGTATGTGAAGCAAACTCGTCTGGGGCAGGTGCAGCAGCTCTGGGTTGCTGGACTGACTCTCCATTTTATAGGCAGGAAAACTGAGGCCTGGGGTACAGGGAACCCAGTCAGAACCAGGAGGGATTTCAGGCTCTCCAAGAGTTTCTGGCTGCCTACTGGACATCAGGAGGAACCAACTTGGGCCTATTAATGGGGACCTTAGCCTCAGGGTGGGAGGCAGACAGGAAGTGGGGTCCTTGGTCTCAGCAGCCCCAGCTACACAGTAGCCCAGGCAGTGTCAGATCATGTCATCCCAACAGGCCATCTACCACAGATGTCACACCAGTCTGCTGTTGGGTCTGGGACCCATGGCCCAGGGAACAGTCTAGGGACAGTCTGTTCTCAGAGCCTGGTGTGGTACTTGGGCTGAGAGGCATATGCTCTAGGGTGCCATCCCTTGGCCGCCACACACTTTGCCCCTGGGGTAGCAGATGGGGGGGGGAGGGTCTCTGGAAGTATCATTGACCAGCTGTAGAAGCCTGAAACAGGAATGGTAGAGGGACTCTGACACATGCGATGCTCTGCCAGAGGAGCACAAAGCCAGGGGAGAGTCCCTACTGTGAAGTAGACACACAGGTGTCTGCGGGCCACATGCAGCACCATCCAGCTCCAGCCTGAGAAGGGGCTGCTGTCTACTTAGGGATGGAAGTCACAACATTACTAGTGGGCAGAGGGGATGCTGTTGCCCCAGGCGGCAGGAGATATGCTCAGGGCAGTTGTGTGGGCAAAGCCAGCATACACGCTTTCAGGTTTATATACAGAGTAGGTGATGGAAAAAGTGTATTTTTATGTTTGTTTTTGCAGTGCCGGGGATTGAACTCAGGACCTTGTATTTGCCAGGCAAGTGCTTATTCTCCTGAGCTATATCCCTGACCCAAAACAGTGTATTTTTAATTTTTTAAAGAAATATTTTATTTATTTATTTATTTATTTATTTATTTATTTATTTATTTGGTACAGGGACTCGCTGTGCAGCTCAGACTCATAGTGATCCTCCTGTCTCAGGCTCCCCAGTTCTGGGATTACAAGCAGGCACCACCACATCCAGTTCAGTATTATTGCCACTGTAACGGTGGACACCAGTTTGGGCCAACGTAGCATAGTACTCTATTTCAGATTTCTTCAAGACTGGGCATTTGCTAGCAAGGATGACCAGTTTCGCTTTGCCCTGTCTGATCATCTTCAGTGTTTGCTTCTACCCTAGCACACACTTTCCACTTTTCATAACAAGTTGGAGCTAGAGGTGATGGAATCCAGAGGTTTTTTAAAAATCTTATTTGTGGCTACCATCTTCCTGCCTTAAGTGTGGACATACCTCAACCAGGTGCGGCAGCCAAGATGGCCAAGGAGCAAGAAATACAACCCACTGTTCTTGCAACTTTTTTTTTTTTTCTTTTCCAGAACCGGGTATTGAACTCAGGCCCTTGTGCTTGTCAGAAAAGCGCTTATTCCATTGAGCCATCTCCTCAGCCCCTTTTGTTTGTTTCTTGAGACAGGGCCTCACTAAGTAGGTCAGACTGGTCCTGAATTCACTGTGTATCCCAGATGAGGTGACCCTTCTAGCTCAGCCTCATGAGGGGTGTACACTCCCACTTTCTACCACAGTGCCAGAGGCCTCTTCCCTCCCGGCCCAGCCACCTGCCAGCCCCCTGTACGCTGGCTCCTGCTCCGTGGGTGGTGATACTGAGCTGCATGTCCACTCACAGCCAGCAGGCAGTGCTGCAGGGTCACACTGGCCAGTGTCCAGTGGGGTGACCCTGGGTGGGCTAGACCCATGCTGACTAGCCAGGAAGGTGGGTCCTGGATTCTTGCATGTGGTATCCCAGTGTACAATAGTCTACACCACATCTGGGCCTTGCAGGGATACCCTGGGTATGTTGGTAATACACATATGCACACATACACATACATATACAAGTGTACTGTGTCTGAGAAGGTCCTAAAGAGCTTCCTGGTGGCTGAATCTCAGCCTAACTGCTCAGATAATAACCAACTCAGGACCTGTCCAAGGCCAGCGGGACAGCTCAGGGAACCCAAGAGATCAGCCATGGCCACAGGACAATGGCTGCAAGTCTATAGCCATAGCCATGATATCAGGGTATACCAGGGCTGACGTTGAACACGGGATCCTCCTACCTCAGCCCCCCTTCTCTTCTTCCCCAATGACCCTGTGCCTGGCCTGGGTGGGGATCGGCCACCCTGTCAGTGAACACACACAAACTCATGTTCATGTGCTTACATTCATACGTGCACTGAAACATACACACTCATGCATCGATATCTAGAAGCTACCTCTTCAGCCTGTGAATGATGTGAAGAAAGCAGGAAGCTTTGCTGAGCTGGTCTATTTCTACTCCCAGAATTAGTGTTTCCTCTGAAAAGCTCTCCATCCACCTCTCTATAAACAGCAAGGGTGTGGGAACCAAGGGCCCACGATGTGACGGTGCTTCCCTGCCCACAGTCCTCTAGACTTGTGCCTGACCTGAGGGGTTCCTCTCAAGCAGGGTAGGGACTGACCTGAGCCCTGGCCTCCACCGGTGCTTTCCTCTTGCCATCACCAGGTCATAGCAGGACAGACATGGGAGACTAGGGTGGGAGTTGCATCTGTCACTTGGCTGGTATATTTTTATTAGATTCTGTTTTTAGCTAGATATGATGGTGCAAGCCTGTAATACCCGAATCAGGAGGCTGAGGCAGAAGGCTCACTGCAAGTTCAAGGGCAGCCTGAATTGCTTAGCAAGACCTGTCACAGCAGAATGAACAGTGAGGATGGAAAGCATTTGTCTGCCTCTCCACCCACACTCATGTAGTTTCTCTGCGATCACCCTTTGAGTGCTCTTCTGTCACAGGGTGAACCCACATCTGGGCCTTGCAGGGATGCCTTGGGGGTGCTGGCCATACACATAGCACATGTGGACACACACACACACACACACACACACACACGTGCTTGGATAGGTCCCAAAGGGCTTCCTGGTGACTGAGCCCTCAGTTTAACTGCTCAGATAGGAACCAACTCCAGACATGTCCAAGGCCAGCATCACACATCAAGACACCCAGAGTCCATGGTTTACTCTGGGTGTAGTGAGTTCTAAGAAGTTGCTTGTTTAAAAGATGGATGGGGAAGGTCTTTCTATGGTGCTCAGGTTGACTCTGAACCCAGAAAAAAGCAGGAGTATCTATTCTATTTTCAGACAAAGTGAATTTTTTTTTTTTTTTTTTTGGTGGAACCAGGGATCGAACTCAGGCCCTTATGCTTGCCAGGGAAGCACTTATTCCACTGAGCCATCTCCCCGGCTGGACAAAGTGAATTTTAAGCCAAGATTGATTAAAAGTGATAAAGAAGGTCACTACATCTTTGTAAAGGGAAAAATTCAGGAGGATGAGATGACAATCATAAATATACATGCAACAAATACTAGTGCACCAAACTATATAAAACAAGTATTAACAGGCATGAAAAATCAAATAAGCACTAATACTATTTCATTGGAGGATCTCAATATCCCACTATCACAAGAAGATATTAAGGAGACAAAAAATCAACAATGAAATATTAAGGGCCAAGGAGATAGCTCAGCAGCATAAACACCTGCCTGGCAAGCCTATAGTCCTTAGTTTGATGCCCAGTATTGCAAAAGCAAAAACAAAAACAAAACAAAACAAACAAAAATCCAGAGACACAATGAAATATTAGAAGTGAACCAAACGTTTTGTTTTGTTTTGGTACCAGGGATCAAACTCAGGACCTTTCACTTGCCAGGCAGGTGCTTATGCTATTAGCTATATCTCTGGCTGAACCAAACTTTTGAACAAATAGACTTAGTAGATGTCTAAAGAGTGTTCTAGGGGCTGGGGAAGATGGCTCAGTGGAATAAGTGCTTCTCTGGCAAGTGCAATGGCCTGAGTTCAATCCCCGGTTCCGCCAAAAATTAAAAAAAAAATTAAAAATTAAAAAAAAAAAAGAGTGTTCTACCCCACAACATCAGAATACACATTCCTCTCAGTTGCACAAGGGACATTGTCCAAAATAGACCACATACTAGCTCATAGAAAATGCTTAAGTAAATACAAAGGAATAGAAATTATCCCATGCATATGAATAGACCATACTGCAATGAAATTGGATATCAATGGTAAAATAAACCACAAGAACTTCATAAACACTTGGAAATTAAATAAAAAAGAGAACAAACAGAACAGTTTATGAAGTAAGGTAAACATCAAGCCGCATGAGGACAGGTAGTCTACAGTGCCTGGAGAATGTAAGTATGTAAACCTTGTAAGAATTGTGTGGCAATTCTTCAACATTCCTGTGAGTGTGGAAATATGGTTACAATGGATGCCTAAAAAATATACAACCAGGGGCCAGGGAGATAGCTCAGTAGAGTAAGTACTTGCCTGGCAAGTGCAGGGTCCTGAGTTCAATCCCCCGGGGTACTAGGGGAAAAAAAAAAAAAGATACACAACCTGAAAGCAAAGTTGAGTCCAGTACTGACAATTTGGAAATCCTGACCTGAAGTCAGGGCATTGGTCTAACTCATGAGTTTTTGTGGGAGCTTATCTTCACTTTCTGTCATTCTGTTGTTAAACTATCCTGAAAATCTGTAGTCTAAGAAAATGGAAAATGCAGGGAAAAAAAGAACAGATTTCTAGATACATAGGAACTACTAAAGCGACATGCCAGACATTAAAACTTGGTGTGGTGGCTCATGCCTCTAATTGCAGTGCTGGGAAGCTGAGACAGGAGGATCACTACAAGTCTGAGGTGTATAGTGAGATCCTGTACCAGATAGATAGATGATGGATAGATAGATAGATAGATAGATAGATAGATAGATAGATAGATAGATTGTAAAAAAAAAAAAATACTGGCATGGGGCTGGAGAGATGGCTCAGTGAAATAAGAGCTTCCCTGGCAAGCGCAAGGGCCTGAGTTCAATCCCTGGTTCTGAAAAAAAAAAAAAAAAACCAACTGGCAAACAATGCAGCAAATCATCAAGAAGATTATACACTATGACCTAGTGGGAATCACCCCAGAAGGGCAGGGATGATTCAACATACATAAATCAATAAGTGTAATACAATATTAACAGAGCCAAGGACAAAAATCATACCATCATCTTAATAGAAGAAGAAAAAGCTTTTGATAAAGTCCAGCACCCATACATTATAAACCGCCACAAAGAATTGGATAGATGGTATTTATCTCAATCTGATAAACTCTATCTATGACAAACCAACAACCAGTATCATACTAAATGGACAAAATCTGAAAGCTTTCTCTCTAAAATCAAGAATAAGACAAGGATGTTCACTCTCTCCACTCTTTTTAAGCATAGTTCTAGAAACTTTAGCAGATTAATTTAACAAGAGAAAGAAAGAAATGGAACAACAACAGGAAAGGTAGAAGTTAAATTATCATTATTTGTAAATGACATGATCCTCAACATAGAAGACCCCAAAACTCCATGGTCGATTTAATAAGCAAAGTCAGAAGTGTACATGGGGGCTGGAGAGATAGCTCAGTGGTCTAAAACACCTGCTTAGACAAGCTTAGGCAAAGCGCAGGGACCACAGTTTGATTCCCAGCACCACATGCCGCGGAAGTCCCACCCCCAGAGTGGGCTGAGCTGGCCACAAAAATAAATAAATAAAATGTTAAAAAAAGAAGTGTACATGGATACAACATCAACACTCAAAAATCAATAGCATTCTTGTACATGAGTAGGAAACTCACTTAAAAGAGAAATTAGGGAAACAACACCTTTCACAATAGCATCCAAAAAAAATTGAAACACCTAGGAATCAATCTAAAGAAGGATATAAAATAACTCTACACTGAAAACTACAGTACTCTGAAAAATGAGATTGAAGTGGATATCAAAAAATGGAAAGATATCCCTTGCTTGCGCTTGGGTAGGAAGAACCAATATAGCAAAAATTGTCACACTTCCAAAACTTTTATACAGATTCAATGTAATTCTGATCAAAATTACAACTATATAACTCACAGAATTAGAGAAAACAGTCCTAAAATTCATTTGGAACCAGAAGAGACCTAGAATGGCAAAGACAATTCTGGGCAACAAAGACAAGGCAGAGGAAATCAGAATCCTAGACTTGAAATTATACTATAAAGCTACTGCAATAAAAACTCATAGGGATCCTTCTGTCTCAGCCTCCCCAGCTCTGTAATTACAGGCATGCGTTTCAGGACCAGTGCGGCACACCCAGAGTTCTGGGGCAGGCACAGCATGCAGTACCAGGGAGTGAACTCGGGCCCTTGTGCTTGCCAGGCAGGTGCTTATGCACCAAGATATCTCCCCAGCCTATTTTGCTCTTTGCTAATTCTTTCAATGTTGGCATGCTAAGTTCTATCACTGAACTGCAGCTCACTCCTAACTGCACAAATCTTAAAAATACATTTCTACAGCAGCTGTCTGGGTGGTATATGTTTGTCATCCAAGCTTTCTGTGAGGCCGAGGCAGGAGAATTACAGATTCAAGCCCAATTTTCACAACTGAATGACTTGGCAGGACCCTTTCTCAAAATATAAAAAAGGGCTGCAGAGGTAGTTCAGTATGAAGGCCCTGGGTTCAATCCCCTGCAAGACTGAAAAAAGAAAAAAAAAAAAAAAAAAGAATTTCACAGCATGAATCACATGTCGTGGGCTTGGTGTCCGCTTTTTCTCACTCAACAAAATGCAGGGGATGCCAACTATATTTTATCTGGTATGGGGATGGAACCAGGGATGTTCTACCATGCATTCCCAGCCCTTATTTTTATTTTTATGTATTTGGTACAGGGTCTCACTATGCAGCTCAGACTCATAGTGATCCTTCTGTTTTCAGCCTCCCAAGTGCTGGGATTATAGGCGTGCACCACCACACCCGCTTTTGGTGGCTAGGGGCAGGGCTGGTATAGCATGTGGTGTCAGGAATCGAACCAGGTCTCTTCACTTTCTTAAGCAGGCACTTAGTCTGCTTAGCTATCTTGCTGGTCCTAAAATACTTATTTATTTTTGCAGTACCAAGGATAAAACTCAGGACCTTAAGCTTGCCAAGCAGGCACTTATGCCACTGAGATACATCTCCACAGCCCTTATTTTTTGAGATAGCATTTCACTAAATTGCCCAGGGAGGACTCCGAGATCCTCCTGCCTCAGCTTCTGTCAGTGCTGGAACAGGCATGGGCATGCCCACCGGGACCAGACTGGGCACCTCAGTCTTTGCTCTCATCCTACACACTTGCTCCTCATGACTTCGCTGTGGTAACAGCAAGTATTTGCTAGTGCCTGGCCCCATGCCACACCCTATCTTATAAGGCAAGAGAAAGGGCCACACAAAAAATGAGGCAGGGCAACACTTCCTCTACTATAAGTGGGGTTGCTGTCTTTTTTATCAAAAAAAACTTTTTGAGACTGGAACCATGGAGATCCTTCTATTTTAGCTCCTGAGTGCTGAGATTACAGGTGTGTGCCCAGCCATGTTCATTTATTAACTCAATGATTACCCCTGGAGCCCCTAAAGGCATAGGAGAGCTGGGATTTGGAGCAGCAGAGAAGAGGAAAGATGGGAAGTTTCGAGTATGTTTGGCTAAGAAAGGGGAAGTTTGGGGTGTTTGGAGAGAGCATCATGGGAGAAGAGGACCTTGCTGTGGGGCCAGGGGGAACCTCCCTGAAGAAATGACCTTTAGCTGAAACCTGAAAGGTCACCTCTGTTGGAGGCAAAGGTGAACCAGCAAAGGAAAGGGAGAAGTAAAGGCCCTGAGTTGAATGAGAGATGCCCACAGAAAACAGGACTGCTTGTCACTGGCATGTGACAACTCACTGAGTTGACTTAGTGAGTTGTCACGTGCCAGTGACAAGCAAAACATCAGTATGCATACAACAGCAAAGATCACTTTAACTGTGCAAAAGCATGCAACATGCAAACTTTTACTTTTCAGTAAAAAGCTATTTCTATCATTGAAAGCTGTTATTATATTTTTCTTTTAAAACAAAAGATGTTAATGTAGGAGTTTTTTTTTTTTTTAAACTAAACTTTAGTATTCAGGTTTCATTGCAATGTTGGCCCTTTGTGATACATAAGCAGGTTTTGGGTGAGTACTCATCCCTAAAATGTTTGCCATAGCTGTGCTAGATGTGTGTCATGAACTCCAGTTTGTCTTCATTGCACAGTCTTAATAGTTGCTCAATTTCGAGTTCCTTTCAGTTCTTTGCATTACAAACATGCTCTTGCACACAGCACAATGCTCTCCCAAATGTACCCTAACACATGTGAATCACCAAGGTCAGGTTAACCGGAAGCTGGCAACAAGCCCATCTGGAGGAGGCCTGAGGCTCTAAACTTCCAATGTGCTGGCCCCACAACCACACTGCAAGGAAGATCTGTGTTAAAAGACAGGAAAAGCTGGGATGTCAGGATGCTTACCAGCGATCTCATCACTTTCAAGTCTGAGGCAAGAGGATCGCTAGTTCAAATCTATCCTGGACCACACAGTGAAAGCCTGTCTCAAAAAACCAAAACAAAAATGAAAACAAAAGGCTGATAAAATAATTGAATGCAAGGGCCCTGGGTTTAATTCCAGGTCTGAAGGAAAAAAAAAAAAAATACTGAGGCCAATGTTGTAAACTTTTTTTGTGGGTGTGTGGGGGATTGTAGC
This sequence comes from Octodon degus, assembly GCF_000260255.1. Lineage (NCBI taxonomy): Eukaryota > Metazoa > Chordata > Mammalia > Rodentia > Octodontidae > Octodon > Octodon degus. The sequence continues at coordinate 3,176,480 of NW_004524809.1, forward strand.
TGAAGATGAGCTCTGAGCTTGTGCATGCTAAGCAACCCCCATCTACAACACCCCATTTATCATAAAAAAGCACTGTAAAAAAATAATTGAAACATGCTCTGCTGTGCACCAACTCTAATGATGACTGCAATCATTATGTACTGTAAGCATGGACTAATTAAAAAATTAATAAAATAAAAAGAATAAGACATTTTAGGTGCTGAAATATAGTCAGAGGTATAGAAATATAGATTTGAGACAAAAACCTGATGTCCCAAGAGGGCAGGGAACACTGGACTGAGCCTGAGGAGGGTTGCTGTCTGTTTGCAAATTCCCAGCAAGCTGGGACCCAAGGCAGCAGATAACAGCTTCTCCTGCAGGAGCCCTGTCCTTAGATCCCTTGCTTGGGATGTTATGGGCTAGCATTTGTGTGAGCCTAGTGTTAGGCAAATGGTGGAAGTCAGCAGAGATAGTAGTTTCTATTCACTTAGGTAATTATGTACCTTCCTTAGTCTGTCTTTACCCCTCAATAAATGTGAGATGCTTCTGAGGCTCTGGGCTCACTTGGAGAGAGACTAATCTCAGTGAGACCTCTAAAGCTGCATTCATCAGGTCTTCTCATCGTTTCTTTCGGCATAGACCCATAACATACAACAAGTGGCGCCCAACGTGGGGCATGGAAGATGACCAGGAGTGAGTTGAAAGGCCTGACCGCATGGGAAACGTACGCCCAGAGTAGGCGAGACCACCGGGAAAAGCTCAGAGTAATGGGAAACTCCGCTTCCGTAGAGAATGAGTATGTCCATCTTATGCGGATGTTACTCAAAGGAGTGGGTGTAAAGGTGAAACCAAGGAGTTTCAGGGAATTATTTTCCCTTATAAAAAGGCATTGTTACTGGTTTCAGCCTAAGGGAAAGACTGCTTTAAACTTAAAAGTTTGGAAACAAGTTATGAGAACACCATGTCATGCTCATCAAAATGAGGAACCAATTCCTCTTCATGTGCAGGCTCTTTGTAGTTTAATTTGCTTAGCCTTGGCGCCATTGCAATCGGACTCAGAAGAGTCTAAGAAGTATTTGAAAAGATCAGCCTCAGATGCTGATATTCCTAAGCCTCAAGAGCAGCTTCCACGTAAATATGAATCTGCACATGAGACCTTTTTAAGACCTCTGCTTTCCTCACTCTCAAATGCAGAGGCCAGCATAGCAAAAAGGAAAAAAACAGAGCAGGAGACCTCTGTGGTGCATAATTATGATAAGGTTGCACCCCCTCGAGATCCCCTACAAGAAGGCGCTCCCCGGCATACCAAGAGTGTTGGTCCTTTAAATTTCTGGATGTGCTATAATGGGGATGAGTCTGACAAACCAGCTCCTAAAAGGACATTTATGGCATCGCAGACCATCTCCTCAGAAGCTGAGGACTTAGAGTATGTAGAACAAAAGGAAACTAAGAATGAGACAAGCGACCTGTGAGCCAAGGTAAGGCAATTATCACAATTGATTTCTAAATTGATTGAAAAGATGGAAGTCTCTACCCCTGAACTTCCTCCATCTCAGTTTGTGAAAAATCAGCCCCTACCACCATCTTTTAACCCTTCTGTTCCTCCATATGAGAAAAAGGAAGGCCCCATAAAAGTGTATAGAAGTGTGATATCTCAGGCTGTCATGCAAGGGAGACAGCAGGGAGACCCTGAGGCTTATTCTGTCCCTTTGGGTATTTTTCCTGTGGTGGTCCAACAACATACCCCAATTGCTCAATTTCCCCAGGGGTGTGTACAATGGGAACCCCAACCTCTGGCATTCAAGGTTATTAAAGATTTAAGGCAGGCTGTCATGGCCTATGGTATGCAATCAACCTATGTAACTGGATTAATACAAGGATTAGCAAATGAACATAGATTAATTCCTCATGATTGGGAAGTTTTGTGCCGTACAATTTTAGAGCCAAGCCAATATTTGCAGTTTAGAACTTGGTGGAAAGATGAAGCAGATATTCAAGAGAGGGCTAACAGGGGACAAAATCCCCCAGTTCACGTTTCATCAGATCAGCTCACCGGGTCAGGGGCCTGGCTGGGTATCCAAGCCCAGCTGCAATATGAAGATGTGGCTGTTGCGCAAACTCACATTTGTTGCTTGAGGGCGTGGGAAAAGGTGGCAAGGCCAGGGATGCTCAAAAGTCATTTGCTAAGGTTCTCCAATCTAATAAGGAGCCATATGTGGATTTTGTCTCCCAATTAAGGGAGGCTATACACAAAATGGTGAGAGCACCAGATTTGAGGGAGTTATTGTTACAAACTTTGGCCTTTGAGAATGAGAATATTGAGTGTCAGAAGGCTCTGCGTCCCTTAAAGGCACAGGGTGCATCACTGGAAGAGTATATTAAGGCCTGCGCTGATATTGGCTCAGAGCCATACAAAGCTAATTTATTGGCGGCTGCCTTATAGTCTTTTTTAAACAATCTCATACCACATGTTTTAATTGTGTTAAAATGGGTAACATGAGAAAAGATTGCAGAAAAAGACAAGATAGTAAGAAAAAAGGAAATAAGAGTAATAAGACTGCTCCAGGACTTTGTCTAAGAGGTGGAAAAGGTAAACACTGGACTAATGAATGCTGCTCCAAACCTGATAAGCATGGCCAACCCTTATAGTCTTGGGGAAACTGGAGAATAGGTCCATCATCCGGGGCTCAGAGATCAACAATACTGAATACCTGCAGTTTTCATTGGCCAGCCTGAATTTCTTTTCTTTTTTCATAATTTTATTGATAAATAGATAGCAATGAGACAGTTTCAAATCAAATCACTAGAACAGTTTCAATAACTAACACACTGCATACATTCTTCTTAGTGGTTAATTGCTGTGCAAGATGTGGACTTGAGATCCTATTTACAAACACCATTAGAACAAATCATTCTATTCATTAAAAGAATGTAACTATATATCTATCCCATCCACTTTGAATACACAGATACAAAATGGACATTCATCTGTATACCCCTTTTTTCTAAGTTCCGTTATTTGAATATTATAGGTGTGTAAACTCAACAAAATATTCTAAAAGAGTCCAGTAGCTCATAATAGCATTGGGTCTTCTGTTTAACTGGCAATGTCAGAAATTATTGACCTGAGTTCCCCACAGCTCAACATAACATCATGGCTTTACTTCCTATATTTCGTCTTTATACTTTTCTACTGGATGGTTGGCCAGCCTGAATTTCAAACCAACACAGGATCACAAATCTTTTCCATGCAACCCCCGGAAGAGAAAGCACAGCTTTAGATCTGATGGCTGGGGAAAATTATCATTTGTTTCCCACTTGTGTTTACAAAATTAAAACTGGAATTTTCATCCCTATTCCAAAAGATACTGTAGAAAGGAGTAATAGTATTGTATAAAGGAATAGTGTTACCCAAGGTGTATTTGTACATCTGGTAATTATTGATTACTTATGATGTCTACTACTAAACCTCTTCAAATTAAAATTTAACTGCTTATTATAAATAGAAATCAGCTTCTCTTTATTATGTATATTAGAATGCTTACTGCATTGCCTGACCCTGTTGTCAGCAGAAAACAACAAAAGTTTTGTAAAAAATGGGGTTCTTTTAAATTGCAAACAGTTGATGCCAAGCTGTGAGGCATCACTGGGAGGAGGGACATAAACTGAGATCTGGATGGCCCCACGCTCCCATCCTAGGCTGACTGAGATAGGCATCTGCAAGATAGGTTCAGCCACAGAGGCCTGTGTTGCTGGTGCTAAGTAGGTGGGTCATGACCATGACATGCCGTGGCACTAGCATTGGCTGTGTGTGTGGCTGGCTTTGCAAGTTCTTCAGGCTCAAGACAGTACTTTGCTTTTATTTTTATTTTTTTTCAAGTATCACAATGTTTATTGATAGATACAAGTATATAAAATCAGGGCATGAACATGACTTGATAAATTAAGTAGACTTAATTTCAATACTATAATAAGAGGGACCAATTCAAATTCTCACCATTTGTTTTACACCCACAAAAACCACTGATCAGGTTTGTGCAAGTAAACCAGGTTTCTTTTAAAAAGACTTGCACACTTGCCCAGGCTCAAGGATATTAAAATCTAGCGCATAAAGCCCATTACTAGAAGTAGAAATACAGGCAATATACTATTACGGCAACAACCATCAATTACAGTTAAGAATTTTTCTGTAACAACCAAATGGATAATCAAATATTGCAACAACTCAAGTATTACTGAGCAAAGTGCATTTCTACAGTATTCAGTGTTGCTATTCAGTTTTCTAACTTAAAACAGCCTATGATAACTGGCAGCGAAAAAGGTCCTTGCAGTAGACTGCCTCTGCTTGAGAACTTATGATGTAATTATTGCATGCTGCTAATATACTATCTAAACATTAAAGATACTCCTAAAATATTTGATGGTAGACTACGATTAAGACATTACACTACAAAAAAAACCTTACGCAGAAGGAAATCCTAAACTGACGTGCTTCTGCTTTAAATATTGTGAAAACATTACAGCAGAATGAATTTTCGCAGTGGTTAGGTCAAATGCAGTTACATCATAGCAACAGTATGTTTTGCACAATTTAAGGCTTTGGCTGGTTCTTTAGTCAGCTTCTTCTTCAGATTCTTCTTCTTCAGCAGTTTCTAGCCAAGTCAGCCACTGATTCACCTGGAACAAAGCCTTGCCTTTTCCTGGAAATTCAAGATAGTACTTTAGAAGGTAATGTGGGCTCAAGAAAACCCTTTGTAGGTACTAAGACCATTAAGCAGCTCCTAGCAGATGGGCAGCACACCTATGGAGCAAAATCAACCAAAGACAGAGCCCCAGGGCTAAATGGTCTGCAGATCTTGTTTGGAGTAATCCATGTTGTTTATACAAGCAAATCAAAGTTATAATTCTATCCACCCAAATCATTGTTTAAACCACACCAGATTCTCATATTGAACAATTGGTCATTCTTTTTTTTTTTTTTTTTGGTGAAGAAATAGTTTACTGGGCAGTTTTCACATTACAAGTCCAACAATTTTACCACCTTTATAAAGATGTAGTTTTATTGTGGTTTTTAAAAAAAATACAAAAAATTTGCCATTTTCAGGTGTACAGTTCAGTGGCATTTGAGTATATCAAAATGTTACATAACCCATCATCCCTATCCATTTCCAGAAATTTGTTTTATAACTTTTAGGAAAGAAGGTTAATAATTACAAAAGAATAGACGATACTTAACTGATAGTAAGCTAGAATCTGAAATTGTATCACTGAAAATTCAAATTGTGCTGAGTCACAGAAATCTACTTTTAATTTCCTACTTCATTATTAACTTCTATGGCAAAGATGATCTAAAGTTAACTGTGGGCCAGGTCTTTTTCTCTGGGCAAAAGTATAGGATCTTCATTTTGTATTTATATATACAAAACAGGATAAATTTACAGCTACTTTCGCTTAACTCAATGAGAAGAAAGAGGTGTACTAACAGTGACTGGACAGAATATCCTGTCTGCTTCTTGTACCATGGATAACCACTAAGAAGATAACAATGTACAGTGTATTGACTATCAAAACTGTCCTATTAATCAATCAGCTGTGAAACTGTCTCATTCATATTTATTTCTCAATAAAAAAAAAGTGAATAAAGCTGAAAAAAAAAAGTATAGGATCTTGATGAGAACTCCCTTCTGATCCCATCAAAGGCCTGTTTCCTTGGAATAGAACCAAACTTCTGGAAGGAGCGACCGTGTTCTTGAACAGGCCAGGTGACATGTGCTTATCTATACCGGCAGCATGCTGTACAATAGGAGACTTGAAAGTCTGGAAGCTGGTCTCAGGTTGTTTCCAAAACCAGGACTTCCACCTCATTTAGCTGACTGTAGTGTCTCACTAATTAAGTGAGGGCTTTCTACCAGACAGCCTTTGGTCTCAAGTTGGAACATCTGAATTTAGAATCTGAATACATTTCCTTCCCGATTCCAGAATTTCCTGCAGACTTGTGGTCTTGTTGAAGGCTCTCCTGAAACTGATATGTGATGTGGCGAGGGACCAGAACCTTACGCCTGAGCCTATTAAGAATGCCTTGTTAGAGGAGGTAACAGGCTGCCTGATTGTCTTGGACCACTGCTGTCAAGGACAGGTTAAGGTAAGGCAGTCTGCCTCTGGTTTCATTTGGGCCTCATTCCATGTAGGTAACCCCTATGGTAGATTTGAATTTACTGAACAAATCTGGTAATGAACACGGAGGTAGCCCCCACCTGTATGTCCTCTAGTCTTCAGTAGTTGTGATTATTATCTCACAGTCTTTTGTTTCTGGTGAAGATGAGACTCCAGACTTTGTACATGCTACTGATCTATACCTTAGACCCTCTTATTTTTCTTTTAAAGCTGTTCAGAACTCCTTACAGCAAAAGTCAAGGAAAGCAGATATAATTGAAGGGCAAGACTTAATAGGCAAAAGAGCTTGTATCAGAGCTTGTAGTTGTTCTTGTGAATTAAGTAAAAGGGAATAAGCTCAAAGCTACCACAGTATAATAGTAATAATTCAGAATAATTCAGATACCTGAAATGTTTCTATTTTGGGGGAAGCATCACCTCTTAGGCAGATGTTTTTTCACTTTCTGTCCACAAGGGGATTCCTCCACTGGTTCCACATTCCACAAAACTCATCTCTCAATGACTTTTTGAACACCTATGTGACAGCTTAGAATACCTATGTGTACATTTATATGTATTTAGTGAACTAGTTGTGTTGATTATTGTATGTAGGGATTTTTTTGTTATTTTAGGGAAGGGTGTTCAGGGTCTTACTACTAGCTCAGAGTCTTAGTGATTCTCCTCTTTACAGCCTCCCAAGTGCTGGGATTACAGGTGTGCACCACCACACCCAGTCTCAATCATTGTTTCAGCACACCCTGGGGGGGTGGGCCATCATGGAAGGCCTGGGGATCAAACCCCCAGCCCCTGCACCCACTTGCAGGTGCTTCAATCTGCTGAGCTATTTGGCCGGCCCTTGTATGTAGGGATTTTTAATTGAAAGACTGCAGCATCAAAATGAATCTATATACTGAAAATATTTAGACATAATATGGCTTTTACACCTGTTGTCTAGTGTCACCCTTCCATTCCTTCTTTGGATATAATACCAAGGAATAAAAATTGGGCTGGGCAGATAGCTCAGTGGCACAGTGCCTGCTTGCTAAGGGCAAGGCCCTGTGTTCAATTCTTGGTTCCAAAGAAAAAAAGAATCGAGATAAAAGTGGGAAAATAACAATTTTGTAATGTGAGTGCATGTTCATTTTATGTTTCAGGATCTTTTGGCCAGAATCCTCCTCAGCTGTGAGGACAGCACAGTGGTGAGCTGCATCAGGCAAGTGCAGCAGGATTGTGACAGTATGCCCTACCACGGAATGTAAGATTACTGCCCAAGAGGAAAGGTCTTTTTTTTTTTTTTTGTCTCATAGTGTCTGAATGGAGTAGTGGAAAAAGATATTTTTATATTAAACATTTTAAGTTGGGAGTTTTGTTTTTTCCTTCTCATTCCTTTTCATTCATTAACAAATAATAAAATAGGAACAAGAAAAAAAAATTGAAATTCTATCATTTCTAAATGACGTTTAAGTAGCCAGTGTAGTGGTGGCACACTCTTGTAACTCCAGTACTCGGGAATTCAAGGCAGGAGGATTGCTGTGAGTTGGAGACCAACCTGGGCTACAAAGTAAGCCTGAACTGCATAGCGAGACCATATCTAAAATAAAATTAGTAGAAGAGGACACAAAGGAATTCAGTGCTAAAAATTTAGAAATATGTACACCCACAACCTCATTCCACTTCCAGGAATTCATCTGTTAAGTTTCTTAGGTTCAAGCTGTCACTTCAACACATAAGCTATGAAAACACCCCTCACAACCTAACGAGTTTCCTCCATTCAGTCTATATTTCTTGCCCCAGTGAAATAACATAAATACTAAAAACACAAATATTGTGTGACATATAATACAAAAGAGCAAAAAACTGGAGGTGTATGTGTAATAGAGAAACCTCAGGATGCTCAGGCTTGATTACATTTGCAGAGAGATCATGTGGTTTTGGCCTTGGCCATGGGCTCTGTCTCCTGCTCATATTCTGTCTCCACCTAGGCTCGTTTTCTGCGCAAAGCTCCTTTCAGGGTGTTTTCCCTTTGTGTTTCGAGTTAGCCTGTTCTTCTTCACTGGATGACTGATCATCATCACTGGCCTCCAGTTTATCCATGTCCTCAAAATCACTTAGTTCACTCTCATCCACTTCATCATCTTCCACAAACTCTTTTCCTCCCACATCTTCATCCTCCTCCTCCTCATCTTTCTCCTCGGCTTCTGAAGAATCACTCTCTGCTTCCTGCTGTTCCAGGGCCTTGTCGAAGGCATGAATGGGGAGGTTGTAGATGTCACCATACGTATCTTGTTTCAGTCTCTCCAGCAATTCCTTCTCAATGGCATTGTCCAGCTGAGCAGCTATTTATGCCTTTTCCTCTCTTCTCCCTATGTTCCACCTTCTTACTCAAAGGAACAAGTTTCCTCTGTCGCTTTAGTGTAAGTTTTCTAATTCAAATTAGGCACTGGGTTATCTTGGTGAATCTCTGCTTACATTTGTGTCGAATGAAGTGGGGCCAGTAAATCAGATTTTCATCTACTTGCTCCAGTGCTTTTTCATAGTTTTTACTAAGCCGGACCCGTTCCCAGAGACACCTAGGAAAAGCTGCTTATTCTATAACCTTCATGTACAAGTAGCACTGTCCTTTTTCTTCTTTGACAGTGGCATACTGACTATTTGCTAGGGGACAAGATGACCGATTACACAGTCCAGTCAGGCTATATTCATTTCTGCAAAAGCCTTGAGTTTTTGTTCTTATTTTGAAGGAACAAAACTGTTTGTTTCCCAATGTATCCCAGATAACATCATCTGATTGCATGGTGTCAACTGCTCAGCACGCAGCACTGCGCCCGGTCATTCATTTTTGTTAAAAATTTAAAATTGTTAAAAAGAAATAGTGGGTTAGAAAATAAAAATTAAAGGAAAATATTTTAGCAGCTTTTCAAATGCAAATATGGGTGGCCTCCAGGTAAGTAGCTACCAAGGTGAAAGGTCCCTGTCCTGCATATTTTAAAAGACTATTTAAAATTCTTTTAATTCCTAATAGGTTTGATTGCTTGTTTTACTGTCATAAATTAAAAATGGCATTGAAAATAGGGTTTTGATATTTTACAAATGTAAAGGTTTAAAATAATGTGTAAAAGCCATGGGGTTTAAACAGTCACTTGATTTGACATCCATTTAAATAATAAAAGGCCTAATATTGGCCTCCAAAGGCCACTGTATGATCAAAATTCTGTTAAAGCAAGGGGAGTCAATCCTGACAACTTCACTTGTCAATATATACTATTAAATTTTTATACTTTTACAGCAACAAAAAGACAAACCAGGTAAGAGAAAAAAGGCTAAAGAGGGTACTTTGGAGAGATCTCCATACTGGATAATGAAAAGGGACTCAGTCCAGTACTAACCTGGGGCAAAGTGTATGCTTGTGTTTTTCCAGAGAATGCTAACCGACCTATTTGGGTACCAGAGTGTACTGTCAGGCTGTACCGTGGAGCCAGATCTAAAGAAGAAGTTAACAGCGACCAGGCTACATCCACCCTGGAGCCTATTCAAGAAACTGACTAAATGGAAATCTAAGGTCTAAATAGGTGACAAAAAGCATAAAAATATAAAATATGCATATTAATTATAGATGAAAGATTTCATTCCTTCTAAATTTTTCCAGTAAGAGATCTCTAATAATTGACAAAGAACAAAATCTGACTAGTCTACTTATAAAATTTCTGAAGCTTGTAATATACTTACTATAATTTAATTTGGCCAAAGATTTGAGTGCACTTTTGATTTTTTTAAGGGGTTTATGTGTCTGTGTGTCTATTTATTTGTGTGTCTTTCAATGAGCAGCTGTTCCTTTTTTTCCCTTTTTTGATGATTTATTCTAAATATAATTTGAGATAGAGTTAAAAGCATGCTTTTTACTGAATTACCAGATAGTCAAGTGATATCAAAATTGATTTATATGCAATACATCATAAGGTTTAAGCTAATTAAACAAAAATTTCCTAGAGTGGAATTATTAGAGAGGAGTCCAATTGATGAATAAGAGGTGTGGCTAACCTTTTTATTTATTAATGAGGAGCTCCCAATAATCTCTATAGTCTCTTAGGAGACACCCTCCATAAATAATAGGTAATGGGTTAAAAGATAAAGTTAAGATAAGGTTTTCTCTTTAAAGATGGTTTTGGTACAAAGCTAAATTAAGAAGCAAACATCTTCATATGAGTATGGCAATTCAGTATTGTTAATCTCATGGTATTTAAGTGTATTTATGATTCCAGGTGTACAGGTCTTTCAAAATGTGAAACAAAGTTTGTTTATTGGGACAAGACTTTCTCAAATTCAAACTTCTGCCTTTTACAAAAAACTCGTGATATATGTCTAATTTAAAGATGACTAATTAGAAACAAAATTCTTGTGCATTAAGTAGAGATGATTGGTTAAAAGTGTTGTCAAAACAAAAAATATTTAAAGTATATCACAAAATGTCATCAGAATTCTCTTACTACAATATTGTACATGGTTTTGATTTCTAAATGTGTGTAAAAATGTGTAAGAATGTGTTAACATTCTATAGGGACTTATTAAAATATCTATGGGCAATTATAAAATGAGTTAATAGAAGCTTGAGATGCCTATTAAACAAAAAAGGGGAATAGTATGGGAATATATACGAATACACCTAGGTTAATGGTACAAAAAGCCTTATTTACATTAAATTTAAAAAATATATATATATAACTGCCAGACAGATCTTCTGCTTCAGACTGTCATTGGACAAAAGAAATACTGGAGAAGTGATTTGGTGCTAACTTGACAAAACCTAGTGTTATGGTTTGTGTCTAGTTGTCCCCCCAAAGCCTCATGCAGTCATAGGGTGAGGACTTGTAGAGTTTGTGTTAACTCATGATCCACTGGGATTATGTGTGATCCAAGGCTGGGATTATGGGTTTTAGTACTGCTGGGATTACCCATAGGTGGGTAAATACTGGGAAGTACCCATAGGTGTGAGTACTTCCCCTACCCTGGGGCAGGTAATTTGCATTACAATGTAAGGTGGGAAGAGAAGCTAGCTGCTTGAGTTGCTGGTACCCCTCCCTTGTTCTCTTGCTCTTTGCTGCCACCATGAAAGGTTGCTTTTTGCTCTGTGCTGCTCTGCATTGGACCCAGATGAGTATGGACTGAAACCTCCAGTAACTGTGAGCTAAATAAACCTTTCCTTCCTTCATTTTGAGTGTCGGGTATTTGTCCCAGCAACGAGAGAAGAGTAACTGAGACACCTAGAAAATGAGCAAAACCAAATATTTTGAGAGAAAAATAGTATCTACTTGTTTCTTTTTTTTTTTTTAATTTTATTTATTTATTTATGTGTGTGTGTGTGTGTGTGTGGCCAGCTCAGCACACCAGGGGGCAGGGCTGGCTGGCATGTGGTGCTGGGGGATTGAACCGTGGTTCCTGTGTTTTGCTTAGCCTAGCTTGTTTTAAGTAGGTGCTTTAGACCACTGAGCCATCTCACCAGCCCTCTACTTGTTTCTTGCTATAGTGGCTTTGTTGTCACTTCCGGTAAGTGTTAAAGGTAATTTTATTACTGGGCTTACATTCCAAATCCACCACTCAATAGAGGAGTTCACTGGTGGGATGCTACTATACCTATATATGTTAATGAAAGTTCCTGGCTACCCGGCCCTTATGATGCCCGGGGACCAGCAGCGCCAGTAGAAGAAGGAATCAAAATTCCATTTTATGAGATTGGAGTAGAAGGCTGGCCTATTTGTATTGGGAATGGAGCTCATTGCTTAAAAGCAAGCACACGAGTCTGGTTATCTATAGTAAATAATAATACTGGGGGCAAGGGAGGAAAAAAGGGACTTTTTCTTCTCCAAGGAAAATATTTTAAAGGTATAGCTGCTGATGGAACGTTTCCACTGCCAGATCTGCCACCCTGCCAGAATACCAGTGTTGCTTATCTCAGTGATTGGATACATTGGGAAGTCTGTAGAGGAGAAGCAGCCCGGGTGTTGGTTAATACTTCCTATGGAAGCGTCATAGACTGGAGCCCTTATGGCTCCGCCCGGACGGCGGAAGGGAAGGAGTTAAGATGGAAATGGAATGGCAGCGATGAGATCTATACTAGCACTAGAAATGCCACCGATACAATAATGTGGCATGGAGGAGGAATGTCCCCTATGTCCTTCACATTTCTGGAGGACCAATTCAACATCATCTTTGAAAACTGGTTACCTCACTAAATCATATGTCAGCATGGAAAGGTTATATATGGAGGAATCAATCCCCCTATAATTTAAATCTAAAATTAAAAAGGAACACAATGCATTTTGCTCAGGCATGTATTCACCTCCCCTACCTGTTGCTTGCAGGATGTAGTTATTAGAACCCTTCTAACTATACCATCACATGTCACCATTGTTCTTTATATACATGTCTAAATTCTTTTATTAGCCTTAATTTTTCCAGGGATAGCATTTATGTTCTCCAGGCAAGGACCGGAATTTGGCTTCCCATACAACTTCATCACCCCTGGCAAGACTTCCCTTCCATGACGCTGTTCCAACATTTGCTGAAGGTGTTAAAGAAGAGAACGAAAAGAATGATTGAACTCATGATAGCCATGATTTTAGGAATAATCGCCGTCACAGCCACAGCTGCTACAGCCCAAGTAGCATTGAGCCAAAGTGTACAAACTGTTAATTTTGTGCAGCAGTGGCACAAGGACTCAGAACAATTACGGACTTCTCAAGGACACATAGACTCAGAGTTAAAAGTGAAGATAAATGATTTAGAGCAAGCTGTTAGGAGATGAAATTGTTAATCTGCAGCGTCAACTTCATTTAAAATGTGATTGGAATACCTCTTCATTCTGTATAGCTCTGATTCCATGGACTCAAACTCATTTCCCATAGGAAAATGTAAAAAGACATCTATTGCATCGTGGCAATATTACCTCTGAGATCCTGTCTCTTCAGCAACATATTGATAATACTTTTGTAAAACAATTGTCAGAATTGTCTGGCACTGATCTGTTACAAAGCATCTCAAATGGCATTGAAAACCTTAATCCTTTTCATGTTACTCCACGGTTTAGTGGAAGTGTAGTAGTGATTTGTCTATGTTGTCTTTGCACTATTTGTGTATCCTGCTTAGTCTGGTGATGAGGAAGAGTCTAACAATAAGCCATGGACCAAAAATCTGCAGTCTTCGCTCTGATCCTGCAAAAACTTTCAGCATAAAAACAAAAGCGGGGAATTGTAGAAATATAGATTTGAGACAAAAGCCTGATGTCCCAAGAGAGCAGGGAACAATAGACAGAATCTGAGGAGAGTTGCTGTCTGCTTGCAAATTCCCAGAAAGCTGGGATTCAAGGCTGCAGATAACAGCTTCTCCTGCAGGCGCTCTGTCCTTAGATCCTTTGCTTGTCATGTTATCAGCTAGCATTTGTGTGAACCTAGTGTTAGGCAAATGGTGGAAGTCAGCAGAGATAGTAGTCTGTATTCACTTAAGTAATTATGCACCTTCCTTAGTCTGCCTTTACCCCTCAATAAATATGAGATGCTTCTGAGGCTCTGGGCTCACTTGGAGAGAGACTAATCTCAGTGAGACCTCTGAAGCTACATTCATCAGGTCTTCTCCTCCTTTCTTTCAGCACCGACCTGTAATATACAATTACTTACTTATTTTTTATGTATTTGGTACAATGTCTCATTACATTGCTTAGACTCACAGTGATCCTCCTATTTTCAGCCTCCCTACTGCTGGAATTACAGGCTTGGGCCACTATGCCTGGTCTCAGTGACTGGCTCAGCATGCCTGGGGTTGGGCCCAGCATGGTCTGAGCAGGATTTAATATTAACCAATTGGCTTTCTCTGCTTAGTTGTAAGTTACCTAAGACCCAGGCTGCTTGTCTGGAGATGGGCAGCAGATTCATAGTAAGTGAACATCTGTTTTCACCGAGTCCTGTATTGGCCTGTGAAGCTGGGATGCCTCACAGGACAAGATATGGTCACAACTAAGGATGTTTGTTTCCAACCCCAATTAAATAAAAGGAGACTGCAGCTGCAGGCTCCACACTCCTACAATAAATGTCAACCTAAAGATAAGGTAGTTCTCCTGACTGACAGAATTTACTGCTTGGGAAAATATCTCCCAAGATCCTGCTAGATTCCTGTCAGATTCATGCATTTTCTTCAGTACCTCCCTCCTTTGTTTGAAAACCAAATAAATATAGGCGGCTCAAGGAAGTTCTTTGTCTTAGCCCCCAGAGAATCTCACATTCTGTTAGAGGGTTTTGAACTTCCTGGAGCCCTAGAATCATACCACTTGTCTCATTTATTTAAGCCTTTGCTGTCCACTCATTTGGGAGATTGCAGGCCTGAGTAGTCTACAATAACTAAGGGATATTATCAACCCATTACATGGGGACAGGAGGAGGACATGGACTCCCTGTAGATGTGTCTTCAGGATGAAGACCGGATGGCTGCTTTTAGGATGAGCAGGACGTTGCCAGC
>NW_004524809.1:3194898-3196391 GCF_000260255.1 Octodon degus
CAAGGGAATAAACCACCCGGGTCCCTGGCAAAGGGATGGCTAAGTGCAATGGGAACCTCTTGTGTATAGATCTGAATGTTCTCCTTTGGGAATTCTGTGAGCAAACAAAATTTATGGAGCCAATTCAAACGAACCAAACCAAAACACAGAGGCTCAGAGGACAGATTACAATGGAAACAAATAACTCAAAGTAATTTCTCAGTGTTTTAGTCCTCTCCAGAGGCTTGAGTGGGTGTGGTCCTTGGTCCCTCTGAGGTCTTGGCTGTTTCTTGTATGCCAACCTGGAGTTACTATGGGAGGGTGGCAGACTTCTCTGGAGGCTGTGCTGCACTGGACAGGCTTGGTGGATCAGGAACTAACCTCTTCACTTTGAAAGTGAGTTCTGTCCTTTCTATAAAATAGGAGTGACTCATCATGGGCTCTAGCACCTAGATAGCTCTTCCTGAACACATTAAATTACAGAAAATGCCTGCTCAGTTCCAAACCCAAGAACACATACAAACCAAAGATATCTTATCACAGGCCAAGGATTTTTCTGGTTTCCACAACCCCCTTGCTCTGCTTTCCCTTTCCCTTGACAACTCCTCAGATTCCCCTGTGCCAAGTGAGATCAACTGTAAGCCCATAAAATAGCCAATGAGAAAGAGCTCAGCTGCTCCTCCCACATTAGGGATAAAAAGGGAAACCCTCCTTTGTCCTGTACACCTGCTAACCTCATTGTTAACATGTGCTTGGGTCCTTTTGCAAAAGCAAAAGCCTCAAGATTTCTTGATGTCTAGATGCTTCATTATCTCTACCAACAAATTGAGTCTGGGGGCTCATTTCCAACAATTTCTGGAGCCCAACATGGGGCCCCAGCCCACTAAGGCATGAAGACTTTCACCAAGAGATACATCCCATGGTCTTGTTGCAGTGGCCTTTGGGACGAGAACTGGAGCCTGTGGACTCCAATAAAGACTTCCAACAACCCAGAAGGGCCCAAAGGGAGTCAATGACAACCAGGCAAGTTTGTGCATGAACCAAGGTAAGAAGTCATGTGGGTGACAGGATCTTGCTTTGGTGATTGGGTTATTCTAGCCCTGCTCCAGGACAGTCTCAGATAAGATTGAGACATGACTGAGATTGTGACAGTCTTGGGTGAGACCAAGATGATTTCAGGTGAAACTGAAAATAACCAATGGTGAGACATGTCAGCATCTGCTGGAGATTGAGCCTCTGGCTTTGGGACAAACAGAATGGAAAATTATGTGCCTCTCAATCAGTGAAGAGTGGAAAGCCAAGGGGCTCCAGGAATAAGATACCGTGATAGTCTCCTCAGACTGATGTTAAGGACTTTGGACAACCTATGGACAATACCCAAAGAGCTCAGATGATAAAATATTGTTGTTTCCTAGCCTGATGGCGTATGCCTGTGATATCAGTACTCAGGAGGCTAAGGCAAGATCACTTTGAGTTCAAGATCAGCCTGGTTGCATAATGAGTTTGAGGCTAGC
>NW_004524809.1:3197116-3198615 GCF_000260255.1 Octodon degus
ATATTTTTTATTTTTAACATCCAGAGTGTGTGATGTAAGGGCCAGAGCTTTCCCCAAGACACAATTTTATAAATTCTCAATTGGCTGATGAGGCCAGTAGGGATACTTCTTGTCTAATTTGGTTTCTGGGAAGGCTTCATTCAAGTTCTCAATGGTCATCTGATCAAACGGAATCATGTTACTTATTTTCTCCAGCTGTTTCTCATATTCCACAATCCGGGCCTTTGAAAGAGACACAAACTCAGCACAACTTTTTACATTTTCCTTTTCATCAGCATCCACCAGGGCAGTACACTTATCCTCTGGCACAAGAGTTTTCAGGGCATTAAACTTCTTTTCAAAGTCACCCATCAAGCCTGCCTTGGTCACCTTGGCCTTCTAGTAAGCCCAGTTAATCACTGGTAGTTTCTCAGACAGAACAGCCATCTTGGTGCTGAGGGTCTCATTCCAGGCCTTCAGAGAGTTAGCAACAGCCTTTTGGTTTCCGGGTATAATCTCCCCAAAAACTACCCAGTCAGTGGCTTTCAGTGCAAGTTTGTGTCCAGCCATCTTGGGATCCTTCACCGACCCCGTGAAACTCAGTCTGGCCTGTAAATTCTTAAACTATAATTACAAGGTTAAGTTGCTCTTCTCTCTGCTTTAAACAGGAGAGGGAACTGTGGCCAAATGAGATGACAGAAGTAACACTTGACATTGGATTCAGTTATTGGAAACCTATTAATTATGGTCAGGTAGGTTGAAACAATTGGATACACTGCAGATCTACTTATTTCAACTGTATATGTTATAACACCAGGTCAAATACAGGTCAAATATTCCTAGTTCCCTAGGAATAGTTACACTTGCAGTGAGCTAGGCTGGGGTAGAGTGCTTTGAAGAAATGTAAAATGTCTCAATAATTCTGCACACTGCATGTTGAAATGCTAGTTTGGATATATTGGGATGAACACAGTTTATCATAAAGTTAATTTTATCTTCTTAGAAGGATTCCTAGAAAACAAAAACTGATGCTGAAGGCCACATGGTGACTCGATTGACAGTTACATGGTGAGATCTGAAGCCAAGGACTCCAGTGCCACCTGCTGGACACATACACTGTAAGGGGAGGGGGTGACTAGAAACCAGTTGTTCATAGCTTCCAGGGGACACCCGACTTCACGTTGTTCATGGCCCCACTGCAGTCCCCTAGCGGTTCATCAACGGGAGTCCATGTCAGCACCCGTGCTACTCCCAGGGCAGGGCTTCCTGATGCCTGGTGGCCTCTGCTCCTTCCTCCTACTCCATCTAACTCTCACGTCCTCTTCCCATCTTCCCCACATCATCTATTCAGTGTTTGCCTCCTCCTTTCCCTACCCCTTCCTTTTCATTCCAAGTCTAATGATCATATTTTTGTGTCCCACTGTGCTTTGTCTCTTCTTTCCCTAGCGTATACAGCTGTTTCAGATGGTTTTGTTGCCTTAACCCTTACTTTGAGGTCTCCGTCTACTGGGTGTTGGAGT
>NW_004524809.1:3226000-3227257 GCF_000260255.1 Octodon degus
TAACTTCTGTGCGCAAAAGTGAGGGTGCTGGGCTAGATCTCTGCCTTTTTTTCTTTTGCATAAAGGTCAATTCAGATAAATCAAGAGTGCTTGAGACTGCATTTTAAACTAAAAGATGACAAACTTTTTTTTTTTTTGGTTTTTGTATACCACATAAACTGAACACAGGTAACAATTTATAATTTATTTTTTGAGATAGTCTTCCTATGTAATCCAGCTTGCTCTTAAACTCACTATGGATCCTTAAACTCCTGGAGCTCTGCCTCAGCCTCCAGAGTACTGGGATGATAGGTGTGCATCATCTTTTAAATTTTAAAATAAAAGATTATTAATGTTACTATAGCTACTAAAATGCTCCTGCCTATGGACAGACATCTAGAGGGAAGTGGCCATAGAGAAGAAACTTCATCTATTAGCCCCTGAGCTGCTTGTCCCTGTGTAGGGGTCACTATTGGGCTCCAGGATTCTGTTTTGTGATGGATGACCCTTTCATGAGAAGGGATTTGGTGGGGCCGGGGAGCTGGCTCAGTGGAATAAACATTTGCCTGGCAAGCGCAGCGGCCTGAGTTCAATCCCTGGTTCCGGAAAAAAAAAAGAAGGGACTTGGGTTTAAACATCCCTGCTCATTCAGAAGCCCTCTGATGGGGTTCAGCAGAAGTCCAGTGGAACTGGGCGTCTTCAGGGCTTCTGATCATGAGACCCCAGCCAGCTGGCACGTGCTCACCACAAGCCTGCTGCACCCACTGTTCCATTTTTCTCTGTGTCTAATTTTCCCAAGTGCCTTTTGCTTATGGTGACTGATGCTGCTATTCTACTTTCCCATAAGTTTTCTTCATATGCATTTAAGAAAAGAGACCAACTGTCCTAAAGAAAAATACCCCTAAAGGCCCCTCAGGGTCTAACAGGGACAGACTAGTGTGGGGAATCACAGGCGGTCATGTGTTTGCAGAGGGACAGATGCCACCAGCCCTGTCCAAGATCCCTAGCACTTACGGAACCTGGGCTCTGGCTCCAAGGCTGCTGAGATTGACTTCAGCTCCTGCTTGACCCTCTACTGAGGCAGGAAGAAAGAAGAAACTGTGTCCTCCTGCTTGGGCACCCACTGGTGCAGCCCTAGCCTCACGGCACATTCCTGTGTGGGTGGCCATGGGGGCTCCAGCCACACCTCCCTGCCCAGACCTGCTCCTGCCAGAGAGGCAGGGACTGCCTTCCCCCAACCTGAGAGCTGAACGATGCTTTGCCCTGCTGCTGCACCAG
>NW_004524809.1:3227357-3227936 GCF_000260255.1 Octodon degus
TGCCCTAAGTAAGGAAAGCCTGGATAAAATCTAAGGGACAGAAAGAGAGCCTGTCTCTTGCAGCCTACTGCTGGCTACATTCTGTCCGCCTGCTCTGTGATGCCCCTCTGCCCTGCCACCATGCCTTGAAGCCAGCCCACTATGAACTAACTAAACCCTTTACAAACTGTAAGCCAAATAAGCCTCTCTACCTTTAACACCGGATGTTGGGTCTTTTGTTTCAGCAGTGAGTAAGGGAATCACATTCTACCTGAACTCTAACAAGTGAATGTTAACAGGATCTCAGTAGCAGCCCCCAATGGGCTTCCAGGACCTGATAAACCTGGCTTGCTGCTGCTGAGGGGCACAGGCCTAGGCACTCTGTGCTTCCTGCTGCTTGGTCACGAGAGCTCACTGACAAGAATCTTCATTTTTCAGATAAAGATACTGAAGGGGCTGGTGAGATGGCTCAGTGGTCTAAAGCACCTACCTAGAGCAAGCTAAGCAAAAGCACAGGGACCGAGGGTTCAATCCCCAGCACCACATGCCAGCCAGCCCCGCTCCCTGGTGGGGTGAACTGACCACTGAGCCACATGACCA
>NW_004524809.1:3229214-3230729 GCF_000260255.1 Octodon degus
TGGCTGGGCCCCTCATCACTCTGTGGCTCTAGCTGGCCCTGCCCAGAGTAGGTGCCCTAGAGAGCATGAAAATCCAGGGTGAGCCTCAACCACTGGCCCTAAGCCTGGCGTGAGCACTGCACCCACTCTGTCAGTGCCTCTGTTTCCTGCATCCCTGTAGTAATCCTGTCTACCACAAGCAGCTAGGTCAGCTCTCAACGACCCCAGGCACTGTCTCTGAGGCCTCTGCACCTCCCTGAGGCACACAGTATGTGTGACACAATAGAAGGGATCACAGTCAACCTGGGGCAGTTCCTGAGGGAAGATGTGTCTCCTTTGACAGGATTCCAGAACCTTCTCTCAGTCACTTTCCCAAAGACAAAGAGCCAAGCATCCACCTGGCACATGAGATATAGCCCTGAAAATCTCATCAGCAACTAGCCAAGTGCCACATGCCTGTCATCCCAGCATCTCAGGAAGCCTGAGGCAGGAGGATCACTACAAGTTCAAGGCCACTGGGGCCACAATAGAACTGCAAGGCTGGCCTGGGATACACAGTAAGACCTTGACTCAAGAAACAACAAAACCCACATCTGCACCAAGTATAGGATTTGTATATACCACTTTCACACAGAAAATCTACTCTGGCTTCAGATGCTCCAACATGCAGCACAAGTAAGGCTCCAGCAGCGAAAGTCCCCTCCCTATACGATGCTATCTGTGATCCACGCTCTGCACCCCAGTGCCCGAGTCATGGACAGCAGGTAGGTGGACGTACCTCTCAGCCTCGGGCTCCGAGCCCTGCAACCTGCTGTCAAAGGCACTGAAGCTGCTCATATCCACATAGCCATCATTCTCATTGGCAGCTGACGGGGCCCGGCTCTGCTCCTCAAAGAGCTTTGTAAACGTGCCAGGCCTCACGGGCCTCCGAGGTGGAAGCTGGATGTTCTCGTAGTCAGAGCTCAGGGCAGGGATGTTCTCGTAGTCAGAAGTGTCAGCATTGGGGAAGGAGATGGAGCGTGGCTTGGTCAGCGGCAGTGGTAGGAAAGGTGGCCGTGAGCGGTCCTCGAAGGACTCCACCCTGGACACTGTCCTGCTGAAGGGGATGCCCCTCCTCCTGCCATCCCTGGAGAAGGGCAGCGATACGGGAGACTCAGGGCTCCGCGGCTTCCCGACCTGGGCCCTGAGCTGAGGGGAGCTGCCCAGACTCCGCCGGTCCCCATCCAAGAGACGGCAGGGCCCATGGTAGCTGGACTCAGATGAGGACAGCGAGGAGGCTAGGCCAGTGTCTGCATGCGCTTTGCTGTCTGCCTTTCTCCGGAAGGTCAATGCCAGGAAGCGCTTGAAGGATGACTTCTTTTTCTTGGTGGCCTTGTCAGGGACCTCACTGTCCAGCAGCAGCGATGGGGAGCTCTTGGTGACTGGCCTCTTGGTGACACAGGCAAGGTTGAATGGCGGCGATGTCCACCAGCGAGCAGGGTGTTGAGGTGCCGCTGGACGGCAGACGCTTGCTCTGGGAGAAGCTGCCGGAGGAGC
>NW_004524809.1:3237324-3238438 GCF_000260255.1 Octodon degus
GGGGAGGCCACCAGGTGCCTGGGCAGCAAGGGCAGGGCTCTGAGGGTGCAAAGGCCCCACCCATTGGAAGAGCCTGAGGGTTTTGCTGCAGCCCAAGGTGCATCTCAGCTTCTCCAACTATAAAATAAGGAACTAAATTTGATCCTTTCCGGTGACCTTTTCAACTCAGAGCCACCATACAGTCCTCACCCTCCAGCTTTTTTTGCGAAGGATTGTGCGTGTCTGAAGTAAAAGAATAATCTATGGCTGGATTTTTGTGTTAATTAGACAGCCCCTTAGGCAGAGACAGTAGTAGAAATGGAGGAGGTGGAGGTGGAGGTAGAGAGTGTGGAGAGCGTGGAGGTGGAGGATGTCATGGTGAAGATGAAGGACATGTATTGGATGCAGATGAAGAGCTGGTCAGGGAAACAGCAGTGAGGTGGAGAAGATACACTTGGAAGAGGTGAAGGAGTTGGTGTGAAGAGATGATGGAAGAGTGGAGGTGGTAGAGATGGTGTGGTTTTCTCCTAGGTCTGGTTATCATTTAGGCACATAAGAGATAAGTTGTGGACTTTAAAGCCTTTAATGTAAAGTACTAGATAATCTTGTTCAGGCTTTTAACTATCCCTTATAGAACTTGGACAAACAGTGGTTACTCTGCCAGCTAATAAATGCTCTTAGAGCAGCTGCCACTCTTTGAAGCAGAGGACAGGTTTCCCCAACCATTCTTCGGTGAATCCCCATTGAAGCCTATGGCTGATGGAATGTTGACCAGAGAAACTGCTGGCTTCCTTTCTGGAGACATCTCTGGTTTTGTGAGTCAAAAGAAACCAAGAATGCCTGAGGGGAGAAGGCGCCAAACCTGAAGGTTCCTTGGTGGAAACTGGCCCCTGGCCACTGAAAGATCTCCGCTTACCTATTGTACTTTCTCTGCTAGTAAAGTGGGACTTCTACCTGAGCTTTTCAGAAGAACTGTTGGGTCACTAGTTATCAGGGGAAGTTTACATCTGTGCTCTATGTGTTAACTAAAAGTAAGATTTTTGCCAGCTATATTGTCTTTACCAACATGTAAAATGTGATTGCTAGATGATAACTATAAGTCTCACCTGTGAGCTTCAAGGTTAAATCTTGTTTA
>NW_004524809.1:3239432-3240770 GCF_000260255.1 Octodon degus
GCTCCTCGCTGGCCTCGTCTACATGCTGTCTACTATCTGGCTCTGCATGGCCACGGCTCTCCTCACCATCCTCTTCTCTTTCCATGGTGTCCCCAGACAGCCCAGGCTCTTCACATGGGTCCTCATGGGTCCTGTGCTGGCTGTCCTCCAGGTCACACAGGTTGAGACTTCCCCCTGGCTCCTCCTCTTCCTCACCCGTGGGCAGCAGCACCCCTGTTCCTGAGCCCTGGTTACCATCCTTCTCCTCCTCTTCCCCAGGGCCTTCCTGTCCGTCTCCAGCTGGGGATGTCGGGTCCTGGCTGCCCCCGGTGTCCTCGGCACTTCCATCCACACATGCTTCCTCCCTCATGCTGCCTGTGTGCTCAGCTGCATCATCTCCGGGTGCAGCCTGGGCGCCTGTGAAGATGTCTTCATCTGTCTCAGACACGGAGTACTCAGGGTTGGGGGAACCCCCAGCCCCCCATAGCAGCTGGCCGTTGCTGCACTTAGCCCATGGTTCATGTGTGCCCCAGGCCTGCACCCTGTGGGGCTTGCCAGCTTGGGCTTGGGTGCCAGGGGTGGCTTGGGGCCCTGGAACATAGGGCTAGGGCTGTGCGGCCCCTCAGCCCTAGGAGAGGTAGGGAACTTGGGGATGGTTGTCTTCGGCTTGGGGGCAACAGGAGGCTTGGAGGAATCTGCAGGGTGAAACAGAAAAAGAGGGGGAAACCCAGTGAGCCAGATCTCCACTTGGAGGCCCAGCTGCCAAGTTTGGGCTGCACTGAACCTTATGACCCATCACTCTCATTTTGGCTCAAGCTTAGCTTCTCCTAACTCCTACAGTCAGTCAACAAACCAAGTGTGCATTACTTGCTCCTGTCCCAGTCAGCCAGGGAAAACCAAGGGGTGAAACTGTTCTTCCACAGCGCCTGATCACTACGATCTTGGGGCCCTGAGACCACCCCTGTAACCCTTAGAGTGGAGGTCTCAGTCACTACCTCTGCAGGTAGAGGTGTTCATGATGGCACACTCAACATGGGTACACAGCCAGGCAGGGAGAGAGGGGAAGGCACCCGGTCCTGCGGGGCCACACCTGGAGTCTTGGGGTTCCAGGCCAGAGACCCCAAACACACTTGCATTTATGGCCCCAGCACACAGCTGGCCTGAAGGAGGAGAGCGGCAGCACCGGTCAACATGGACAGGCCCGAGACACCCCTTCCTGGTGGGTCATGGATCGCAGCAGAGGAGAGGATAGAGTGCAGGTGACACACAGAATGGTGACTGGAGGCCCTGCGAGTGGGAAGAGTCTCCTGCCTCAGCCTCCCACTCAGCCTCCCAGCACTGGGAGGACACCTGAGAAAT
>NW_004524809.1:3254010-3255726 GCF_000260255.1 Octodon degus
TTTTGGTGGGACCGGGGATTGAACTCAGGCCCTTGTGCTTGCCAGAGAAGCACTTATTTCACTGAGCCATCTCCCCAGCCCCCTATAATGTTAATCTTAAACCAAACTTTGACTTCTATGAAAAGCAGGTAGCCTTATAAGCTGCTATTACATTTGCAGAGGAATATTATATTGTTATAAGGACTCAAAAGATGGACAACCGGTGGAATTTCCTGTTCCCACTGGAGCCCAACCAATCAGAGCCCTGCTGCTAATAGCCAGGCAAAAAAGTGAAAAAGATATTTTCTTTCAAGTGTGTATTCTTCAAGGTCTAAGAACTAGAATCAAGCCTTCAGTTATTAAATGTTAGCTATTTATCAGGAAAAAGATGAACACTCCTGTGATTTCTTAAAATGTTTAACAGAGGGATTGGTAAAACATACTTTGTGAGATGTTAATTCAATAGACAGACAGATTACTTTTATAGATAAGTTCAGGAGCTACAAAAGATAGCTTTTCCTGCAGACAACTCATTTCATACTTTGGTAAAAACTGTTTTAAGTGTCCTATAATTGGAACTGGGAGAAAACCAGAGAGAGAAAACAAAGAGATCAAAAATGGCTGCAATTATTGTGGCCTCAAAACAGACCTTAAGTTTGATTTTCTTGGCTCCAAGAAGAGCTCATGATGACGTTCATCTGCTACTGCTGTCAGAAGCCAGGCCAGCATAAGAGGGACTGCCTTAAGAGGCCCACAAGCCATGCCCTGACTGCAAAGACAGCCACTAGAAGTGAGACTGCATTCTGAGGTGGAGGCCCCAGAGCTCAGACTTGGCTTCCCAGGTGGTCCAGCAGGACTGAAGAGCCCTGGGCCTGCCTCCTCCCTCTGGCCAGACTGTTACCTCTACCTGCTGTCTCCACAGAGGAGCCCTGAGTAATCATGACTATGGGAGGGGAAAAGCCCAGCCTATTGCTGGACATCGATTGGCACAGATCTCTTTGTCCTTCTCCAACTCTGACTTTCCTTCCAGTCATTATATCTCAATAGAAACAGACTTTAGAAGATATATTGCTCTAGCTGTAACTGAGGTAATGCAATATATTCAGATTGTTTACTAAACGATGGTGCTGAGACTGACGTTTTACAAATGTAATATATTGTTATTCATGTGTAAGATTTAAAATATTTCACTAGTTAAAACAGGTTCCCAAGGACAGATAACAACCTGTCAGCATAAAAATGTTCTAAAGAAACTGGCTTATGCAGTGTCCAATAGCTTTGGGCCTATAGATAGAGCCAGGCATTGTATTTGTGGTATAAAACTCAGAGCCACAGCATTAAAAGGAAAAATCCATTGGCAGTGCCCCTTGCTTACCATGGGAGCCACATCCAAAACACTGAACGGGACATTAGTTTTATACGACTAAATGCTTTGTACTTCATGATGAGTATATAACCCTGGTTGGTTTTTAATATAACTACAGTATTTCGTGCTGATAGTTAATGCATGTGTGACCTCTCTAACTAAAGTTAGAGGGACTTACAGCAAACTGTCAAACTCTATGAATAAAGGGGTCTAAAAGCTGGTGAGTCGTGATTGCTAGGTCTCAAAAAGTTTTATAAATGTACCTGTTAGCTTGAATGTTCTTGCTTTGATTATATATGTTCTAATCCCTCAGATAATTTGTTATTTCTTTTTTCTTTTTTTAAAGTTTCCTTTATTTCTTTCTTTTTCCT
>NW_004524809.1:3256417-3257663 GCF_000260255.1 Octodon degus
TTGTATTACATCTTTCTATTTGTATTTCTTCTTTTGAGTTCTTATACTAGGGAGACTATACGATATTTACACATGTGTGTCTGGTTTATTTCACTTATGAATTACATTCTATTTTAAAAATAGGACAAAGAATTATATACTTCTCATGTTTGCACATAAGTCCAAAAATCTCACCATATACAACCTTGAATCATCTTACTCTTTAAAAATTTTCATTTTGCTTTTCTGTAAGGACTGTTTACTTTGTTCCTTGTATGCTATAGTGATTAATAAGTCCCATATTGTCATAGGTCACACTCTCTGAGAGACAGGTGTAGATTTTTAGGTAGAAAGTGTGCAAGGAAACAGCATCTATAAGGAGGTGAAGGAGGTAAGACTGCACTTGGAGAAGAGCTGAATTGTGATGCAGCTGCAACGGAGGCTTCTACCAACCCTACATGGAACTCTGAGATTGGGGCCCTTCTAGGATGTCCCAATGTAAGTTGTTGGAGTAAAGAGGCAGAGGAGTTAGGGGACAGCCAGGTATTTGTACCCCTGCACTGGCTAGTCATGGAAGCAGGCTGACCCTGCAGCAAGGCTATCTCCTAGAATTGAGGAAGCTCCTCCTATAACTAAGGGCAGTTCTGGAGGGAGGCCTGTGTGAGGCTTGAGCAGGCAGCATTTATCTGTCAGCTTTCCTGTTGCTGAGACAAAAACACCTGACACTCATAACCTAAAAGAGGGGAAGTTTATTTTGGCTCACACTTTCAGTGGGTTCAGTCTGTGGTAACCTGACTCCAAGGCAGAAAGAGCATAGTGAAGGCACATGTAGAGGAAATCTGTTGATGTCATGGTGGCCAGAAAGCAGAGGTGAGAAGGAAGAATCCAGGGCAAGAATAAGCCTTTCTAGGGAACCCTGTGGCTCACCCCTCCAATAGGCACCATCTCCTAAAAGCACTGCATCTCACAAATAGGTGGATCTACTGATGGGCATGATGCCACCATGATCCAGTTCCCTTCCAACAGCCCCCACTCTGAACACATGAGACTTCTGGGAGAAATTTTAGGTCTCACTCATGACATTCTGCTTCTGGCCACTGAAAGGTTCCATCTTATTATGCAAAATTCCATCCAACAATGGAGGAACAGGGGGCTAGAAAAGGATTAAAGCAGAAATGAAATCCAGGAGCTGGTGAGATGGCTCAGTGGTCTAAAGCACCTACTTA
This sequence comes from Octodon degus, assembly GCF_000260255.1. Classification (NCBI taxonomy): domain Eukaryota; kingdom Metazoa; phylum Chordata; class Mammalia; order Rodentia; family Octodontidae; genus Octodon; species Octodon degus. Next base: position 3,257,623 of record NW_004524809.1, read on the forward strand.
GAACAAGCTAAGCCAAGCAAAGCACAGGGACCATGGTTCAA
>NW_004524809.1:3257763-3258410 GCF_000260255.1 Octodon degus
CCCTGGAAGAGACAGCTTCCCGGGGGAACTACCTGCTTGGGACCCCCTCCTGTCCCTCTCTTGGACAGGAGCTTTCTTTCTCTCAGTAAATATATTCTGCTCATAACCTCTGTTTGTTCCTAAAATTCATTCTTGGGTTTTAGAGAACATGAACTCGTGCAGGTCAGGTCCAGAGATTGTTTTTCTCTATGTCATTTGGAGGTTCCTTGTATGGTTTGGAGGTCACCCACTCAAGACCAGTTTTTCTCCCTGTATCACTATCAAGCTGCAAAAGTTTCAGAACAGGCCACTTAGTCCCCTCAGGGACCAAGGGATCTTGGCATTCCTGGATGTGTTGATAGACAAACCATAAACGGACAGTTCACTATGAGACTGAATAAACACACGCTTTGGCAGCGTAGATTTGAGGCTCTTGAGGGAAAGGATCTATTATATTTGATTCTAATTTTCTGAAAACTGCTACCTACACTTCAAGTATGGTCCCAATAGCCTGTAATAATTTGTCGCCTTGCGCTTATGCTGTCTATTTTTGCATTTCCCCACGAGAGTCCATAAAGGATGCGTTTATGCTGGGAGAGCTCCCTGCTTGCCTGTGGCTATAGCTATTGGATAAACCCCTTGGACTCTGTGGAGACAATTGGAAAATG
>NW_004524809.1:3258510-3262239 GCF_000260255.1 Octodon degus
ACGTCCTATAGCTCCGTGTCCAGCATCATGGGCAGGTTGTAGTGGGATGCAAACTCCAGAGGGCTCTGGTGGCCTGTCCCTATGGCATTGCCAGTTATAGCCCTTCTGGCCTTCTTGGGCAAGTTCCACTTGTGGCTTATAGCTTCCCTTGGCAATGTTCCATGTTCCTGAAATCTCTGACTTCTTGGGGTCTCCCACACACCTTGAGATTTACTCTTACAGCTTCACTCACTGCTTTTTCAGGATCTTCTTGCTTGGCCTCTCAGGCTTTCTTCTGAAATCTGGATGGAAGCCTCCATGAGCCCATAATTCTTGCATTCTGAATGCCCATAAAGCCAGCTTTGTGTGGATGATCCCAAGGTCTGCTGCCAGTTCAAGCAGCAACCTGGCACCTTTGGAGCATGGCAGTAGTAAATTCTGAATACTTGAGATTTGGGAGAGCAGTTTAGTTTAGTTTAGTTTGGTTTGGTTTGGTTTAGTTTGGTTTAGCTTTGTTTTCTGTTCTTTGAGACAGGGGTCTTGCTCTGTAATTCAGCCTGAATTAAACTCAATGTGTAACCCAGGCTAACCGCAAACTCATGCGATCCTCCTGTCTGAGCCTCCAGAATGCTACATGCCTGGCTGGGGGAGCATTTTATATCCTAAGCCGTAACACAGCACTCCCAGCAGCTGAAAGATTGAAGACCTCTGTTCTGAAGAAGGGGTCTGAGGAGGCCACTATACATAATTCATTATTTTTCTGTTATATTTTACCTAATAATCCCAAGTAATTAGAAATACTTGGGATTATTCTCTCATTTAACTGTCAATGATTTTATTTTACTGGAAAGAACTATGGACTTGTTTTTGGGTCAGGTGAAAAACTGAGCAAGATTTTATTCCTTTATGTTTTTCTTTTTAGTTTATATAATCTAGTATTTTGGTTTGACATAATTAACAGCATCCTGTTGTGGAGTTTCTGCATTGTTTAGTGGGTCCTTAAGAATTACTTTTGTCAATAGGGCTAAATTTTGTAACCACTCCAATATCTATGTAGAACTGAGGATAACTTAATTTTCTTTGCTGCCTTGAGACAACAAATAAATGGATGCATGAAACTGTCAGAATGAATGAAAATTACACCTGCTGATTATGGAAGTTGCATTGTAATGGATTCCCCTGCCTTTGGTCTCTAAAGAAGTTGACTTGGAGTTGTAGTCAGGTATGGTTGCCAAGGGGATGTTGACAGTTATTCTTGATTTGTCAACTTGGTTGGCTGGAGAGATTAGTAAAGAGCACTTCTGGGTGTGTGAGTGGGTCATAGGGCATGACCTTAGGGACTGTATCTCCCCTTGGCCTCTTTCTGGTGCTGTCTGCACTCTCTCTGCTTTCTGGTCAGGAACTGGCCACAAGCTGAGGCTTTGCTCCACCCTGCCCTTCAGCCAAAAAGCTTCTGCCTTGGAGCTGGGGAACCACAGACTGAGTACTCTGAGGCTGTGAGCCAAATGAAACTTCTCCTCTTTAAAACTGTGAATGTCAGAGATCTTGTCAGAGCAACAGGAAAGCTGCTCAGTACCAGACAGGATGGAAAGCTTTGCAGGCAAAGAAAGGGGTGTGTATTGAGAATGGGTGCTCAGTATACAGACAAGGAGAGCCCCCGACCCCATGTTACAGCTCAAACTGAGGCATGCAGGGCAAAGGTATGTGGATAGAGAGGGAGGACAGTTGTCATTCAAGGAGGGGAAAAGCTTTGCAGACATATGTGTGGGAAGGAGAGTGAGTTAAACAGAGAAACATGGTAGAAGGATCTGTCGGGGATGCACTTTGTGCATTTGTAGTGAAACCAGCATGCTCTGCTGTGTACCTTTCTTCAGCCAGCTTCAGTTTCTGGGATGAAGGAATGGGTGAAGTTTTCCCGAAGAATGAAATAAAAAAAAATCCAAAGGTTAAAGGAGCTTTGGGGAAGAGTGTACACCATTGCTGAACTCTGAGTTCTGAACGAGGAAGGAAGAAATGGCAAGACGAGGTCAACGTGTTGTGAGACTGAGGTGGACCAGTGGGCCTGAAGTTCTGACTGACTGAAGACTGATTTCCACAGGAGTTGCTGAGCCAGCCAGAGAACGGGAGCAAGGGGAGCCATGGCTGACTCTGAAGGTGAGGCAGAGGCAGACAAAGGCCAGCCCCAGCCCATGTGCACAGGGGGATGTGGCTCCAGGTGGGTGGAGGGAGCTATTACTGACAAGGACTGGACAGTTACAGCCCCAGGTCATGTGGTTGACTTGTATGCAGTGAAGTGTGGGGATGACAGCTGAGTTCGGAGGCCACATGCTAAGAGTTTAATAAATGACATAGAAAGGAGTGAACAGACAAAAGCCAATGGTTAAGAAGTTGGGGACAGCTGGGAAGAACAGAAGGATTTTTGCAATAGGAAGCAAGAGCTGTGACTGGAAGGATAAAGACAATAAGATGGGCAGTAGCTCTGTGTCTTTGTGTTCAGATGCATGTGGAGAGGATCAAATTTGAGGGCAGAGGAAGAAGTGTCCAGGGAAGAGGCAGGTTCCATTGGAGGCAGGAGGGATGCAGCAAGCACAGGAGAAGGGAGGAGTTGGGAGTTTTCTACTGATGGCACAGGGGAGGGACTTAGAGGCACCTGTGGCTGGAAGTACAGGGCATGCTTGGCATAAACACCTGCAGGAAAGAGGGGAAAGTCCCTTCCTGCTGTGGGTCAGTAAGAGGGGAAATGTCCTTAAAATTAGAATGGAACGAAGAGAAAGAAACCATTAACCACCAACCTCTACCAGTGTTTTAAGCCAAATAAACCCAAGAACAGGACCCTGCAATAGAGGACTTTCAATCTAAGGATAGATTTGGCTAGAGTTTGAACACCACCTTAAGTGATTCTCTTAACATTTAACCCTAAATAAATATTTATATTGTAGCTAAAAATGTTTTGTGCCCTAATGAAGATAGAAAATAGCTATATTAAGTATATATTAATTCATATTAATTTATATGCACATAGTACATGTGGGCCAATTTAATAATCTCTTGTTTCTTTCTCCTTCAGATTGAGCAATCTCAGTCCTTGACTTCATTTGTATAGGTTTTATTTTTTTGATTCTGATTGAATTTATGGACAGGATGTTTGTCATATTCTTGGCGTCCTTCTAAGCAGCAGCACCCTCAGAGCTCCAGGAAAATGTGATTCTTTCTAAACATTACAGGAGCATGACTTCACCATTCCCCTGGACACTGGTTTTGGTATCTAACATGGTGCAATTTTAAAAAGTGATGTTAGGGCTGTATTCAGTCTATCTACTTTCCTTACTGGCTCCTTTGGAGACGTATTGTAGCCAGTCACTTCCCATCTTCTATTTGCCTGGCTGCGTTTCTCCTCCGAAGGGCCCTACTATCCTGCATTTACCTTCTGTGAGCTTGAAAAGGTGTTCTAATCTCTTCTTTCATTTCAGAGGGCTATTTTATAGAATTCTTTAGCAGCTACCTGGAGCTGATCTTCTTACTCCTCTGCAGAGGGGGTAACTAATGTGCTCCAAGTCTCTTTCGGGCCAGTGCTGTGTGGAGGACATCTATTTGCCAAAATTTTCAGCTGTAATTATTATCTGCCAGTCCCAGGCTACTTACTGTTTTGCATGGCAGGCACTTTCTGTGAAAGTTGGGCCTTGGCATCTTATTTTGGGCTTTAGTCATCATTTAGAGAATTAGCTCCTTAAGGGTTTTTTTTTTTTTTTT
>NW_004524809.1:3262339-3265117 GCF_000260255.1 Octodon degus
TCAAAACTTCCCACACCTCCATTCAGAACCAGAATAAAGCATCAGTGGTCAAATTAGACTGCTTGGAGAGGTTTCAAGAAAGCACAGAGGATCCACTGTCTTGTGGTTTCCCCAAGCTGTGACTCTAGCTACATGAGCTAATGAACCAAAGTTGCAAGGTTGTGCCAATGTTTTAAACATAACTCAAGATTTTTAAGCTCTCTGCACAGATTAGGAGCATCTTGCCATCTGTGTGTGGATTGAAAATGAATGAAGTTCAATTGCCTTAGTTTATTTACATGTATTACAACATTTAAGAAATCATTAGATCTTTCCAAATACATATTGAAAATGAGTTAAAGGGTAAACTGTTCCTAAAGTCCAAGCAGGTTAGTGTTACTATTTTATCTTACCTGCTGTATTTTTTAAAAGACCTTATGATCTTTAATTGTGCGATGTAATCCAAGAGAAAAACAGAATCTATAGAAATGTAATGAACGTTCTAATGTGAGTTTGGTCTTTCTCCTTAGTCAAAGAATAGTGTTTTCTTTCTTTTTTTAAATGTATCATTATTTAATTAGGTTTTCAGTAAGAAACTTAGAACACTAATTTATGAGGATACATTCCATTTGTCAGAGCAAAAATAGATTGCAAGTAGCCCCAGAGCTGAGGAATGGCTTTGATTTTTGCTAAAATCTGTGAGCCCACCGCTTTCTGATCCATCTTGCACTGCTCTGAAATCTGGTCTCTCTCTTTTTTCCACATCGAAGATCTCGCCCTCCTGGTGTTTGGGCTTCCGCAGCTGCTTCTTCTTCAAGTGAGCATCAGTGAGGTGTTTGGGGATTTTCACTTTGTTGATATCAATTTTTGTAAAGGTGGCAATGAAAAATTCCTGGTGTGTTCTTTGTAGAGGAACATGATTAAGGCTTAGAGGCCCAGTCAAAAGTAGCAAGCCACTGGCCAACTGCTTCAGGAACTGCTTCACTCTCTCTCCTCTGTGGCGCCTGGTGAGGGTGATCAAGATGGTGCCAGAGTGACGCTAGCTCAAAGTTTCCTCACATGCTGACTGAAGGGTTTCTCGCCATGGCTCAAGAGCTTTCGGGGCACATCTTCAATAGGGTAGTATCTATGCATTTTTCAAAGCTTAACCACCCACATACCTCCATTCTTGTTCAAGAATTTTCTCCTTCTTTTTCTCCTGAACCTTTGATTTAGCAGCTGTGTACTTTCTCTTGTTCAAAGCCTTTCTGGAATATATAGCAGAACGGGAGTATTTGCCACTCCCTCAAACCAAGACAGGATCTCGGCTCCAGAGCAGCTGCCCCCTCTTAGACTTTTTTGCCTTCACCTGACCCTTTTTACCAGAAGCCTTCTTGGCTTCGGCTTTCTTCTCTTTAGTGTCCGGCTTCTCAGTTTTTTCACCCACCATCTTGCAAGATGGGAAAAAGAACTAAGTTTTTCAAAGACTTAGTGTTTTCTTGCTTTCACAGAATATTAAGCTTTTTTTTTTTTCTGCTAAAGTATCTCTATCTACCTAATAAAAGAGTTTTATGGGAATTACCAAATCATAATATTACTTTGAAATGCAACTGTCACCATTTATAAATATGTCATGCAGATCAGGCCTTTTCTACATATTGGGGGTCCAATAAATAAAGGGACAGAGTTTCATGGCACAGTAAAGTAGATAGGTGTTCCTTCAACAAATGCAATTTGATAAATATAATAAAATTCAAATGATTTACCAAATAGGAACACATGTAAACAATGGGAACATAGATGAGGGCAACTACTAAAATATGCTCAGCAATACCTCCCAGCTGACTTGTGCAGGATGCTCCCCTTATATGTACTGTAAATCGTTTAGTAACTTAGGGTGCATAGTAGTCATTTAACCACAGCCATAGCTAAACATCTTCATAATGAGGTGTTGGGTGTTAGTAAAGAAATGACAATAAAATAATTGGTTGTCTTTGTTACTACTCATCAGCTGCCTATTTCTGATAACATCTCTTTGGAGAGTAATTTTTCTGGGGTACTCTTTTGGGTCACTGCTCCCATCAGAGGACTCAAATTAGAGTTTCCTCCTGTACAAATGGGCACACGGATCATTCGTAAGCATTAAAATGGTTTCTTTCTTTAACACCTATGTGATCCTAGCTCATCCTCTTTCTTGCTATGAAAATTCTTTTCTAGTTAGTATTTTGATATTTTTGTGGTTGTAGACTTTTCCAGATATCTTGCACAACTTTGTACATCTAAGAAATTTGTTGGTCCTGCCTTTCCCCATTTTATAAAATTTGTAAGATTTACTTTTACTAAATGAATGTGTCAAAGAGACAACTTTCTGAATTCACATGTTTAAATACACTTTTGAATAAAATACTTAACAGATTTGATATAATTTCTGCTCAAATACTGATGACATTCTTCAAAGACCAAAACAGAATCCTAAAATGTATATGGAATCACAAATGATCTTGAATAACCAAAAGAAATTCTGAAGAAAGGGGGAAAAAATTAAAAACAAGGCAGGATGCATGATACTGATGAAAAAAAATGCCTTAATCAAAGCAGTGTGCTATTGGCATAAAAACAGACACTCAGATATCTATGGATCAGAATAGAACCCAAGAGAAAACCCATGCATCTAAAGCTAATTAGTTTGCAACAAAGTTGAAAATATCTTTGCTTGGGGAAAGGCAGTCACTTCAATAAATAGTGCCTGGAAAACTGGACATCTAGTGTGATACATGTGGAATTAAACCTCTGTGTCATCCTATATACAAAGGCTTAAAT
>NW_004524809.1:3272047-3273370 GCF_000260255.1 Octodon degus
CTTGCCAGGCAAGCACTTATTCTACTGAGCTATCTCGCTGGCCCCTCTGCTATGATTGTTGTTGCTTGTTGCCTCATGTTGTTTTTATCCATGTATTTCATAGTCTACTTTTCCTTTCATGAAAACTCGAGACCCCTTCTTCACACACCCATACGCTACATCTCTAGGACCTGGTTGAAACACTGATATTCAGTGCCATGTTGTCTTTTGACTGACATCACCAATCTGGTACATTTCATTGTCCCCTGACTGCCATCATTTGTTGCTAGAGAAAATACGGTAACTGGATTTTTTTCCTTCTAGCTGTCTCATGACAGGGTCCTGACCCACTCGCCCAAGCAATTGCATGCGATTCAGTGATCTCTCAAGAACTAAATAGCTGGCCACTTCAGACTCATGTCTTACAAAGTGACAGAGCACCTGTAACACAGGTCTTTGAAAAAGCATGGCTTCTGTTTTCTTTTTTTACAATCTAATCTTTGGGTTCTTCCTCCAGCCAGGAGACTGCTTCTCGGTGCACAGAGTGAGATCAAACTTTTGTAGACATTATGTCAGAGAGCGTTACCTCCAAGTTAATATGTACAGACATCAAAACAAATTTTAAATTTAAAATCAGCACCCTGATCACTACTTCTTTCAGATTCTTATACAACAGTCTATAAACCTGTGGATGATATGTTGTTTCATTGTTTTGGTGGTCCTGGAGATTGAACCCAGAGCCTCACACACTGACCACTGACCTCTGTTGCATAGAAGAAGAGCACCATTAAACAGTGAACGAAAGACTGACTGTAAAGAATCACATAATTCTGCAGATGCAAATTCCCCCAAACTAGGGGATAGTACTTTTCCATTGCTATGAAATAATACCTAAGAAAAACAAAGGAAGAAGGGTTTACTTTGTGCTTATGGTTTCAGAGAATTCAGTCCATGGTACACTGGCTCTATTGCTATAAGCCTGTGGTGAAGCTGTGAGAGTAGTCTTCACTTCATTGTGGCCACAAAGAGAGAAAAAGAGAGGAATAAAGGGCCCTGATACAAAATATACTCTTCAAAGGCCCTTGGCAACTAGACCCGTCTCTTCCAATTTGGCCTCCTGCCTAAAATGCCTGCTATCTTTCAAGAGTGGTACCAGCTGGGGATATACCTTTAAACCCAGGATTATTTGGGGGATATTCCAGATCAAACTATAATGTGGTGCTAATCTCTTTCTGTCACTGTTCTTCCTAATGGATGTTAGTTTATAGCTATTACTTTCCTCTTCTTCTCATGATTCCTTTATGTACTATAAAATTTGTTTCTCCCTTACAACTACAGGCCCAC
>NW_004524809.1:3274071-3274928 GCF_000260255.1 Octodon degus
TATAACAGAAAATGTCACCCCATTACCAGTATACTTCAGTTTCTTAGCTGACCAGATAATAGTTCTGACTCCAGTTCTGGTTGCTCCTGGCTCTCAGAAATGGCTGGTCACTGTGATGCATATAGCAAGAACCAATCTCTAACTGAGAAGCCATTCTGCCTCTGCACTTCCTGCTTGCTCACCCACATAAGACCTAGACCACCAGAGTCAGGGACTAATAGTTTGAGAATGATCCCAATCAATGCCCATTGATAGAAAATAAATCTGTCTCTAAATCCTGGGGTCATTCCAGTGTTTCTGCTTGCCATTGAAGGAGAAGATAGCTAAAGGGGGAGTGGGCTAATAGAGAAAAGGAGACTTATCTCCCAGGGAGGAAACAGTAAGTAACTGAGAAGATTGAGGTGGTTAAGAATATAGACACATCCAGGCTTTGGAAAGGTTTGGCCAAAGAATCCTGCCCTTCTATCTCAGTATAAAGATGTGATTAAGCTCGGTGGGGCGGTGCACACCTCTAACTTCAGCATTTGGGAGGCTGAGGCAGAAGATCACTGTGAGTTTGAGGATGGCTGGGATACATAGCAAGAACCTGTCTCAAAAGAAAAAAAGATGCAAGTTATTGGTGTCTCCTTCTGCTTTGTGTAAGGACAGGCAGAGAGAATAGGAGAGTATAGGATATTGCTAGAAATATATATATATTTGACTAAAGTGCCTACTTAGGCAGAGCGCAGGGGCTGGGGTTCGATCCCGGGCACCACAAACTATGCAGGCCCTTCCTCTGGGGTGCACGGAGATGGTGACTGAGACTGGGCGTGGTGGCACACGCCTGTAATCCCAGCTCTTGGGAGGCTGAAAACAGG
>NW_004524809.1:3285133-3286753 GCF_000260255.1 Octodon degus
TTCTAAGTAGGTGCTTTAGACCACTGAGCCATCTCACCAGCCCTCCAAGATGTATTTGATGAATTAATATATAAACTAATTATTGTTTGTATGAAACTCAGTATGCTGCATAGCTAAATGCTAGAACTTGCTTCATGAACAACAACCCCCTGTTTTTGGAGTTTTGTTTGATCAAATTAACTTAGTTTTAATTAAACTCTTCTTACTAATCAAAAACTTTGATTTGAATGTTCAAAATTGAAAAAGAATAAATCCAAAGTCTAGGTATGAAGGTTTCATGGAAAAGGGGAAACTCTTATGGATTTTCTCTAGAAAGCATTTAAATCAGTTTCATAAGCAAGTGTAGGAGAAAGTCATGTGCCTACCTACTCTTCTCATATTTGATTGGAAATGTCTGGGAGGAGGCTCCCACTGCTCCCAGGGACAGCAAGTCTGTAGAAACCTGGATTTTATTAAACTGTTTCACACAATCTGATTATGAACAGAACAAATATATACAAGGAGGTATTTATAGCACACAATAAAAAATAAATAAGACACTTTAGGGAAATTAGTTTGAATTGAATATATAAGCTTGATTTTTTTTTTTTTTTTTTTTTTTTTGCGGAACCGGGGATTGAACTCAGGCCCTTGCGCTTACCAGGGAAGTGCTTTATCCACTGAGCCATCTCCCCGACCCCTAAGCTTGATATTTATATACTGTTATGACACATGTAGAATTATCTAGACCAGAGTAAGATTATGGATGTTTACAATAATAATTATTATAGATATCATTTATTCCTGCTAAAATAATAACTTTTATGCTACTTTCTATGTCAGGGCATTAATGTACTGTGCCCAAAAGAACAGAGCAGCGTCATAGGGTGGCCAATGTTTACAACTTGACATTTTTCTCTACAGAATTTATAAAAATTCTTAGTTATGCAAAGTGAATACTTAACAATTAGATTAGAAAAAAATGCCACTATATAAAAAAAAATCATCTGCTCAACCACCTAATCAAACAGTTTGCTGTATTAATGAAGGTCACTGTCTTGTTGTTATTGTGCATGTTATGTGAAATGCAGAATAGGGGAAGGACAAAAATAAAGACATTGTGAGCCACAGCTCCTTGCATGCAGTACCTCATGGCTACCCCCGTCTATGCACACATTCACCAGGACTGGATCCACCAGAATTCTCACCTCCATATGGATTGGAAGGATAACAAGAGAAGTTGAGCCCATTGTCTGGGTGATGTCTTCAGCTACATAACCCACAAGTCTAGAGAGAAATCTGGAAACATGGTGCCCACTAAATTGTAAAACATGTACATCCTTTGAAGAGTTAGACCCACCTAAAGAACATCAACACAAATGAAATGCAAATGCGTTCTAAATACTAAACATAGTTACTTTCCTTTTTGTTTTCGAAGATCTGTTACTAATCTTTAAAGTTTGTATTCTGCAGAACACATCTCAGAAAATGGCAACACAGCACATTTCCTGGGCTCTTGTTGCACTCCTGCTATTACAGCCCAACAGTGATTGTTCTTGTGCCTTTTTGGACATCACACTGCTTGAATCAAGCTGGATTCTATTACATCTCTGGAAACATAATGTCTGTTCTCTTCAAAAG
>NW_004524809.1:3287068-3288882 GCF_000260255.1 Octodon degus
AAAAAAATAAAATGAAGAAGTAGAAAAAAATACAATTGCAAAATCAAAGTACAAAAATTCTCAGTTTTCACTGACAAAGGTGTTGTTATTCATGAGGAAAGTTCTAGTGTTCAGTTACATGTCATGCTGACTTGTATACAAACAATAATTAGAGTATTTATCAATTCATCATATATATCTTGGGTAGCTATTAAGCCTCAGGTTTTTTTTTCTATGTTCTTAAATAAATCATTTATACTAACTGTGTGTCAGAAGGTGGTAAGTGTCATGGAAAAATAGAATACAAAGAATTAATCCTGTTTAATCTCTATTGGAAGGAATATTGCAAATCCCACAATTAAAGTGAAATCAGATGAGGAGAAATGTGAGAGAAAATTGGAGAGTTGAGATATTGAATAGTTGACATACTTTTCAAGCCCTGATTTTCTTCATCTTCTCTGAAATATTTTCTTCTTCCTGCTCTTTTTTTTATGATGAGGGTCTCATCATATAGTGCAGGATGAATTCACTTATGTAGCCTAGGCTGGCCTTAGACTCATAACCATCCTCCTGCTTCAGCTTCCCAAGTGCTGGAATTACAGGCATATGCCACCATGCCTGGCTCTTTTCTTTTCCCTATATGTATGTTCTCAATTTTAAAAATTGGCATTTTATAGATATTAGTTTTTTTCAAAACGTGGACATTTAAATAATTTAGGAAATGTAGAATAAGAAAGCAAGAGTGACATGAAAATTTGTCATTCATTATAATTTTGATGAAAATTCATTGGGTGATGAAAGTATGGGGTACAAGACCCAATTGCCACTAATCTCCCTCAAAATATTCCTATCACTGCAAACACACTTGTTCCATTGTTCTTTCCACTGTCTGAAGCAGTTCCAGCAGTCCTCTTTCACGGGTGTCTTTCTCATTTATAATCATAAATACACTGAATACTACTGCTGTGTGCTACCCGGTGAAAAGGCAGTGCTGTGAAAGTAGTATGGTGTCTTCTCATCCCTCTTTTCAACAGATCTGGCACTGTATGACTTCTGGATCTTTCCAAAAGTCAAAATGACATTGAAAAATAAATGTTTTGAATTGATTCAGGACATCAGGATAGCTACAAACACTGAAAAGGATTTCCATAACGGCTTCAGAAACTGTCAAGAATGCTGAGATAAGTGTGTCCAAAGTGAGAGGGTATATTCTCAAGGGGATTAATGGCAATGTGTCTCTTACCATAATAATTTTTTAAAATTAAAAGAGAATACAAATTAGAAATAAAACAGAAAAAATTTCAAGTGATACAGAATTTCACTTAACAGAGTAATATGAATTTCATAGTATTGGTTGAAATACATAGTGTTGTCTTCCAACCAGTTATTCGTACTACCAGATATATGCATATAAAATTGAAAGAAGAAAGAAGAACAGAAAGAAATATATAAGAAATTAAGGGGACTGGGGTGATAGCTCAGTGGAATAAGTGCTTGCCTTGCAAGCACAAGGTTCTAAGTTCAATCCCTGGTACCATAAAAAAAAAATTAAGAAGAGAAAAAAGACAAACAATTGAAAGAAAAGAGATGAAATAAATTAAACATTAACTGCTCCTTTCCATAGACCAGCAGAAATGCACAGTATAGTTGTTCAAACCATCCTGCTTACATATATAGATAAATCTCTTTCCCTCACTCCCTATCCTGTCTTCTTCAAATCAGTAACTCTCTCTTTTTGAATAAATTCATTCCCTTTTCCCAGTATCTATACCCTTCAGATTCCATTTATGTCTTTTAGTTCTTATACTAAGGATCCGATGCAATGTTTGCACATG
>NW_004524809.1:3311967-3313132 GCF_000260255.1 Octodon degus
TAAGTTTTTAAAAAGGAAAGATCCTGTGATTCACATATTAGAAAAATCTTAGAGGATGACATAGTGCATCCTTCAGGCTAGGTTGTGGATGTGTTATGTGAAAAAGCACACAAACTGAGATTTCCCTTCAAATTTCATTAGTCTCATCTTCCTCTTCCCTTTTCCTCTAGAAGAATTAAAGAACTGATTTGAATATGAGGTTCTCTACTGTGAAGTAACCCTAACCAGAGAGACTACGAATGCTCTCTTTGTATAATAAATTCCAGAAGTCTATGTGTGAGGAATGAAGTACAAAAAAGTTTGTTAATAAAAAATAAAATTTTAGCATTCATCAGTACATCTCGCCTTTGTAGGCATTTAGACTCTTTCTGTCAGGAATGGGAACTGAAATCCTCCTGGAGTGCTGTGGTATCTGATTCAGGCATGGTGTGGTGTGACAGTGGGGGCACTGCATCCCTACTCACCCGAGGTAATGGCAGAAGTGGAAGGCAGCCCCTTCTGCACACAGGGAGTGAAACACTTCTACTGAAGAGAAGTGGCATAGCTGGCAAAATGGAAAAGTCATTTCTATGAATCTCTTCTTTGAACCAAATCAGGATTACATGAAATAGGGCCAAAAGGTAGCATCCTTCATGGGATTTGAATGTATGTAAAAATAAGATGCATAAGTGAGTGATTTATTGTAGGGAACTGATTTCACATAACTATGGATGGTAGGAAATCCTATGATCTACACTTGGTTAGCAGAAGACCCAAGAGAATGCACACATAGTTCCTTCCTCCAAGTTCAGAGTTTCCAGGAGAGCTGATAGAATAAGTTGCATTCTGAATGTTGACAGTGGTGAGACCCACAGGCACCTGACGTTTCAGCTCAAGTCTCAAGGCTAGAAAAGACACATATTCCAGCTCACTGACAACTTGATGACATTTATTTTCCCTATGGTACTGTGACTAGGGGATTCACACTGAGCTACACCTCCAGACTGTTTTTACATTTACTTTCTAAATTTTGAGACAGGGTCTCACTAAGTTCCCCAGGGTGAGCTTGAATTTGTGATCTTCCTGCCTCAGCCTCCCACAGTTCTGAGACTAATAGCATTTCCATTCTATTCTGTCTTGAATTGATTCTGTGGGGCTCACTCACATTGGAATGGCATTTTTTTTT
>NW_004524809.1:3314772-3317719 GCF_000260255.1 Octodon degus
ATGCCACGGGGACCTAGGGTGGTTCTTACAGCCTCGGCAACCACCTGGCAGGCACTGATGTTACTCACAAGCTGAGGGATGCCTTGGGAGCTGTCAGTTCCCTCTTTCAACAGTATAACTGGTGTGGGCATCATTTTGGCAACTTCTTCAGGGGCTCGCTACTCCATTCACTGTGTTCCGGCCGCCCAGATAGCCCACCTGGAAGGGCATTTGCTTTACTTAGTCCACCAATTCAAATGTTAATCTCATCTAGAAACACTGTCACAGATACACCCAGAATAATGTTTGACCCAATTTATGGGTCCCACATGGTCTAGTAAAGTTGATGCAAGTATGCGCAAAACATTTGTGTTATTGATTTTCCTTATAGTACATGTAACAAATATGCCCTGGTGAGGAAAGATGGCTTTGAATTGATATAAGCACAATATGTTTTAAATTCTCAACCTAAGAATTCCTGAAGAGTAATCAACATCAGCTATTTTGCCAGTCTACCTGCTGTGTCCTCTTATTAGAGAAATCTCCAAGGATTTTTAGTGAACACATCTTTCACACCACTTAGACCAGATGTTAAATAAACTCAGATTGATGACTTTCATGTCTCTGAGAAGATGTACCAGCCATTCTTTCTCCTCTTTCCTTCTGTATTGGACAATCCCCTTTCTTTTCTCCGCCCATCATTTTCATTGCTCCTTGTTCTGAATATCATGTTTACAGTAACATGACACTGGCCTTTGAATTCAGTGAAGTAGCCAGTGACATTTGTTTGATGGTGTTGCTACTTTCAAAGAACAACTTAGTTGTACTTAGCTGATCTTTGACTTTCCAAAGACTATTAAGTATAAAAATAAGTAGTGTTATATATGAAAAGGATAAATGTTCTTACTGCAATTTCTTTTAAATGGAAAAAAAATTTGTCTAAGAATGAAGATGAGAATATCTGTAAACAAAGGGCCAGTGAGATAGCACAGTGGACTAAGCTCCTGCTTTGGCCAGCTCAGGGACCAGGGTTCAAACCCCACTCCCACGGCGTGCTGAGCCAGCCACTGAGCCTAGGTGTGGTGGTACATGCCTGTAATCCCAGCACTGAAGAGGCTGGAAACAGGAGGATCACCATGAGTCCGACCGGCGAGACCCTGTATCAAATACACAAATGTGAAAAAAAGAAAAAAAAAAAGCATCTTTGCAAACAGAACAGTACAAATGGCTGGGCCTCTTCTCTCCCAGGTGCTTGCTTGCTATGCCCAATTGTTTTCACATGTCCTTTGATAGATGTTTCCCCAGTGACTGTCAAAGAAGGAAAGTATTATTTTCCTAAGCCTACTTAAGCACTTCTAACACTTTGGGGCCAAATTTTGATTTTTCTGAGAATATATGTAACAAGTTACAGGATTTGCCAATAACTGAAATACAGATCAAATAGTGTTTTTCTATAATTATGATTTTGTTAGCATGCCAATATATATTGCAATTTTTAAATTACTATCATTTTCAATTACTAATTACATGGACTGTAGAATACTGTAATAATAAAGAAAATGCTGCCTCTGAGTGTTTTCAGACTGTATATGGTAGAAAAATGGCTTGTCTAACTTCCAAGCTGCAAACCACTTCCTGAAAGTTCAGAGCTGTAGAAATCCAGCCTGCTGTCGGAAGGGTTTGCAACTGTGTCAGATTTTGCTGATGGAGGTATGTTTTTCCACAGCTTGACTATCCTGAAAGAGATCCGACAGAAAGCAGAAATATTAGATGAAAGAGAAGGCTATAAAACCTAGAAAGGACGTGTTATTTCTCTTGGCTATAGTATGGACAAATGATTATCTGAGGGAAACTTGCAGATATGTCCATTTTAGAAGTGCTACTTTTGATGTTTTAAACTTACAAGAATTTCCCATCATTTACTGTTACTATTTCACGATTTGGTGCCATGTTCACCACAAAAAGATCAAGGATGCCATTTTTACAAATCCAGGTAAATAGTTGTTTTTCTGGATTTCCAAATGCAATATAAAATATTCTGCATTTTTCGGTGACTATTAAAAATGTGTATTCGACATGAGTGTGTGAGCCTCGTGGTCTACAGGAACTGAGCTTATACCCAGCATAGAGACCCCAAGGCCCACCATCCAGGAGATTATAGCAAGAGCCACAAATATGATTTCTTACTCCCTAGTAGCCCCATTAATAAAGACCAAAATGCTGAAATAAGTTTTATGAGGAACTTGATTTAACCCAATATATCTAAAGTTCATGATTTCAATCTATGCTCAATATGAAGGTCATTAATATGTTACACTCCTTTGCTTATACTTTATCTTTCAAATCCAGTAGTGCACGTCACACTGATAGTACACCTTCGTTTAGAACTGGCACAGATCCAGGGCTCAGGAGCCCCTGATGACGGCTGGGCAGCAACTGGGACTGCAAGACTGTTGGTAGTTCTCCCAAGCATGGGGCCATCTTCTTAGACTTAAAGTAGATTAATAGATTTTTTAAATGTGATCTTTTTATGATGCATAAATGCATATAGAAAAATGCATAGATGATAAGTGTAGCTATGCAATTGGATGACAAGCAGAGCTGCTTGCCTGGAGCCCAGATGCTGAGACAGAACATTAACAGGCCCTTGGTGCTTCGCTTCTGCTCACCTTGGATTTCCTCTCACAATCACAAATATAAAGCTGTTGCTTTCTTTGTAGGCCTTTCTTCAAAGGCCTGATTATGTAACCTGGAAGGGGACATTGCTGACACATTGAAAACTAATCTTTTAATGGTAGGGTAGAGTTATCCCTGTGTCAAGCTAGATTATAGATCCTCATAAGTATGAAGAAGTCCTCATGAAGCCACGCCAGGAAAAGAAGGACGTTTCTGATCACTTAAAATGTGGACTTGCATGATACCCTGAGTCAGACACACACACACACACACACACACACACACACACACA
>NW_004524809.1:3327404-3329225 GCF_000260255.1 Octodon degus
GCAAGGCATTGAAACGACTATACTGTATTAATATATACCTAACACAGTTTTTTTTAAAAATGTATTTGGTATTGGGTCTCACTACACGGCTCAGACTTGTAGTGATCTTCCTGTTTTCAGCCTCCCCAGCGTTCAGATTACAGGCTTGTGCCACTGCGCCTGGACTCAGTCATGGCTCAGTGTGTCCAGGGATGGGGCCAGCACAGCATGTTGGACTGGGATTGAACCCTGGTCCCTGTGCTTGCCAAAGCAGGTGCTTAGTCTGCTGAGCTATCTTGCTGGCCCCCTAACATTATAGTTTTAAAATACAGTCATATATTATTTAATAACAGAAAGTTTTCTAAGAAAAATGCTGTTTGGTGACTTTGTTGTACAAACATCATAGTGGGTTCTTACACAAACTAACATTAGGCAAAACGCCCTATGTCTCCACTGCCATATATATGGTATATCATTGATCAAAATATCATTATGTGGTGGATGACTATAAATAAAATAAAATTATGAATATTAATAAAAGAAATTAGTAAGTCACCATTGTAGTTGAAACTTCACAAACCTTTCTCAGTCACTGAGGCAAGCATCAATAGGGATAAAAGATCTAAAGCCTGGATTGATGGTGAGTATCTATAATCTTAGCACTCTGGGACACTGAGGTCAGATAATTGCAAGTTTGAGCCCAGCTTGAGCAACTTAATGGCTTTGTATATCAAAGTAAAATAGAAAATAATAAGGGGTTGGATGTAGTTCAGCACTAAGGCTCTGGACTCAATCCCAGAACCAAATAAACACACCAAAGAGATGTGAATGGACAATGAACCAATTTTCCTTAGTTGATGTATATAGCATAATATATGATGGTTGAAGAACACACATGTTCATTTTAAATGTACATACATATTCACCAAAGTACACATATGTACTGTAGGAATCTAACCTTCACTGGTCAGGTCCCTGTTTGGGTGCCATTTATAGGAAACCAGCCTCCTAGGAATGCTTAGCATGAAGGAGAAAACAGAAATTAAAGATAAGACACAGAGATAATTTTGAGAGAGGGGGCAAGGGGTTCTTTCCTTTAGTGGACAAAGTCCTGGGCATTTGGCTCACCTCACTCATATTCCCTTAGATGGGAGAAGCAGTTAGAGCAGCATGAGATTCATCTGCCTCTTCTTATCTGTTCCTATATGCCTGGGTCGGCCACGGGATCTCAGCTGTGCTGAGTCTTCTCTAGAACCTGCGATGTGGCCTCATGCCTGTGGGTTTCCAAAGGGCACCGTTTGCTGCTTTTCTCCTGTGTGTCTTCTGGAAGATCAATTAGGCTTCAATTCTTATTATCTGCTCTCCTACAAAGTACCAAACCAAATCTTATCAAATTTTAAAAGATCGAAATCATAAAGCAAAGGTTCTTTGACCAAAGTGAACTAAATAAGAAGTGAGTAATACTATACCTGATTTGTTTTTAATGTTTGGAGACCAGGCAATACACTTTTGAGTAACTCATGGGTTCAAGAAGAAATCACTAAGAAAATGGGAAAACATTTTCAACTGAATGACAGCAAAAATACAATGCATCAAAACCTGTAGGATATAGTTAAAGCATTACCCCCTAAATGCATAAATTAAAATTTTTACTCATAATAGCCTCAGATTGAAAATAATCAAAATATATCACAATAGAAGAAATACATAAAACAGATTAATCATAGCCATTAAACCACTGTTAGTAGAAACCACATGGCTGGATCTCACAGGCAATATCAAGTGAAAGAAACTGCTTACTGTAGGATTCCATTTCCATGAAATTCAAAAGCAGGCTGAAAA
>NW_004524809.1:3329325-3332573 GCF_000260255.1 Octodon degus
AATTAGTTTTGCTATATGTTATGGCTTTGTTATGGTTGGTGTCTAATTGTTCCCCCAGAACCTCATGCAATTATTGGGGTGGGTGCTTCTAGAGTTTGTGATTAATTCAGATCCAATGCTGGGATTATGGCTGTGAGTGCTGTACCCGGCCTGGGGCAGACAGCCTGCATGCAGTATAAGGAAGGGAGAGACGCTTGCTTCCTCTGCCGCTGCTGGTGCCGCTGCTGCTGCCCCTTCCCATTTGCTCTTGCTGCTTTTTGTTGTTTTCTGCTGCCATGAACTGCTGCCATGTGCCACCTTGCCTTGGAACCAGCCAAGTATAGGCTAAAACCTCCGCAAGCTGTTCGCTAAATAAGCCCTTCCTTCCTTAATTCTGAGTGTTAGGTATTTTGTCCCAGCAATGAGAGACAAGTAACTAAGACAGGCTTAGACCTAAAATGTCCTCCAAATCCTCAGGTATGAAGGTGGGGCCTGGTTGGAAGGGTGGGTTACTGGGGCTGTGGCTTGGAAGGGTTTAGTTTGGTCCCTGGCCCCCTCTCTACTGTGCTTTCTGGCTGCTATGGAATGAACAGCCTCCCTTTGCCATGCTATTCTGCCTTGCTGGTTCTACCTTGGAGCTGCATTACCATGGACTGAATCCATTGCAACTGTGAGCCATAATAAACCTCTTTGCTTTAAGTTTTGAGTGTCATGTATTTTGACCCAGCATTGAGAAAGCTGACTAATACCCAGTATATATTCTATAGGATCTATACATATTTTTACCTGGCTTGGAGGGCAGAAACCAGTTTAATCATCAAAGCATTTGTGTGGTTTTCTAAATAAAAAGTTTCAAAAGGTTGATGTGGAGATTTATAGCTGCAACAAGGCAGAAGAGATCATAGGACAAGGTAGAAGAGATAGCAAGGGTCTGAGTGATGTAAGCCTGGATATTGGGAAACGAACATTGCCAAGCTAAAGCTCAAAGTGTCATTAGAGGGGGCCAGCAGGGTAGCTCAGCAGACTAAAGTGCCTGATTAGGCAAGTCTAGGCAAGCGCAGTGACCCAGGTTTGATCCTCGGCATCACATGCTGCATCAGCCCCGCCCCCAGGGCTGGCAGAGCTGGCCAGAGTCCAGGCGTAGTGACGCACACCTGTTATCCCAGCGCTGGGGAGGCTGAAAGCAGGAGGATCGCTATGAGTCCGAGCTGTGTAGCAAGACCCTGCAACAACCAAATACCTTAAAAAAATAAAAAAAGAGTCACTAGACAAGGTCCTTTCAGAAGGAGATGGGGACCTTACTCACCATACCCACAGGATCAGTTGCAGGTTCCCTGAGGGCTATCAAAGAAAGGAATTTCAGGTCACTTCAGTGAGAGGCAGGCAAAGGTTTATTAGGCAGTGAGGTACACACTCAAAGCGCCATGTGGTCACTCATAAAGTCGGACACATTAGGGCTTGGGGTTGGGGGTTTGACATGGTCTTGGGCATCTTCAAGTTGGATGGTTTAGGACCTATCTTCCTAAGGTCTGTCAGGCTGCCTGTTTAGTGGGCTGGGTTAGACTGCAAACCACTTGCCTGTGTTTGAAGTTAGGAGAGATGCTGCCCACTTAACAGCTGCTGCCGTGGGGAAGGAGATCTGCGAAGGAGGTCTGTGGGAAGAACCTGGAGGCTCAGTTTACAGATGGAAAGCTCAGGCCCAGGTTCAGGCTTACAAAGCTTGTTGTTCCTTGGAAAACTTGGGGTTTTTCTGAAGTTTTCTGAAAGGGAAAGGGTCGCTGTAACCTTGGTTAATTGTGTGTTTGGAAGCTGGAGTTTTTCTTTGAGGTACAGTTTTAAAATTAGATTTTTGTCTCCTTTCTATCCATCTTTGTTTCTTCTATTCTACAGAATTACACACATCTCTGCCATTTGCTTCAGGAGACTTCTGTGGGTGATAGGGGTGTACAGTGCAAGCCTGCCTTAAGGAAGATCCACCAACAGCACAGTCTGGTGTTTGTTTTTATCTGCTTCAAATCATGGACTTCCCCTCTCTTTCTTTTTCTGGCTCTTCCTTTCCAGTAGAGTTCTTTGAGGTTAAAAAGTGTCCCAGCTATTTTCAAGCACCTGAGAAACAGAAGACATAATGAGGGCTGGTCTGCCACAGAGTTATTTAAGTGGTTAAAAATAGAAAATGGGATTGGCCAAAATCCAGTCTTTCCACAAATTTGTGACTATTTGTCATGCTTTATTCTGAAAAATGAAGTCATTTTACAACGCTGGTGTAGAGGGAATGAGGCCAAATATTCCATGTCATAATACGTTTTTCTATTTTATAGGCTGTGATTTAGTTTACAGAATATGTGCATCTGAATGTGGTGAAGACCCATATTATTAGAAGTCTCAAGGTTCTGCAGGGAAAGTAGGCTGGTAACACTGGATGAACCAAGGAGTTAAATGTTTCCACTTCTACCCAACATTTTGGACACAGGTCAGGGAAGGGGTTGTTTGATTGAAGGTCTTTGGGGAACTTGCTGAGTTGAATAATGGCATTAGAACATTCAGGAATTAAAGAAGTCAATGGCATTGTTCAACAGGAGCAGGAATGTGGTCATGGATAAACCCCAGGCAGCCCATAAAAGCTACATATTTCCATTACAAACTTCTCTACCTCTCACCTGAGGAAGAAGGAAGAAAATGGGTGAAGATGGTGACCATATGGAAAAAATAACCATAAGGTTCTCCTTTCTCTGTTTCTTCTGGCTACCTCAAGTCCAAGCCAGCCTTTTTTCCCCTAATAAGCTCCAGGTGGCTGACCCATATGAGCCAAGGTCACAGCTCAAGTCAAGCCTAGCAGCACTTGTTTTCATTCTGTTTCTAGTTAAGACTCTTGTCTTATGACTCTGAGATATTCTATTTTGTTCAGGATGTTTCTCTAGTAGTCTTGTCCTCTTCCAAAGATCTCTGCCTTTGTGAAGAGCATGGTCATATCACCTCAGTCCCAGTTTTCATGATTCACCAAGTCTTGTTAGTTCAGGCTCTTGTATTTTCAATTCATCTCTTCTTCACCACTCTTGACCCTTGACTGTGCAGCAGTGGTTTCAAAACTGGACCATTCTTAGGGCCGGTCAGATAGCTCAGTGGATTAAAGTGCCTGCTTAGGCAGACACAGGGACTGCGGTTTTATCCCAGGTGTGTGGTGCTGGCCCCACCCAGGGGTGCACTGAGATGGCAATTGAGACTGGGTATGGTGGCACACCTGTAATCCTAGCCCTTGGGAGGCTGAAAAC
>NW_004524809.1:3332673-3334291 GCF_000260255.1 Octodon degus
ACTTAATCTCTTTTCTCAATTTATTCCCTATAGACTTTGAGGTTAAATTAAACCCAGAGCCGCATCATTAGCAACCAAAAAACAAATTCTCTGGTCTCCAAGGATGAGAGATAGTTATATAAAACTCTCTGAGATGAAGGGCATTCTATCTCCTGTACATCTGCTTTCCTCCCAAGAAAGTCAAAGGGCACGTAAACAAACACGACAATCTGAATGATGATATCCCAGCACTTTCTCTTCTTTGTAAGTATTGATATTTCTGCAGAAAGATTTACTTCCCATCTGGTGGTTCCTAACTCTGAGCACTGGGGTTGGAGACATAAGTGTTTGCCTAAATTGAGGCACACATGAAACACACGAAACAGCACCACTCTGAACGTGATATTTCCCAGGGATACCCAAGGATTACACTGAGTAGGGCTCCAAAACAGAGGTAAATAATGACTTTAATATCTGGTCGGTGTGTGTACTAAAACAACTCATGATTAGTTCTCTCTCTTATTTTTCTTTTAAAGGCTGAGTCAATTTATTAAATAAGTAAATCTCATCCTTGGCAAAAAAAGAAAAAAAAAACCCTGTATCTGCAGTCTTATTTAAAATAATAATAAAAGTAGAAGAAAGACATAAGCATTTAGAATATAAATATCAGTATTGTAGTCAGGGTTTTCAAGGGAAAAGATTTAGTACAGGACACATAATTTGTAGGCTTAGTTTCTAATGTTCACCCAAAAAGTCAAATGCAAAAGAGGGCAGGAGATCTGTCCACGTGCTGGAGACAGCATACTACCTCCCTGTTCAGTTGTGCTTTCATGCTATTGGCTGCACACTTCAGATGGCCTTCCACGCCCAGAACCACTCTGATTAAGTTCACTTGGGTGTTACAAGTTGCCCATCAGTGAATCCACCACAATCCGTAATAAATAGAACTCTCCATATGCAAAGCTTAAACACCCAACTATACCAACCACTCACTACTTGATTTATATGAACAAATATGTTTGTGGATAACAAGTTTCTTGGTTACTGTTCTCTCATTGCTGGGATAAAATAACCAACAGTCAGAATTAAGGAAGGGAAGGTTTATTTAGCTTACAGTTAGTGGAGGTTTTAGTCCATATTCAGCTGGCGCTAAGACAGAGTGGCACATGGAAGAGGGCAACCATACAAGGGGTGGAAAACAGCAAAAAGCGAAGGGAGGGGCAGCAGCTGGAGCAGCTAACGAGCCTCTTTTCCCCTCCTTGCGTTTGTATGCAGAGTATCTGCAGAGGGCAATTGTAGCCCACCCACCTATAATCCCAGCATTGGATCACAAATTAATCACACACTCTAGAAGCCCACCCCAATGACCGCATGAGGCTTGCGGGGACAATTAGACACAAATCATAACAAAAAGTACTTCAGGAAAAAATATGATTGCTTTTAAATTGGTTTTACTTTCTGTGGTCTTAAGTTATATTCTTTTAAGGGTTCAGCTTCAGGCCCCTAGAATACGTAAAAGGGTTGTATATCTCTTGACTTACTTACAGTAACCTGAAAAATGAATAGGGAAATATGAAATCCCCACTGGGAAAATTCTGGGGGGCATTTTTGTGAGACAAGATCTTGCTATGTAATCCAG
>NW_004524809.1:3334391-3335967 GCF_000260255.1 Octodon degus
AAAAAAAAAAAAAAAAAAGCAAAAAAAACCTGAACCTCTCTTACATCTGTCATGTCCCTGGAGTAAATGTGAGGTGTCATTATGCATATTAAGTAACTATTAAAGATACAAACCTGTTACTGAATAAAACCTTTCAAAGGCTTCTGTTTCACTAAAATCAGCTCCGAAGTCCTGAGCAGCCTGCATCAGGCTCTGTGTGAGGGGGTGACTCTTTCTTCCCACTCCCTCCTCTGCTTGCCCGACTTTTTG
Source organism: Octodon degus (assembly GCF_000260255.1). NCBI lineage: Eukaryota > Metazoa > Chordata > Mammalia > Rodentia > Octodontidae > Octodon > Octodon degus. Next base: position 3,334,641 of record NW_004524809.1, read on the forward strand.
CTGTCCAGGCGCTCTGGCCCCCTCTCATGCACAGAGATCTTCAATTATCCTCATGTTATGCACTTCGTCCTGCTTCTACCCCGGTGGTTCCCAACCTTTTTGGCATCAGGCACGATTTCTTTGAAAGGCAGTTTTTCCACAGATGGAGAGGGATAATGGATGGTCTTGGGGGGGATTCACAAGGTTAACCTAGATCCCTCACATGTGCAGTTCACAGTAGGGTTTGTGCATCTCTAGGAATCTAGTGCCCTGCTAATCATACAGGAGAGGAAGCTCAGGCAGCAATGTGAGCAATCCGGAGTGACTATCAATGTAAATGAACATTCTGTTACCATTGACCTCTTGCTACGTTGTCCACTCCCTAAGAAACCATGATCTAGTATTAGCTCACAGTCCTAGGGTTGGGAGGCCCTGCTTGACCTTGTGTATTTCAGGCCTCTACCTAGAATATTCTTCTCCTTTTAGGGAGGCTTCCCTGATCCCTAGGGTTTGGTTAAGACCCACCATTGCACATCTCACTACCCATGTGGGTGATTATTCTCTATATAGCATTTGCTTTGGTGTATAAAGGTCATAAGGACAAACATGCCGAATATTTTAAGCCAAAGGGCATTAGAAGGGCCTCAGAAGCAAGGACTCTCTGACTCTCGCCTGTTCTCTTGCCTTCTCTCCTTTTTCATCCCCTAAGTGAGTCATAGAAACTAGAATTCCTCTTTTCCAAGGTGGATCATAAAAACTAGAATTTCTCTTGCTCAAAGTAAGCCTCAAAATCCACAGGTCATTCAATTTTCATTCCAGAAAGGCCCTGCCCCATACAGGAGAAGAAGGGAGGGAGGGATGCTATACAGAGAGGCCAAGGAGAACCCAAAAGCCAAGTAAAAGCATACAGAAACTTGGCGGAGATTGTAGTTAAACATCATAGTATAATTTCCCATTAAGGCTGTAAAAGGCAGAGATGGGAAAAATTTAATATTACTAGATATAGAAATGAAAGATAGCCTCACTTCCTGTCAGTCTGAGACATTGATCAAGTCCAGGCAAGATGGTGCATGCCTGTAATCCCAGTGCTGGAGAGGCTTAAAACAGGAAGATCATTAGGAGTCTGACCTATGTAGTGAGAGCTACGTTCTATTTCTTGTACCAAACATCAAATACTCCCTATGACCACTGTAATAGAATTTCATTAGATCAAGGATTACAGTAATTTTACTTCACCTTTTCCTAATGATTTGTGTCTTCCAAAGTGCTTCATATATTCTACTGCTTGGATTGTTAAGAATATAGTATAAGAAGAATATAAATAATTTAAAAATTGAGAAGCCAGTAA
>NW_004524809.1:3337677-3338716 GCF_000260255.1 Octodon degus
CCAGTGCCTTAGTTTGTATTTGGTTGGGGTGTCATCACAGGTCTGTGTGGGAAGGTTGGTCCCTAGGGCAGTGGCACTGAAGACCCTGTGCATCTGTTAAGAGGTAAGGTCTAGGGGACGGTCCCTGCTCTCAAAAGGGATTGAGGCATTTTCTTGGATAATCTTTTAATTGTTCTCAAGAAAAGTCCGTTACTAAGGAAGTGTAGTAGTTGATACATTGTGTCAACTTGGCTGAATCAGGTCTGGCAATGGGGGCTCCCCCCACCCCCCGCAGCCGAGCAAGGCCCAACCTGGGGTGTGATTGGTTCCAGCCTGGGGACATGGGCCACCCCAGAGTGCCTCAGCACAAAAAGTGTCTATAAAGGCGTTAAGGAAGGCTTCCCGGCCGCTCTGCCCCACTTCCTTGGAGAAGTCCCAGTCTTCGGAGGAGCTACAATCGCAGCTTATTTTGTCAAGCTCAATTTTCAGAAGGAAATTTTCCCCTCATTCCTCCATATTCAATAGCATAATGTTCATAGCCTCCAGCATCTAATAAAAATTACTAGATATGCTACCAAAAAAAGTATAATACTATGAACTGAACTATAGCTAGAAAAAAAAAGTTAATAAAAATAGAGCCAGAATGATAATGATGAGGAATGTGGTTAAAAAATGACTATCAAATCACCATTAAATATATGTCAGAATGAAAGGAATAGATAGGTCAATATAATGAGGAAAGGAATAAACCCACTGACAAGAAACATCTACTACTAAAAGATACACAGCCTGACAAAAATTCATGAGTCGTTACAGAGCATACAGTGTAGCTCAATGGTAGAACACTCACTTAGCATGCACAAAACTTTGGATTTAACCCCAGTATCGCAAACAAAACAAAAACTGACAATGCACAGACTGCAGGAAGAATAGCATACAGTGTGCAGGGGCGTCACAGAGGGGTGAGTACCAATAACCTGGTGAGCTCCAGAAGCAAGAATGCCCTTCATCCAGGAGGGGGAGCTGTGCAGTGTGGGTGATTTCAGAGGGTCAATACATT
>NW_004524810.1:0-466 GCF_000260255.1 Octodon degus
GATCTTCTCCAGGAAAATTAGAGTACTCTTTAAAAACAGATCATAGAGGATTTCAGAAAATGGAGTTATTCCACGCTCCTGGATAGGAAGAACCAACATTGTGAAGATGGCCATACTCCAAAAATTCCCATACACATTTAATGCAATCCCTATCAAACTACCAGCAACATACCTCACAGAGCTAGAGAAATTATTCCTAAAATTTATTTGGAACCAAAAAAGACCTAGAATAACAAAGGTAATTCTGGGCAATAAAGACAAAGCAGGAGGCATTAAAATTCATGACTTGAAATTGTACTACAAGTCTACTGTGATGAAATCTGCATGGTACTGGATACAAAATAGACCTGAGTATCAATGGCATAGATTAGAAGACGATAAAGCCCTACGAACACACTCAGCCACTTTATATTTGACAAAGAGGTCAAACATACTCACTGGAAGAACAATAGTCTCTTTAACAAAT
>NW_004524810.1:4030-5643 GCF_000260255.1 Octodon degus
ATGAATGTCCATTTTGTATCTGTGTATTCAAAATGGGTAGGGTAGATATATAGTTACATTCTCTTAATATATAGAGGGATTTGTTGTAATAGTGTTTGTAAATAGGATATCATGTCTGCATCTTGTACAGCAAATAACCACTAGGAAGACAGTATGCAATGTGTTAATTATTGAAACTGTCCTACCAATTTAATTTGAAACTGTCTAATTGCTATTTGTCTCTCAATTAAATTATGGAAATAAATTAAAACAATAAATGAGTTCATCTATTATACTTATATTTTAAATAGTCCTCCATAACTACCATTTTGAGAGGTCTTTATTCTTTGTTTGCTAAGTATAAAATTCAATGAGTGAGGATAGATCTTTTACTTTTTTGTCAGCGCTTTGAATAAATAAGTCTATTTTCTCACCCACTTGCTCTTTATTTTTCTAATGTGGAATAAGATATTATTTAATTTTGTTCTTCTATAGCTAATATTTTTTCTATGTGTATGCTTTAATGCTTTTTTCTTTACAATTAATTTTGAACAATTTCATTTTGTTTTTTTAAGCAGACAGTTTTCAATTTGGATAAAAGTGGGAGGAGACCTGCCTCTAGTGGAATGATTTGACAACTTCCATGTTTGGTCTACTTTTATTAGCCAGCAAGAAGCACAGGGGAAGGGATTGCATGTGTTTCATGGAACAACTGCTGTAGAGAATGGGTAGAGAAGGAATAAACTAATGAGGACCAAATTTTTTTTCTATACCCACATATCTATATTTTGGCAACTGTCCTCGTTAGATTGCTGTCATGCTTTGTGAGAGCCATAATGCTATCATGAAAGGTTATACGCATGCGACAGTGCAGGTTATCAGCACTGTGCTCATAGCCAGGGATCGTGTGGCTTTTGCATACCTCCCAGTTCCTGAGGCAAGATAACACCAACTGTGAGATCATGAGACCTGAACTAGGGAGAGCCTAGTCCCTGCAATGTTTGGTTCCTTTGGTTTGTTTGTTTGTTTGTTTGTTTGTTTGTTTGTTTTTTCAAGCAGGGTCTCACTGTGTAGTACAAGATGAGTTTTGAACTCACTATGTAGCCCATGAGCTCTTGGCAATCTACCTGCTTCGCTATCTCAGATGCTGGTGTTAAAGTCATGTGCCACCTCGCACAGCAATAATTGATTTCTTAAATCTCTTCAGCTCATTTTTTTTCTAGCATATTCAACTCTATGTTGTTTTAGTTTTGCACACATGCAAGGTTCTTTAGCTTATGTGACTGGGGCCCTCTAAATATATGTATGTATATAAGTCTACCTGGCAATACTGGCAAAAAAAAGTCATATAATCTTCTATTAGGAAACGCCAATGTTTTCCAATATTATATGGATTCTTAATGTCTCTCAAAAATGTTTTAAAAATTACAATCATTTAAAAAACATCTTAGCCATTTGTTGTTCAGTTGTAATTAAGGAATACATTTATAAAAATGGAAAAAAAATTCATTTTTGTGTATCTTGGTATGCTTTTATTCATATTTCTTGTACAAAATATTTGTTTTTCTTGGAAATGTGGTGCTATAATTTTGTCTAAATTCTCAAATTTTAAATTTTTAAATATTTATTGCCTA
>NW_004524810.1:6720-7788 GCF_000260255.1 Octodon degus
TATAATTGTGGCATATGAAATTTAATTAAGTGAGTTTCTTCTATTATTGTCCAGCAAAATGTCTCCTGTCATTTTATTATATAATAAAATTTAAACTCTGTCACCTGGTATAAACTGAAATACTTTTGAGAAGTACTTGGCACGTGTGTGTGTGTGTGTGTGTATGTGTGTGTGTGTGTGTGTGTGCGCGCACGCACGCGTAGCTGCGTGAGGATGAGAGAGAGAGAGAGAGAGAGAGAGAGAGAGAGAGAGAAACAGAGACAGAGACAGAGACAGAGACAGGGAGATTTGTTATTCACCTTTCTGAATGATAATTTCTCAGTAAGTAAAAAGGAAGCTATTAAACATTATACTTATGAAGGTTTGTTCTAGCTAATTTACTTTAATTTCCAAGCATTTTCTTGCTGTAATAAATAGAGCAGACTGAGGATAATAACCTCTGATGACCAAAGATGTTTCATTAAGCACATCTGTTTTCATGACGTAGGGTAGTTGCCATAGATAAAGGAGAATTACGAGGTGAAGATGCATGTGATTTGATATCACATCTTCTGGAGAGTGTAAGGAAATATTAAAATAACTTCCTTCTGACACTTGATTTATTGATTGTATCTTTTTCATTAGAATAATTTTCTTATTCTGGTTTTGTTTCCAATTACTTTGTTTAGGCAATTCAAGCTTTTCCTACAACAGAAATATACTACCAATAACAGAGTAAATCCTGTCACTAGATACAAATTTAGTTTAGATAAAGTCTACATTTATGCACTAATTTTAGAGAAAATAAGGGTAAGAAGGAGAGAAAGGAAGTTACTAACACCATTGATGTAATTCTAATAGCTAATATTTATAAAGTGGGTTGACAGAATCTATCAGTATTCCAAGATTTCAGAATTTAAAGAAATAAAGTTTAAAAATCTTTATAAACAAAACCTCCTAGCACCTATAAGTAGGACTCGGGGTTACAGTGACGAGTGACGTTTCTTCTTCCTGTCCACCATGTTAATGTGCTGGCTCCTACATCTTCCTATTTGGCAGGAACAGATCTGTGCCTACATGTTCTCAAAT
>NW_004524810.1:15905-21785 GCF_000260255.1 Octodon degus
TTCTCAGGATCATTGCCTTACCCATATTCTACATATAACTGTATGGATTGTCACTGTCATGTTTCCTAGATCTTCTCTTTGCTCTTTTTTCATTGTGTAGTCCTCAAATTCTTGCTTTCCTTTTAGTTGTACTATAATTATTAATTATTAACGATTTTGTTGCAGTGTCTTTTTCTTAGGTTTCCTCCCTATGTTTCTGTACTTGATTCTTTACTTGAGATGCTATGAGTTCAGAGAATTATTCTTTTATTTCAGAAAAGAAATCCACTCTGAGTTCCTCTATAAGTTTCTACTGTTGCTTATTTAATATTGAGGCAATTAATTCATACATTTGTGGTGAGCTAGTAGAAAAGAATTCAGCTCTGAGTTCCTCTATAACTTTCTGCTGTTGCTTATTTACTATTGATGCTATTAATTCATACATTTCAGTTGAGCTAGTGTCCTCTGCACTTGTTCTGGGTGGGCACTGGGTTTCCTCCATATGTTTCTGCATTTGATTCTCTACTGCAGATGCTACTAATTCAGGGATTTCTTCCTTCATTTCCTATCTGAGTTCTTCTATACCTTTCTGCAGCTGTTTCTTTATTTCAGAAGTGGTGATTCATTGCTTTCAGCTGTGTGGTTCACAATTTGTTCCGTGTTAGTGTCCTCTGCACTTGTTATGGTTGGCTTTGTGGTCTGAGATTGCATTTTGCTCCTTCTTGTTGTCATTTTGTGAAGCACTGTCTTCTGACTTTTGTTGTAGAGCTTTGTTGCAGTTATAACCTGAATTTCAGTAGGTGCAGATCTACAAAGTTTGGGTTTATCCAGCTGTGCCTGGCTTGGGTTTGGCTGCTGTGCTCAGCTCCTTTCTGCTGCTGCCTTTGGGAGTGATCCTGTTGTGTCCCTCTGGCAAGATGTTCTGCTTCTGGACTAGCTGGGTAGCTTTGTCCCCTACACTCTCTGCAGGGATTGCAGCTGTAGGGTTTCACCCCAGTCCTGTAGTCCAGGCCTGAGCTGAGTCTGAAGTGGACAAGGTGGAGTAGGGGGAGAGAATGCTTTCCTACACAGTCACTGGGAATGGGCTAGGGCTGGATCTGGGGGGTCCCCAGAATGCACCCGAAATTCTCAGTGGGTAGGCATGGTGGCGTGAGTACTGCAGAGTGGTGTGGGGGGCCCAAGGGGGTGGAAGCTGGTCTCACTCGCACTGTGCCTGGACTTGGACCTGCAGGTCCTGCTGATGCAGGGTAGCAGGTAGCTCTCCCACACAATCACCGGGCCTAGGCTAGGACTGGATCTGGGGGTCCTCAGAACACGGCAAAAATTCTCTCTGGGTGGAGGATAGGGGGTGTGGGGGGTACGGAGTGGTGGGGGGCGACCCCAGGGGTGGAAGATGTTCTCACCCATGCTTCGCCTCACCTGGGACTGGCAGGTCCCGCTGGCACAGGGTAGCACGAAGCTCTCCCCTTCTTTTTATTTTTTAAAGAGTACAAAATAGTATTAAGACAGAAAAATTACAAGTGATATAGAATTTCACTTAACAAAATTGTACAAATTTCTCAGTATTTGTTGTAATGCATAGTGTTATCTTTAAACCAGTTATTCATATTACCAGATATATGTATGTAAAATTGCAAAAAGAAAGAAAAAAAACAAAGAAATATGTAAGATATCAAGATTAAAATATTCTTTCAGCTACTTGTTATATTTCTTTGTAATAAGACTATTAAAATCTATTTTGTATTATGAAATATTTCCAAATGCAAAACATATATGTGTGCTTTTCATCAATTAAAAAATTTAGGTTCAAAAAAGAAAAACTTTATTTGAAAGGACTATTACAAGGTGGAGAAAGGACTACTGGAAGGAGGAGAGCATTTTCATATGAGGATCTGTGAGTACCTCAAGATTTTGGCAAAAAGAGACTCAGTGTGAAGAGAAGCAGCACAATTAGAGATACTCATGTATAGGAAGAGGATGGAAAGGGTAGAAGGTCAGATACAGAAGAAGGAATGTTTTACCTGGAGGCCAGAACATTACTCAGTGGTTCTTTAAAATTGTTGATCAAGGTTTAGAGACCTGGGGGAATAAGAGCATATAAATTAAAGTTTCATTAATAACCATTTTATCCTGACTAATCCACGGGAACAGAAAGTCAGCTAGTCATCCAATTCAGGTTTATGTATCCTGCCAAACTGTATTTCAAAATAAATGGAAAAATAAGACACTTTCATGAAAAGAACAACTGAAGAAATTCATGACAGCCACATCTGATCCACAAAATATCCTGAAAGGTATATTAGAAAGGGAATACAAAGACCACAATTCCAAGAACACTAGTAGAAATGAGCCAACAAATAGGAAAGTAACCAAAAGGATACATAGCTTGTAAAGTCTTAATGTTGAAAACATCTCAAATTCTAATCAATAAATGAACATAAAGATTTACTTTTTTTCATTCAGCGGAATAGTACTCAGATAAACTGGAGGCATTTATAACTCAATGGACTTTGAAACCTACTCTTAAGTGAAATAAATATGAAACACATGAGGTTCATGGCAATATCTCATGCATGTCTTTTAAAGATCTGCACTGGTAAGAACCAAGGGTCAGTGGTTGAAGCTAGAAATTTTGTGCAAAAGGTTGAAGGATCTGTGCCAGCTGGCCAAGGGATCTGCACAGAAAGTGATACTCAAAGTGAAATCCAGAGCTCTGCAGGAAACACCCACATCCATCCTCAGCAACAGTGAGAACCCAAGCTCCTCCAGTGATGAGAACAGTTGAGTTCATATCAGAAAAGCCAGCATGACAAGTTTCTCCTGGAGAATCAACAGCACACTTTCTTGCTCTTCAGTTCTCCATTTATATTTTTGGCACATTTTTCAGGTAGGCCTTTCACATCCAGAACTCTTCAGATTTAGTTCAATTGGATGTTACAAATGGACCATTAGTTAATCCATCACAAAAAGGATAAAATGGAAACAAATCTATCTAAATAATGAGAGATTGAAGGGATGGAAAAGGAATTGAGGGGTATTAAGATATATCATGTAAAGATGAAAAATCCCTACAATTAATATGATCATTATGTATATCTAAATTATAGAAATGCACTTAATAAAAAAGCAATCCATACCTTGACATTGTAACTCAGAATAAATTTTTTCTATAAGTATTCAAACATCTAATGTAATTGCATATTTTCTCTCCAACTAGTTGAATGTCTATTATCATATGAAAAGTAAAATATCTCTCTTATGGGGCTTCCTCAAAATCCATTTGTCTAAGATCATTTATCCTATAAACATAATAAATGGGTGTGTGTGTCTCACATTTCCTTCTAACTTCGTTTCATGAGCTGCTTTCTGCTAACTAGTGTTGCTGTCTAGACCCATTGGCCCATTCTATGTAATGTCTTGACAGCTCCACTCTCAGCTCAGTAAGAGCAGGAATGATGTTTGTTTGTTTGTTTGTTTGTTTGTATTGGGGATTGAATTTACAGGCTACACATGATAAGCAAATGGTATAACTCTGGGAAATATCCAAAACTCTTTTTAGAATGTTTTATATTAAGAAAGGTCTCCTATAAGTCCTCTAGGTTAGATTTGAACTTATAATCCTCCTCATTTACCCTCTTTACTTTCTGATGTGCTCTGCTCATCTTTTAAGGAGATAATTTGAGGATAATTCAGTTCCCCTAGGAAGACGTTTAAACAACATCTTCACCTAATTTTAGGCCCCACATAACTTTGCAGATATTCCCATTGCCACAAGTAACATCACCCAAGACTTCTGCTAGACTTTAAATTCTGTATCCGGGTGGCTTCCAGTGTACTAGTCACAAATTCATAAGTACTTTCCCTGGATCTGTTCCTAAGAATGTATCCAGAGGTTGTGTTATCAGATATCCTGATTATAATAGTGTCTCATTGACTAAATGTGCTATAGCATTCTGGATTGATAACCTTTCTGGGTGTAGATAGCATCCAAGTTCCTTTCATCTCAAATAATTGAAAGAAATGAGCAAGAAAACAGTGGCAAAATGTATTTGAGAAAGTGAAAGTAAAGAGTGAGGGATGCTGGCTGTGCAAGGTGAGCTTGCTTGGGTCAAGTAAAAAGAGGGCAAGAGCAAAAAAAAAATAAATAAATAAAACTACATTGCACATCTGGGACATGCAGTGTGGGCTAGTAGGAAAAGCTACAACAAACTCTTCATGGTTGCTATATTTTTTTATGCTGCCCAAATCTCAATGAAATCCATTAGAACTTCTAAAGATGGGTCTGACATGTTTCAGGCTGACATCAAGCCTGGCCATCCCACTGAAAACCTTCTCACACTCTCATAAGAAGTAAACATGCAAGGATTTGAGACCTTCTCTGCACATGAGTCTGGGAGTTCACGATGAACAGGTAACACCGACCTTCCAAACCAGCTTTGCCAAACCCTAGTCTTCTATCTCAGTCAGGCTTCTTTTCTGTTTGTAGTCCCTGTGGCATCACATTAGTAGTGGAGCTGTTTACACACAAAGACTTATGACAACTACTTTGTCTGCAGTAGATTTATATTCATTGAAATTTTCTGCTTTGCTCACTCTTGATTATAAAGATCAATGAATCCCCTCAGCTAATAGTGAATTTTAAGAGTGTTTTATTGTTGTTCTTATTGTAATAGGTTTACAACACAATTGCCATTCATGCCTTAGAGGTGACTGATATTTTGAAAAGTCCTTCAACTATGTCTTTATTAAAGTTGAAAAGAAGGAAGGAAAAAAGGAAGAAGGAAAGAGAGAGGAGAGACAGAAAAAAAGAGAGAGAAAAAGAAAGAAAAGAAAAGAAAAGAAAGGGCATTTAAATCATAAAAACTAAACAATTTGCCACATGCTGTAGTTATTTTCTATGTTGCTGAGACAAAACACCCAATGCTCAAAGTGAAAAGAGGAAAGATTTATTTTGGTTCACACTTTGTAGAGAATTCAGTCCATCAGGCAGAGTGACTTGGCAGAGGGAAATCTCAAAAAAGAAATAGTCCATGGAGGGCAGAAGACAAAAAGGCACCAAAGTAGCAAAGAAGCAAGAAGTAGCCCCCCTGTCTGTCCCCTATGTTTTATTCCTGCTGCCTGCTTAGGACAGGTAGCACTCACACTCAGGGCAGAACACTCTCAGTCTACCCAGAACTGTGCCAAAATTAATCAGTGGATTAATTTAGTATTCACATACCCTTAATCCCAACATCACATATTCTAGATCCAGCCACCCCTTAAGCCCCATCTATGACCACATAAGGCTTTGGGGATGCATCTAACTTTACCATGCACTACTCTTAGGATTCTCTGAAAGGATATATTTAGAAAGATGGAAAGAAAACAATAATACAGAGAAAAATCTTGAAAAATATTTTTTAAATCATGCTGGTGGTAAATTTGTTTATGATAAAAATGATGAATATATTTGTGTTCAAGAATAAATTTATTTTTCAATGTACTAAATTCATATTCTCATTGATCAATAATGTTTAAAGTAACATTTTCATATTGTTCAATATTTTAAAATTAAGCTAAATGACAAAGAAATTGAATGGTGAACAAAAAAAAATTTGCACTGGAATAATTTCTTCTTCCAAAAACAATTAGAAAAGGCTAATTTAAGGAATGTTCAAAAATGTGTTTGAAAGCAATGTCTCATGTTTATTTCAAGTTGAAGTCCTACAGATAGTGAAACACAGAAAAGCTTAACATGCAGCTCTCACATAGCTCCTTAAGTTTTGGCCAGACCTGAATAACGTCACCAACCTATTGCTGAGCAGAGGAAGACTATTAAGAAGGAGGTGGAGAGTAGGTTTGTAATCAGTAATTGCTCTACAGAATCCCTAACACCTCAAATGACTTAGTTTCATCAATAAC
>NW_004524810.1:24305-29391 GCF_000260255.1 Octodon degus
GAAATCGTATAGTTCTCATTCATTCATAGTCCTTATACACTGCTCAACTATTTCACCAAAATGCCTTAAATTGAGATTCTTCTTTGGGTAAACTCATTGTATGCTCTGCATCATGTCAAATCCAAACCAAAATATGCTATTTAATAAACTACACTTACATGTTTTATATATTATCATCTCTCATTTGCAGATCTCTAGATGATAGATTAGTAACAAAAAACGTAAACCTGTTACAAAATTGAAAACACCTAAACTTAATTGTAGGACAAGCAAATTTTAATACTCAAAGAAAGGAAGCCACAGGAACCCAGGTGACTGGTGTAGAGTAGAGCACTCCTTTCCATCACCATCTCTGCTGGGACCCATCTGAACCACATCAGAAGGTCAAGGGAAAAGCCGTTCCCCTTGCTGATGCCACAACAGAATTAGTAGAATTAGTGTGCTTTGGAAGGCCCAGTCGCCAGAGTTGTCACTAGGGACATGGCAGGGTCCCAACGAGGGAATGCAGAATGGATAAGTGGGACTGGTGGTGTGAAGAATACTGAGCAAAAGAAACAGTATGAGCCAACAGGTGACAACGTAAGTGAATCACAATTGTGCTTAGGGACGAAGACACAGAATAAGAGGAGGTATGTGAGGCCACACTTTTTCTCTTTTATGATGCTTTTGAAGATTTTGTTTGTTCATTTGCCTTTTTATATTTTTTCTTTTCTCCTTTCTTTTATAAATGGCTCAAAATTTCAGCCACTGAAAATTAATCTCATCCCTCAAGTTCTGAAAATCATTATGATTAGATCTCTACAGCGCATGGTAAATCCATTCTACCAAGAGAAACACTTTGAATATAAGCTTTCAATTTACAATTCACTCTGGTATATAATTGTAGAATTTTGATCCTATGGTTTAAGGCAGAAAATTATTAGCTACCACAATTTGTCAGTTTTTAGACTCTACTTGATGTTGTTGTTATTGTTAACTTTAGCAAGGATATCAAAACTGCTGTGGTCTGTTGTTCTCCATTCTGTAACAGAAACGGGAAGCTCTGGCATAATAATCTTACCACAGCCCAACATCAAACAGTTAGGGACTTAGCCAAAAAGATAATATCTCATGCTTAATTAACTCGGAAGGTAGGATCTTTGAAAAGACACAAACCAAGAACCTCCTACACAGAGAAAACATTATAGAGGAACAGACTTTTCCTAGAAAGGACTTTGCACTAGTACTATAACTATGTACCACTAAACCTTAAAAGGATCAACATAGGGGAAAAAATGAAATAGAAAGCCACAAGACAGAGATGGAAGATACAATCCCAGAACTCTAGCCCACTCAGAAAAAGGCCAGGAGACAATGAGGCAGAAGAAAATAGAAGAAACAAAACTAAAATTTCTGAAATGATAGAACTAAAATGAAAAAAGAAATCCATGAAGGATTTCTATGAAGCTATAAAGGAAAGAACATCAGAAATTTCTATAAAGCTATAAAGGAAAAAAACATCAGAAATACTCTCTCATGTATAAAAAAGAAATCTCAACAGAAATCAGATAATGAATAATCTCTCAAATAAGAAAATGTCAGCAAAAATCAGATGAGAAATAATCTCTCAGTTTAAAAAATGTCAACATTGATAAAGGAATTGCTTGGAAATATACAGTAAAGATATACTTTTTTGAAAAGATGATGAGAGAAAAAAGATGGAAGCTAAATGATCAATATGAAAGAATTATAATGCAAAAAAAAAAATCAAACAAATTTCCAGAAACTAAGAAATTCCACAGAAAGCAGGCAAAACCTTTGTAGTGAAGCTGAAGACAGATTTTCATACCTTGAAGACAGGATCTTGGCCTTCAATCATAAAAGGAAAAATCTCTAGAAAATAACAAAAGAGGGCTGGGGAGATAGCTCAGCAGTCTAATTGCCTGCCTGGCAAGCTCAAGAACCACAGTTTTATCACATGCTGTATCAGGTGGAGCTGAGTGCACTGTTCCAGTCCTGAAATGGGGCATGGTGGCATATACATGTAATCCCAGAACTGGGGTGGCAGGGGAGGCAGGGGACTGAGACAGGAGGATCACTAGGAGTCTGAACTGGATAGTGAATCCCTGTATCAATAAATAAATTTCTTTTTAAAAATTTAAAAATAAAATAGCAAAGGAACAGGAAATAATAATTGAACACCTGCAATATGATGCAAAGAAAAATAATAGAAGAATAATTTTATAAGAAAAATCTGGATCCAACACAAATGATATAACAAAACTATGTCTTTAATAGAAGAAAAATTCCCAAGTATGGGAAAAGAATCTGACACACAAATAAGTGAGGAATATAGAATTCTAATTATGAGAAAAAAAATAAATCTATACCCAGACGAATAATAATAATAATAATAATAATAATAAATATACAAGAAATTCAGCACTACATATAGAACCAAATGTTAAAAGCTGTTAGAGAAAAGAAACAAAACACCTATAAAGGCAAGCTTACCAGAATTATTGCACACGTTAACACAAACCCTCAAATTGAAAAGAGCTTGGAGTGAAGTATTTCAAGTCCTAAAAGCAAACAACTTCCAATCAAGTTTGATATATCCCACAAAACTAACTTTCAAAATTAATGAAGAAATTACATACTTCCATGACAAAAAATAAATGAAAAAATTCAAGACCACCAAACCAAGACTACAAACAGTACTAAATGATATTCTACACAGAGATAAAAATGACTACAATTCCAACAAGAACAATGAAAGACACCACAGGTGTAACAATCAATTAGACAAAGGGAAAAATCAAGAAAACAATAATAGGAAAGTAACATGACAAAGATAAGCCAATTCATATCAGGTTTTTTATTTGGGGTGGGGGAGTGGTGTTAGGTGGTAGCTTATCCATCTAGTTGGCCAGAAGACTCCCTGAAAAGTAGTAAAAGCCTTTATTTATACTTTTACAAATTTGCAACACATAATATTGCCTAACGACTAATAGCCCACAATGTCCAAGAAGATGATTTTCTCAACAATGAGGCAGCTTGACTGCTTTAGGCAATGATACCTCATCCTGCCCTCCAACATACAATCAATTTCAGCTTCAGATCCCAACATATCTCCCTTTTGTGTTTTCTTGTGTGAATGATGGTGTTCCTTTGCAGCAGGAGAAGCTGTGTTTGGAGAACTCCATAGAAGACCTTTTCATTCTTGATGACAGTCAAAAGATTTTTGGTACTTTCCTTAAGCAATGTAACACTGTATAATGCAAGAGTTCATGATAGTAGTGAGTTATCAATACAACTGGTAATTGTCTGAAGTTGTTTGTGACTTGTGCTTTTTACAACTTAACATATTAATAAGTCACAATTTTTCATATCTTGTGATTACGTTTTTCTGCTGGATGGTAAAAATAAGTTGGCCCGGGGAGATGGCTCAGTGGAATAAGTGCTTCCCTGGCAAGCACAAGGACCTGAGTTCAATCCCCGGTTCCGCAAAAAAAAAAAATAAATAAATAAATAAATAATAAAAATAAAAAGTTAAAGCAAAACCTGTATAAATACAAATTTAACTTTTGCTGTCAAGGTCAGTTAATCTCCCAAAGATTTACCTTGAAATCATGTACACTATCTCTTAGATCTTTTGTCAGTATCAGACATCCGGATGAGTCATGGCCATTACTTGACCAGTTTGCTTTCTGGGAAAGCCTGAGATATTTTTTTCTCATTAGGTGACCCTCCTGAGGCACACAATACATCATCAGTCACTTTGCTCTATAGCCGCATAATCTCCTTGATCAGAAAATTAGGGACTCAGTGGAGTAGCAAGATATCACAGCAGAAGTTCTCTTATGACCTTGAGTTCTCCTTGACCTTGAAGGGCTAGAGCCAAAATATTGGTTATCGTTTTAGCCTATTATCTCTCAAATTGTTTATCTCAAAATGTCAGTTGTTAAACATCTAGAAGAAAAGCTTAATGACATTACCCTGAATCAGAGGCAGTAAGCTTCATATTATTATATAAATATCATACACCTTAGACATAAAATCGAAATGCTATTTTATTCTAGCATTTAAATCCCTATAGAATGTTAAAAGACAATTGCAGTCCCAGGGAGATAGCTCAGTAGAATAAGCGCTTGCCTGGCAAGCATAAGACTCTGAGTTCAATCCCTGGTATTGAAAAAAAAAAAAGACCATTACATATTTTTACACACAAATTTAGAAATCAAAACCATATTCAATATTATAGCAAGACAATATGACATTTTGAGACCTACTTAAATTTTTGTTTTAATATAACAACACTTTTAGCCAATCCTCTCTACTACATAAGAACTTTTCACCTAATTAATCATTCTCAAGTGGGATATACATCACAAGTATTTTGTTAAAGGCAAAGGTTTGAATCTGAGAGAAAGTCTCATCACAATAAGCAATCTTTGTTTTATATTTTGGAAGAACTGTACATCTGTAATCATGAATACATTTTATAGAGCATGAGATAAACAATAATAAATTACCATACACATGAGAAATACTTCTTTCTTAATTTAGTTTCATACCCAAAGCATCTTTGATGAGCAAGCCTTATTGTAACTTTTCTGAAAAACATTATATTTTAACCAATGACCAAATTATTGAAGGTGTCTCCTCTGAGCTTATTGAGATTATAAGGAGGTTCTTATTAATGAACAAAGGTTGCTACTCCTGTATTCATTAATTGGAGTACAAAGCAAATTAATTTAACTCTTCTGAAGAATAATGATAATGAATAACACTAAAGAAATTAGCCCAAAATCTAGATGGTGCAAATCAATATTACCAAATAAAGTCTGAAAATCATGAATGGCTGATCTGAATGGTTTGGGGCACAATACATCATTGTTGGATAAGTTGACCAAATATAAAGAAGTTCCCCTAGCTTATACATCTTTGAAGGCCACCGCTAGACCTTTCATCATTTAAATACAATGCCAAAACAAGCACTGTTTAAACCCCATGGCTTCTAGATGGTACTCCAAGTCTGTCACATGCTTCTTGACCAGCAAGGAAGACGCAACACACAGCTCTTCCTTCAGCGGTTTATTCAGGC
>NW_004524810.1:30242-31748 GCF_000260255.1 Octodon degus
GAAAGGTTCACTTCCTAGGGCTGTAGGAGGAACGAGCTGAGCAGCACAGCTAGACACAAGCCAGGCACAACTAGATAAACTCAAACTTAACAGATCTGCACCCAAATTTCAGTAAGTGCTAAGATTATAACTGCACCAAAGCTCTACACCAAAGGTCAGAGGTCAGTGTTATACAAAATGAAAAAGACAAGTTGCAAAATGCAATCTTAGGCTTTGAGCCCAACCAGAACAAGTGCAGAGGACACTAGCTCAGTTGAAATGTATGAATTAATAGTGTCTGAAGTAAGGAAATAACAGCCAAAAGTTACAGAGGAACACAGATCACAATTAGTCTCTGAAATAACAAAAGAAATCTCTGAATTAATACCATCTGAAGTAAAGAATCAAATGCAGAAACATATTGAGGAAACCAGTTATGAAAAAAATCTCTGTAGTAAAAGAATTAATAACTACTTCTAAAGAAGACATTAATAAAAAAAAATAGAGAAGATTAGAAAAACGACGGATTCCTTGAATAAGAAATACAGGAAAAAATTAGACCTCATGAAGCAGAGTCAAAGAGATATAGAGAAACTTAAAATCTCAATCACAAGCCTGAAAAACTGTTTCAGTGAAAGTAAAGATAGCATTTCAGATATGAAAACGCTGGTGCAGGTAGAGAAAAGGCAAGAAAGGATCTCTTAAAAACAACAAGGATGCAGGAAAAAGCAATTCATCACCCGCAAGATGATGCAAACATGAACAACATGTGACTAATAGGCATCAATGAAAATGAAGGAGTCAATACAAATGATATTAAAAGAATATGGGCAGAAGTAATAGCAGAAAACTTCCCAAATATGAGGAAAAAATCTTACATTCAGATAACTGAAGCATACACAACGCCAAATAAATTCAACCCAAATAAAAACACATCAAGACATATAATAATGAAGATCCCAGAAATCCAGCACAAGAATAATATACTGAAAGCTGCTGGAGAAAAGAAACAGGTCATATGCAAAGGAAAACCATCAGAATTATGACCAATTTCTCTTCACAAAATATAAAGGCAAGAAGAGTATGGAGCAGAGTACTTCAAGTCCTCTATGAAAACAAATTCCAGCCCAGACTACTATACTCTGCCAAACTCTCTTTCAAGTTTGATGGAGAAGTGAAATACTTCCATGACAAACAACAACTAAAGAAATTCATGATGACAAAGTCAAAACTACATAGGCTTCTGAAAGATTTTCGAGAGAGAGACCAAAATGATCAAAACTCCATGAATGAGAACAGAAGAGACCAACTAAATACATAAACAATTACACACAGGAGAAACAACAGAGGGTAAATAACATGTCAATTGTAGTTCAATGCATCTCAGTATAACCATCAATGTAGATGCAATCGATTTACCAATTAAGAGAAATAGACTGGCACAGTGGATTAGGAAACACAATCCAACAATATGCTGTATACAAGAAAAACATTTAACTCAAAAAGAAATACATAGGCTGAAAGTCA
>NW_004524810.1:32748-48299 GCF_000260255.1 Octodon degus
GCCCACAGAAACATTAAATAAAATTGATAAGCCCTTAGCTAACCTCATCAAAAAGAGGACAGACAAAATTCAAATACAAGTAAAAAATAATACAAAGGGTGTAACTGCCATAGACTCAGTGGAAATTCAGAAGATTATCAATAGCTAAATTGAGAAGCTTTACTCTGACACAGTAGAAGACAGAGAAGAAATGGACAGATTCTTAGAAAGGTACAAATTACAAAAACTAAATAAAGAAGACAACATTTTCTCAATAAACCAATAACAGCCAATGAAATATGAAATGTAATAAAAAGTCGACCAATGAAGAAAATTTCAGGCCCTGATGGATTCAAAGCTGAATTCTAAATGAAATTTATGGAAGATATAATCCCAATAGTCCTCAAACTCTTTTATGAAATTGAAAAGCAAGCAGTCCTCCCCAAATCAATCCACGAGGCAAGTACTATACTGAAACTAAAACCAGGGAAAGATGCAACTAAAAAAAGAACTACAGGCCAATCTCTCTCATGAACATAGATGAAAAAATTCTCAATAAAATCCTAGCAAATAGAATACACAAATCGTCAAGAAGATCATACATCATGACCAGGTAGGATTCATGCCAGGGATACAAGGACGGTTTAATATTTGAAAATCTATAAATGTAATACGCTATATCAATAGAAAGAAATCTAAAAACTACATGATCATCTCAATTGATACAGAAAAGGCGTTTGGCAAAGTTCAACACTCATTCATGTTCAAAGTCCTACAGATAACTGGAATACAAGGCCTCTACTTCAATCTGATAAAAGCAGTCTATGACAACCTAATGGTTAACATAAATTTAAACATGGAAGAAATGAAATATTTTATTCTAAGATCTGCTGCAAGACAAGGATATCATCTATTACCCCTTCTATTTAATATAGTTCTGCAAACATAAGCTAGAGTTATTAGAAAAGAGAGAGAAATAAAAGGAGTAAGAATAGTAAAAAAAAAAAAAAGAAGAAGAAGAAGTTAAATTATCCTTATTTGCAGACTACATGATAATTTACTTGGAAGACCTAAAGAACTGCACCAATAAGCTCCTAGAATTGATACACAAATTCAGTAGCATAGCATGATACAAAGTCAATACCCAAAAGTCAATACCATTCTTCTACACAGAAAACAAACACACTGAGAGGGAAATTAGAGAAACAATGCCATTTACAGTAGCACCCAGGGAAAATGAAATATGCTGGAATTAATTGAACTAGAGAAGATAAAGATCTTTTCAAAGAAAATTACAGTACTCCAAATAAATGAGATCATAGAGTATTTCAGACAATGGAAAGATATTCCCTGTTCCAGGTTAGGAAAAACAAACATTATAAAGATGGCCATACTCCCAAAATTGCTGTACATATTTAATGGAATCCCTATCAAGCTACCAACAACATACCTAAGAAACCCAGAGAATTTTAGGAATTCTTAAAATTCTTATCTGGAAACACAAAAGACCTAGAATTGCAAAGGCAATCCTGGGCAATAAAGACAATGCAGGAGGCATTGAAATCGCTGACTTGAAATTATACTACAAAGGTACTGTGATAAAATCAGCATGCTATTGGCAACAAAATAGACCTGAGGATTGATGGAAAAGAATAGAAGATGCAGAGACCTCTACAAATACACTTAGCCACCTGAACTTCAAGAAAGGGGCCAAACACGCTTACTGGAAGAAAGAAAGCCTCTTTAACAAATGGTGCTACAGAAACTGTCTCTCCACATGCCTAAAACAAAAACTTGACCCAGGTCTATCACCATGCACTAAGCTAAACTCAAAATGGATGTAAGATCTAAACATTAAAACAGAAACACTGAATGTCCTTGAAGAGAAAGTAGGAGGAACTCTTGAAGATATAGGGGTGTGCAAAGAGTTCATCAACAAAAATCAAATTGCATGGGTAATACTTGAAATATTAACAAATGGGACCACCACTTCTTGAGAAGTATTTGCATGTGAAATGAAATTACCAACAAAGTGAAAAAACAACCTACAAAGTTCGAAACAATCTTAACTAATAAGCACTCAGACAAAGAGCTGTTCTCTACAACTTATAAAGAACTAAAAAATTTAGGGCCCCTAAATTTAAAGACATAATCCAAAAATGGGCATCTGAAATGAACACACACTTCTTAGAGGACGAAATTAAAATGAATAAATAGATGAAAAAATGCTCCACATCACTAGACAACCATGAAATGCAAATTAAAACAACACTGAGATACCAATTTACTCCACAAAGAATGGCTACAGTAAAGAAATCACCAAAAAACACATATTGGGTAGGCTATGGGAAAAAGGGAACACTTCTTCACTGCTGGTGGAATGTAGACTGATGCAACCATTATGGAAATCAGTGTGGAGACTCCTTAAAAAACTAAGACTGCAAATCCCATTCAAGCCAGCTCTCCCCCTACAGGGAGTTTTCCCAGAGGAACTGAAAATATCTTATCATAGTGATATATGTGTACCTATGTTTATAGCAGCAAAATTTGTGATAGCCAAATCTTGGAAACAACCAAGATGCCCATCACCTGAGGAATGGATGAAAAAGATTTGGTATTTCTATAAAATGTCAGAGGAATGTCCTGCTACAATGCTGTATATGGTTAGATTCCTTAATTTCTGTGTAAAAATTTGTATTGTATCACTCTGCTATAAAGAATGATAAACTCGGGGCCGGGGAGATGTGTCCTACCGATTTGATTTGAAACTGTCTCATTGCTATTTGTTTATCAATAAAATTATGGGGAAAAATAAATAATAAAAATAAAAATAAAAAACATTAAGGCACCAAAATTTAAAGACCCAATCCAAAAATGGGCATCTGAGATTTCTTAATTTCTGTGTAAAATTATGTAATTGTTTATTCATATTTTTTTCAATTTTTTTTATTTCTTCAATTTTTGTCTTCATATTCTTCAGGGAGTTAAAGTTTAACATATCATTACTTGATGGAAAATGCCTGTTCCATATTATGCCTAAGATATTTGATATTCAGACAGATATTTAGGTTAAACTCAACTGCATATGCTGTAGGGTAAAAATAAGCTTCACTTCTGGAGGTTTAACAACTTATGTTTGCAGACCAAAAATCAGAGAAAAAGAAGGGCTACCAGGACAGCCAGGAAACATTTTGGTCCGAGCCTTTCAGGATCAGTGAAAAGTCAGGACATAGAGAATTTATACGATAACATTATGTAATTCAGTTGTGTCCTAAATTTTCTGACCAAGGAGATTATGGGGTCACAGAGGAATGTGATCAATGATGTAGAGTGTACCTAAGGAGAGTCACATGAAGAGATAATATTCTGTCAGTCTTTTCTTTTCTTTTCTTTTCTTTTCTTTTTTTTTTTTTTTTTTTGAGGAACACAGGAATTGAACTCAGGCCTTTGTGCTTGCCAGGGAAGGGTTTATTCCACTGAGCCATCTCCCCAGTCCCATTTTCTCAGTCTTTCGTGGAGTACAAATTGGTCAAGGAATGGCTGTCACTCATCCACATGGCTGGCACTCACAAAGGATCTACACACTATGGCTAGGGTTTCAGGTTAAATCCTGAGGGGATTTGCCTCACCTAATCAGATACAAAAGTTACATTTGTTGTTACATAGGTCTTGCTTTATCTTGGTGTTAACCATCCAACAGAAAATTATGAAAACAAAATATAAAAAGTAAAGCCACATTAATACACTGAGCTCTAAAAAGCTTGTCAACAACTTTAGACAATGCCTGTCTTATGGAAAACTCACTACTCTTATGGACTACTGGACTATATTTGGAGATTGTGCTGAATTCCAGCACCTACAATATTTAAATGACAATGGAATGCCTTTCTCTGAGAAAACTAAGCAATAAAGTGAGGTAGTAATGAATGACCACTCTGTATCTGTATACTCAAAATAAGATAGATATATAATTCCATTCTCTTAAATGAAAAGAGAAGTTTGTTGTAATAATGTTTGAGACAGGATCTCATATCAGCATCTTGCACAAGAACTAAGAACAGTACACAATGTATTAATTATTTAAAATGTGCCCTTAATCAGCTGTGACACTGTCTCATTGATATTTGTTTCTCAATGAAATTATTTTTAAAGATGCTATTTAAATCAAACATACTTCACACAAAGAAAAATTCATAGACTGAAACTCAAACGATGAAAAACTATTCCATGAAACAGGAACTGAGGGAAAAAAGAGTAGGGGTATCTATTCTGCTTATAGATTATGTGAACTTCAAACCAAGTATGAGTACATGGAATAAACAAGGTCAGTACATGTTAATAGAAAGCTTCAAGAAAAAGACATAACACTCACTATTGTGGTTTGTCTCCAGGTGTTCCCCCAAAGCCTCATGCCACATCGGGTGGGCTTCTAGAGGTTGTGATTAACTCATGATCCACTGGGATTATAGGTGATCCATAGCTTGGATTATATGCCTAAATACTATTGGGATTATGGTTGTGAGTGTTGCACCCAGTCTGAGTCAGTCATCCAGAGTGGAACAAAAGAGAGACAGAGAGAGACTTGCACTCTATAGCCATTGTTGCCACAACTCCTCCCATTTTCTCTTTTGCTCTTTGCCATCACCATGAACCGATGCTTTCTGCCCTGTGCCCCTCTGCCTTGGAGCCAGCCAATTATGGCCTGAAACCTCCTGTAACTATAAGCTAAATAAATCTTTCCTTCCTTCATTTTGAATACCAAATATTTATTCCCGTAATGAAAGAAGAGTAACTAAGAATATATATATATATATATATATATATATATATATATATAAAATAAGGAATAACTCAATTGTAATAGTGTAACTTAATATGCTGTTGTCAAAAGTGGACAGATTAAATAGACAAAAATTCAGCAAAGAAATGTCTGAACTAAAACCAACCAGTAAGGGGTCGGGGCTATAGCTCAGTAGAATAAGCGCTTAATGAACAAAGGTTGATTAAGGACCTGGCAAGCACAAAGTCCTGAGTTCAATCCCCAGTACTATAAATAAATAAATAAATAAATAAATAAATACCAGTGGGGGAAAATGGAATTATTTGGTATTTACAGCGTTCCGCCTGTGCACAGGTAAACAAGGTAGAGTTGCACCAAACCTTCTGAAAGAAGAACCTCAAGCCCATACTAGAAAGGAAATTATAAAGATCACAACAGCAATTTACACAATTGATCCTAAGAAGTCAATGCAAAGAATTAATGAATCAAAGACTTGGTTCTTTCAAAGTATAAATACTGTTTATAAACCTCTAACCAACTTTAACAAAAAAGGAAATAGAAAATTCAAATTCATGCAATGAAGAATGAATAAGGTGAACTCAAGGCAAAGCCACGGATATTTAGAACAATAAAAGTGCCTATTTTCAAAATCTTTACTCATATAGGATGGAAAGCACAAAATAAATGGACAAATTCTTAGAAATATATAATTAACCAAAGCTGAACCAGTAAGAAATAAAAATAAAAATTTTAAATAACCCAGTATCAGATCATAAAATTGAAAATGTAATTGAAACTAGCAAAATGAAAAGCCAAGGTCTGGATGGATTCATAGCTGAGTTCTAGGAGAAATTTAAAGAAGGTTTAATAACAATACCTCTCAAAATCTTTAATGAAATTAGAAGGAAAATAATCTTTCCCAAGGGCTGGCAAGATAGCTGGACTAAGAGCCTGCTTAGGAAAGTGGAGGGATCAGGGTTGTATCCCAGGCAATATATGTCATACTGACCCTGCCTCTGGGCTGACTGAGCTGGCCAGTGAGACCAGGCATGCTTGTGCACATCTGTAATCTCAGCATGGGGAAGGCTGAAAATAGGAGGATCACTACAAGTCTGTGGTGTTTAGTGAAATCCTGTACCAAATACCCAAAATTATAATAAATAAATCATCATCATCATAGTAATCATCATCATCATCATCATCATCATCATCATCATCATCATCATCATCATCGTCATCATCATCTTCCCTAACTCATTCCTCGAGTCAAGTATTACCCTGATACCAAAACTAGAGAAATTGAGAATTAAGCAAAACTGAGAATTACAGGCCAATCTCCCTAGTGAACATAGATACGGAAATTCTAACAAAAATGCTAGCAAGCATAACGCAACAAATCATCAAGATTATATGCCATGACCAAGTGGGATTCATGACAAGAATTCAGGGATGGTTTAACATATACAGATTCAAAAAGCTTAAGCCATATCAACAGAGACAAAGACAAAAACCACATGATCATCTCAATAGGAGCAGAAAAAAAATCTTTTGACAAAGTCTGACACTCATTCACGATAAAAACATTGCAAAAATCAGAATAGGTGGTTGCTATCTCAATCTGATAAAAAAAAAATACCTACGACAACTAAACAGGCAACATCATACTAAACGGACAAAAACTGAATGCTTTCACTCTAAAATATGGAAGGCAAGAATGTATGATATCACCACTATCACTCATATTGAATATAGTTCTGGAAATATATATAGTTCTAGACCTCTAGATTTAATGAGCAAACTTAGTAGCACAACTAGATACAAATTAAACACTCAGAAGTCAATAGCATTCCTGCACATAAACAACACATTCACTGAAAACAAAATTGGGGAAACCATACCTGTCACAATAGCACCCAAATACTGAAATACTTAGCAATCAATCTAATGAAAGAAGTAAAAGAATGATACATTGGAAATCAGAAAATGAAAATCTATCCATTGCTCATGGATAGGAAAAAAAAAAAACACATTGTAAAAATGACCATATTACTCAACTGTCACACACATTTCATGCAATCAAATCAAAATACCTTTAGCATACCTCACAGATATAGAAAAAGAAATTCTAAAATTTATTTGGAAATAGAAGAAACCTAGAATACCAGAGCTAATCATGGGCAACAAAGACAAGACAGGAGGAATCACAATCCCTAACTTAAAATTATACTACAAAGGTATTGTGATAAATCAGCAAGGTACCAGTAGAAAAGAATAGAGCTTTGGATCAGTGGTACAGCTTAGAACATTGAGACACAACTACAAATACAACTAGCCATATTATTTGGACAAAGTGTGACAAAAGGTCCACTGGAATAAAGGCAGTCTCTTAAAAAACTGGCTTTTTATAAACATACTGGAATCCAAAGTTGGTAGAAATCATGAAGACATAGGAGGAGGCGCAGAGTTCATGAACAAAACCCAAACTGAGGGACCAGGGAGATGGCTCAGTGGAATAAGTGCTTCCCTGGCAAGGGCAAGGGCCTGAGTTCAATCCCTAGTTCAGAAAAAAAAAAAAACTGCATGGGAAGTATTTCAAAGACTGAACAACAGGGATGTCATTGTATTGAAAGATTTTCATATCAAAAGAAATCACTGAGAGAGTGAAAAGAAACCTGACAGAGCAAAAATAATTTTTAGCCAATTGCCTCTCAGAGAAAGGACTTCTACCTAGGGCATACAAAGAAATGAAAGAAGTCAGGGCTTCCAAATTCAAAAGCACAGTCCAAAAATGGACATATGAGATGACTATGCATTTCTCAGAGGAAGAAATACAAATAATAAATAAATATAATAAAATATGTTCAACATCACTGGACATTTGATCATTGGTCATTGGTCATTCAACAAATGCAAATTAAAGCAACACTGAGACTTCACTTTACCCCAGTAACAATAGCTATTATCAAGAAATCAACCATTAACAAATGTTAATGGGGCTGCAGGGAAAAATTAACCCTTCCTTCCTGATGTGGGAGTATAGACTTCTACCACAGTTGTGGGAATTTGTGTGGAGATTCCTAAAAACACTAGTACCAGATATCCCATTCAACACAGTTATTCACTTTCTGGGTATTTCCCACCCCAAAATTAAAATCTGCATACCATAGCAATATATGAGCACTCATGTATAGCAAACACAATTTATAATAGCTAAATATTGGTAACAAACCAAATATCCATCAACTAATTATTGAATAAGAAATAGCCATAGAGTATATATGGTGCCATTTAGCCATACAGTATATATAAAGTCCATTGCTAACATCTATGGAATGAGGTCTCCCATGTATGTGTGCCCAAATCCATCATCATATCTCTACTTAAGTAAATATACACGATCCAAGTATGATATTAGTTCAGATTAATTACTCAATTATGAACTAGGAAACCAAAAATAAATAGTCCTGGTGCTCCTTTGAAGAGAATGGATTAATAATTCTCTAAGCTAAAAAACCAGAGCCATCCTAATGACTCAGCAATCACTAGCTCCATGAGTGTGTGAGAACTGGCCCATGGCAAGGCAGTCTCAATCATAAAGGAGCCAACATTAAAAATAAAGTGAATGACTACCTTATTCATTTGTAAGTCAGTCTTCTCTATAATTAATAAATAAAAATGTTAAAAATAAAATCACCACAATCTCACATAACAAAAATATAACTTGTGTCCTTTTTCAACATTGTCTTTCCTTATTTTCACATGAGGGTAATACCAGCAATGTAGATTAAAGAAGATCTCAGTGAAAATATGGCTGTAAAAAATAAGAGTTGAAAAAAAAAAAGAATTGGTATGTTCACATGATGAGATACCAGAAGTACAAATATTTTTGTTTTAGTTGTTCAGCCTTCACACTCAATCAATTATTATTTCATAAAGACACAGCTCTCCATACAACCTGCCTGTACTTAATCATCTGGTCCCTGCATGGCAACCAGTGAACTCTCTTCTAGTATATAAAGACAGTCTGGGACACAGAAAGTATGGATCATTTTACATTAAGTTTCCTGTCCCCAATATCATTACAATGTATCAAATCTAAACCTTTTAACCCAATTACAATAATTATTTGCAGACTGAAAACTATATTCAGTTAAGTTTCCACCTTTATTTTTTCCTATATGTTGTGTGTCATATCCTAAAATTTTTATTAAATGGGACTGTATCTGTTCGTGTTTTACTAGAGAAACAAGTATATCTCAAGATACACAATGTGTAAAAATTACAAGATTGGCTTGATGTCACCCACAGAGTTGGATGAGAAAGTATGCAGAGGGTGTCTGTACACTGGAGACTAAAGGTTTTTGTCTATGGTCTGGAACATATTAAAACAAAGATGATGATAGATGTGATGTCAATACTAAAGAGCAAAACAAATTAGATTGAAAAATTTTACATGCAAGTGAAAGAAGCATACATATACTGGGATAATTTTAATGTGTTTATAGGATTTCCCATGAATTCTTATTCAATCTATGAGTAAGTTGTCCAACTTCCTAAAGAGAGAAAGAGAGGACAATTGGCCCTGTCTGGTAGTAAGAGAAAGCTCTTTGTCCAAGATAATTACTAAATTGAATCTGGAAAGAAAAGTAAAAGCCAATGAGGAAAAACAAAATTCAAAGGACACTCTGAGCAGTGGGGAAAAAAATACTGTTCAACATTTGTTATGCCTTAAAAAATTGTTCCATCCAAACCTCATGTTGAAATTTGATTGTTTTTTTAACAGTATTGAAATGACTAGAGGGGCCGCTAAATAGCTCAGCAGATTACAGCACCTGCAAGAAGGCACAAGGGCCTGGGATCCAATCTCTGGGTCTGCCATGCCAGCCCCTGAGAAGGCAAATGAGACTGGGCATGGTGGTATAATCCCAGATCTTGGGAAGCTGTAAACAGGCAGACCACTATGAGTCTAATCTAGTAGTAAGACTCTGAACACCATGTAAATCCTTCCCTAAAATACAAAAACAGAAAGAAGAAAGAAAAGAAAGAAAGAAAGAAAGAAAGAAAGAAAGAAAGAAAGAAAGAAAGAAAGAAAGAAAGAAAGGAGAGAGAAATGATTAGGTCATAGGTACTTCATCCTCAAGGGTACCTCAGAATAGTCTTTCTCAGGTATTCTGGTAAAGAGACACAATATGGACCAAGACACATTGCAAGATTAGATTACAAATAACATGCCAAAATATTAATGAATGAATTAACATAAATAGCTGACAGCGTGTTCTTGCCAGTTTGTGCATATATTATTTTTCAGAACTATTTGCATCACTTTTTTCTTTAAAAATACTTATGATAACTCTCATTTGTACTTTAGAACGACCTCTCAAGCAGAATTAAATCTATCACAATAAGAAATTAGAGGTAAATATTCACACCAAATAGGGTGATTTTGTTTCCCTTTGTGGTAAACCACATTTAATTTTCAACTGATATTCTATTGACTATACCCATTTACAAGTTGGCTCTATTTCCCACAGTGAGAATTAACCTTTGGAAAGTGCATAATGTTAAAACAGTTAAAATGAGGACTCCACACAGCTGATTCTGTAAACCAAGTGCTTTAAAAACAATTTCAGTCCGCCTTCCTGGTATCAGCATGGGTCAGTTGTCCCCAATCCCTTGTTGTCAGATGTAACCATACAACAGTTGCCAAAGCTTGGTTAGTGGGAAATCTCTCTCTAGCCAAAGCCATCATGTCCTTGATGATTGTCACCTCTTTTCTTCTCCACCATGAAGTCTTGGCATTATCCCTTCCCATGTAGGCACTGCTGCTTTTGATGACCTTCTTCTGGTCTAACAGTAAGTCACTCTAGGGAAGATCCTGCTCATGCAGTGAGGTATCGAGTTGATTTAAACTTTCATAACTTCTCTATCATTTTTTAAAGAACACAAAATTTTCAAAAAGCATTAGAAATGATACAAAATTTCACTAAACAAAGTAATAAGAATACAACAATGGATTCTGCATTGCATAATTGTATCTTCAAATTAGTTGTTTAGGGTATGAGATATAAATGTGAAAAACTGGTTAAAAACAAAACAACAAAAAGTTATAATAAATTAAAGAAAAAATAATGATAAAAAGAGAACCAAATTAGGCATTAACTGCCCCTTTTAGAAGACCAGCAGAGTTTGCCAGTACAATTATACAAGTTATCTTGTGTATATGGACATAAATATATATTTCCCCTTGTTTGTTTTGTCATTTTTCTCATCAGTTTTTACTTCTCACTGAACAAATTCTTTCCCTTGTCACTTTTTTATGCTTAATGTCTTGTGAGCAAAGACAAAAAAACATTGAGTTCATCTCTCTTGACTATTTTCCCAAACTTTAATTTGACAAATATTTGCTGCTGGGGTAGTAACTCATATGTAAGCAACCTTTTCTTAATGTTTTTCTAGATTTTCTAATTTCTTTTCTGGGAAAATAGATACAAAGCCACTTATTCTTCCACTGTAATAAAGGAACTCCCGTACAATTTTTATCCATATGTTTTCACAACAAAATTTATTCTTCTGCTCTGGCAGAGTGGCCAGGCTTTGATTCCCAGTGGCAAGTCTTGTTGGCCCCACCTCCAGGGAGCCTTGAGATGGCACTTGAGACTGGGCATGTTGACGTGCACCTGTAATCCCACAGCTTGGGAGGCTGAAATCAGGAGAATCCTTATGAGTCTGATCTACATAGTGAGACACTGTAGACACTATAGAATGCATCCTAAATACATTTTAAAAAATTATTCTTAATTCTACATGCTGTATAACCTACCTCTTTGCCTATAAAATTATAGGTAAATTGCTATAATGATGAGACCACTAAAAACGTGTTTATAAAAGTATTTTGATCACTTAAGACTACATTCCCAATGTAAGACTGTGTAAGAAAGGGAAGATAAATAGTTGTATAAACACTATTATGTTGAAACTGTCTCACTGCTATTTGTTTCTCAATTAAATTATGGAAAAAATGTGAACATGTAAGAGTATGTTAAATCTTTAAAAATAACTTTTAATTTCTCACATATACTGATCTGTATCACAAATATGAAATACATTTTTAAGAAAATATTAAATTGTAAATTTAATAAAGAGTTTAATGAGCTCAAAAAGTAAACACTATTATGTTAGTTATATACAACACATATTAATAGCAACTCTCTTGGAATCAGGAGACAAATTAATTTACTTTCTAAACATTTGATGATGCAATATAGAATGTAAATTAAAATATTAAAATAATACTAATCAACTTCCAGATTTCTTTTTATATGCAATCACCTGATTAGTTATATTCAAGATGATTGTCAGAAACATGAATGAAGCTTCAAAAATGAGAAGTAGCACAAAACCAAGCTGTTATGACTTACATCTATGTATCTTCCTAAAACCTCTTGCACTAATTGGTGGGACCTTTGGAAAGTCATTGGATCATGGAGATGCTACACTCACTAGTGGGTTAGTCCACAGATTATAGGTAAATGGATTGTTAGGATGGGGACACGGGACAGAAGAGACATGATTCTGTGATCAAGAAGTTTATACTTCCCTCCAAAACTCTTCCATTGACTTCCTTCTTTCCTGTTTGCCTTCCTCTGAGCAAGTCTCTCTTACCCTGCCCCTTTTCTATGCTGTCCTGTCTTGGAGCTAGGTGACTATAAATTGAAATCTTTTCTGAGCTGAGATAAATCTGTCCCTCCTTAAATTTCATGTGTATTCTGTCTCAGCAACAAGAAAGTAGGTAAAACACACACACATAAAACAACTGAATTCACAATACAATGTTATACAAAATACTAACTCACCTACAAAATATATTTTTCAATTTCCCTTAGTCTTCAAATCTTTCATTACAAGGATGGTAGTGATTTTATTATTTCATATTTGTGGCTTCCTTACCTCTCTCTTCCCCTCCCTCCATCTTCCTTTTTTGTCTTCCATTTTTATTTTTGCCTTATCCCATTTTTATGTTACCTCTTTCTCAGTTCTTTCCACCACTATATTGATATAAAATATATAACTACAAAATATTAATAAATCTCTAGGTACTTTTCAAGGGACTTGGTCGGTACTCAAATCACATCAAGTACTTTGGAAGGAAGAAAGTATAAAAGTAATACTTTCTTCAATCAAAGAAATGTAATCTAAATATGCTGGAAAATTCACATGAGGCTCTTCACAGATTCTCTATGAAATGCATTTTATATACAACGATAAAAATCTATAAGAATGGAGAAAATAGAATGACATGGGACTCGCTTTGTGATATACAAGGCATGGAAGTAGCAAGGCAGTGAGAGTAGCCACAGATTTTTACCTACAATTAGAGCAATTTGAAAGATAAAAGAGAGGCGCCTCCAGGAAGATGGCAGAATATAAACATCAGAGAAAGAACCTCTCCAAGATTTGGTGTTCAGTTACTGCAATATAACAATTGTTAGCAAGAAGAGGGAATTTGATCTGATGGGTTCAGGAAAGATCTGAAGTAATAATTGAAGGTCACAAGGAGAGTTACTAGCAAAACTTCAATGAAAAAGAAGGAAGTTACAGATGTCACCTTCTCCCTGAGTCAGCATTCACTGCTCCTCCATACACGTATGACACATGATAACTGCTAGAAACCCCAGAGGCCTCCATGAAGAGGCACAGCACTATAGCAGAAAGGTGGACATCAACGAATCACTGGCTAACGAGTGGCCAAGATTTCGCTATCCTGGAGGAGAGGGCAATTGGCCAAGAGCCATCTTGGAGAAGAGCTAACTGAACTTGGAACCCAGAAAACTGGTGGCTCCTACTTGAGTTCAAGCCCTCACAAGGTCCACTGCCTGCTGCGGGATCAACAGGATAGGTTCCAGGCTCACAAGCAGAAACCAGCCTGAAATACGGGGAAATAAAGACGCAGAGCAGCATTGTTCAAATTATCAGTTACCTGATCCAATGCTACTGTTGGATCTCTGGGATAAATGAACTTGGATCCTCTCACTCTCTCTCGCTCTCACTCTCGCTCTTGCTCTCTCTTCCCTTGTTTGTTTGTTTGTTTGAGGTATTTTGGTTTGGTCTTCTTCATTTTTTGATTTTATTTTTATACAAATGTGAACATGATTTCTAGTGTTTTCTGTTATTGTTCTGTTCTTGCTTTTATGGGCCAGTCAGTGATGTAAAGCATCTGCTTAGACGCAGGGGCCAGGAGTTCAATCCTCTGGCCTGCTGTGCGGGCCCCACCCCCAGGGCATGCTGAGACCTAAATTGAGAAGGGGCGTGGTGGCGCGCGTCTGTAATCCCAGCCCTTGGGAGGCTGTAAACAGGAGGATCACAACGAGTCTGATTTACACAGTGAAACCCTATTCACTGTGCACACCTTGTCCTAAAATACATGTATAAAAAGAAGAGTTCTTACTTTTATGTTTTTTCTTCTCTCTTTCCTTTCTGTCTTTTGCACAATTTTCCCAATGTTTGCGTAATCCTCCTCTGCCCTTCACCCTTGCTTCTAACTTCTTCTTCTTCTCTTTAGTTTTACCCATCCCTTTTAAAATTTCTCCCATTAATGTAGAATTGTCACATTGACTTATTTACTGCATCAATTTTCTGGTTTGTTACAGAATTTGTTACATAAATACAATCCACTTCATGCAGTTAGAAGGTTGAAAGTTAATTGTCATTTTCTAGGCTGTGTTTGATGCTGTTATCGCTAATTATGCCACTTTAGCCGAAGTGGCATAGTTATGCTAACCAGCTGTTCTTTCTGGTATGCTGACACTGAGATTAGTGAACCAGTTAGTTTGGACTAAATAACTACCAACAGTTAGTTGCTGGTCCAACTAACTACCAACTTCTGAGTCCCACTGAATTTAAAAGGTATGATGTTGAAACAGGCTCAAAACCAAAGTCCTAGCTGCACCTAGAAAAAATCTATCAGAAGTAATGATTTCCTAGGGAGCTAATTGTTAACAATAAGGCTACACATTATAGACAATTTATAAGCATCAACCCAGTAATTAAAGTAAAAATATATAGAGAATAGTAAGACAGTTAAACAAGATGCAAACTCAATCATCCAGTTCACCAAAGGCAAACACAGGGGGCAACGATATGTCACAATCTGAAAGCCAGCCACCTGTTCTCTCTGAATTGGTAACAATAACTGGAAATAATTTCACAGGTAACTACAGAATTGTTGACCACAATTAAACTCATGCTTAGCTATTTTAGAACAGATACAGATTTTTTAAAGAAAACCAGTAGCTTAAGAAAATGGTGGAAATCATGAATGCTTACCATACCAAAGAAACGGAGTCCATAAAATAGATTCAAGCATATATCACGGACTCTACAAAGTCCATTGAAAATATCCGGGGCTAAGGAGATGGCTCAGTGGAATAATCACTTCCCTGGCAAGTGCGAGGGTCTGAGTTCAATCCCCAATTCTGAAAAAAGAAACAAAAGAAAATATCCTTAGCATAATAAACCAGTGTGAGAACATAATCTAAGTCATAAAAGACAAGCTTGTGGTTGGTGATTATTAAAAGAAAGAATTCCTAGGGCCCGGGAGTTGGCTCAGTAGAATAGGTGCTTGCCTGGCAAGCGCAAGGGTCTGAGTTCAATCCCTGGTTCCGAAAAAAAAAAAGGATTCCTAAAAATAGCAAAGTTAAGCCCAGCATGTTGGTGCATGCTTGTAGTCCCAGCACTCAGGAGGCTGAGGCAGGAGAATTGCTATGAGTTTTGATACCAGCCTAGGCTATAAAGT
>NW_004524810.1:56210-59202 GCF_000260255.1 Octodon degus
AGAAATGTGATGTATGCAAGAAATACATTTGATTAAAAAAGGAATTCACAGACTGAAAGTGAAAGAGTGGTAAACAATATTCCAAGCAACAAAACCCTGAAAAAAGCAAGGGTAACTACTTTATTTGCAGACAAATTGTATTTCATTCAAAACTGATTAAGTGACACAAAGAAGATCCTTACTTCTTTGTAAAGGAACCATATAAAATGAAGCAATAACAATCATAAATGTATATTCACCAAATACAGGTGCACCCAACTATATAAAACAATTATTTGGCCTGGCCAAATAGCTTAGCAGATTGAAGTGCCTGCTTAGGAAGATGCAGCACCTAGGTTTTGATCCCTGGTGTTCTGTGCTGGCCTGACCCCTGACATTCACTGAGACAAAGATTGAGATTTCACATGGTTGTGCCCACCTGTAATGCCAGCTCTTGGGAGGCTGAACACAGGCAGATCACTATGAATCCAATATACATAGTGATACCCTGTAGACCCTGTACTAAACTACAAAATGAATAAATGAATAAGTAAA
The DNA here is from genome assembly GCF_000260255.1 of Octodon degus. Taxonomy (NCBI): domain Eukaryota; kingdom Metazoa; phylum Chordata; class Mammalia; order Rodentia; family Octodontidae; genus Octodon; species Octodon degus. Next base: position 56,745 of record NW_004524810.1, read on the forward strand.
TAAAATGAAAATGAAAAAATAAAACAAATATTAACAGACACAAACAGACAAATAAACACTATACTGTGGGGCTCACAATACCCTGGTTACTATTGCAAATACATAGATCAATTAGAGAAAAAAATGAAGAAACTATTAGAACTGAACCAAACTTAAAACAAATAGATTTAGTAGATGTATACAGAGTGTTTCATCCCATAAGTTCAGAATACACATTCTTTTAAGCTGCATACTGGAAGTTCTACAAAACAGACCACAAATTAGCTCACAGTACATACTTAAGTAAATACAAAAGATGTGAAATTATCCCATGCATATTATCAGACCACGGAGCAATGAAATTGGAAATCAGTGGCAAAGGAAACCATGAGAACTTCATAAATACATGGAAATTAAATAGCATTGTCCTGAACAACCAATGGGTCGCAGATGAAATTTAAGCAAAATTAGACAGATTTTACAATTAAGTGACAATGACAATATAATATACCAGAATTCATGAGCCACAGTGAAAGCCTCTGTGGTAAATTTGTGACAGTGGATAGCCACATCAGGAAAATAGAGCAAGTTCAAATAAACAGCTTAATGTTGAACTTAATCTGCTACAAAAAGAAGAGCAGGCCAACGCCAAAATTTGGGCAAGGGAACAAATTATAAACATTGAAGTAAAAATTAATGCAGTGGAGGCTAAGATGTAATATAAACAATCAATGAATTGAAGAGTTGGTTTTTCCAAAATATAAATAAAATTTACAAACCCTTTATTAGTCTTATCAAAAATGGTAAAGAAAAAATTCAATGTCATGCAATTAGAAATGAATGCGGTGGTCTCAACAAACCCTGTCAAACTCAGAGTATATATACTTACCTACTTTAAGAACTTGTAGTCTAAAAAGATGCAAAATACAGAAGAAATGCACATCTTCCTAGATACATATGAATTACCAAAGCTGAATCAAGAGGGTAGAAAAATTCTAACTAAGCCAATATCAATCAATGAAATTAGAGATATCATTAAAACCTATCAAGAATGAAAAGCGCAGGTCCTGACTATTTCACTGCGGAAATCTACAAGTTTAGAGGAGACCTGATGCTACTACTGCTCAAACTCTTTAATAAAGTTGAATGGGAGACAATACTCAAAAATTCATTAATCGAAGTGATGGTCCAACACACATAAGTCCATAAATATTTTACATTGTATTAACAGGGGAAAGGAAGAAAATCATATGATGATCTCAAAAGATACGGAAAATGATTTTTACAAAGACCATTCATGATAGAAACCATACAGAAAACTGCAACAGATTTTTTTTAATCTGATAAAAACCACGTATGACAAAAAGCAGCTAATATCACACTAATGAAAAAAAAAATCTTTCACTGTAAAGTCACGGTAACCATTGCTATCCAATACAGCTCTGGAAACTTTAGCCAGAGCAAGAGAAACAAATAAAAGGAATAACCACAGGAAAGCAAGAACTTAAATTATCATTATTTGTAGATGACAGATATTTTAAGTAGAAGACACCAAAAGAATATCCAAAACACATCTAGATTTAATAAAAAGATTCAGTAGCATACAAGGACACAATATAAGTAAAAATAAATAGCTTTACTATACATGAATGACAAACTTACTGAAAGAGAAATTAAGGAAACAAAAATTTCCACTACAGAATTCAAAAGAATGAATTACTTAGGAACCGATCTTATGAAGGGAGCAAAAGACATCTACATTGCAAACTACAATGCTCTGAGAAAGGAGACTGAAGGAGATATCAGAATATAGAAAGATATGCCTTGGTGATGGGTAGAAAAAAACTAATACAGTGAAAATAGACATACTCGCAAAACTGTTATGCAGTTTTAATAGAAATCCGATAAAAATTTCAACAGTATATATCATAGTGGTAGACAAAACAATCCCAAAATTTAACTTCAAAAGGAGAGACTCCCCCTCATCTGAGGAATGGATGAAAAAAAGTGGTATTGTTATACAATGCAATATTACTCAGCTATAAAGAATGATAAACTCAAAGCCTTTATATTGAAGTGGATGCCACTTGAAGATATACTCATAATGAAATAAACAAGGTACACATGTTTAAATATCATATTGTTTCCCTAGTATAAGAACTCAAAAAAGAAATACGAATAGAAAGGTATAATACAAGTAAAAGGAAAGCAGGAACTCGAGGGTTAACTAATTAAGAGAGGGATAAGAGAAGAGATTGGAAACATGACAGTGACAAGCCATACAGTTATATGTAGAAGATGGGCAAGGCAATGATCCTGAGAATCTCCAGAAGATTTTTGAAAGTAGCAGTTAATTGGAAAGATTCTAACCCTGACTAACTATATATACTGAAACCTGTGAACGGAGCAACTGCACTGAAGTTGGTAATCTGTAATAGTAGTTTCATGCTTGGAGTGCCTGTCATTCTGGTCTTCTGAA
>NW_004524810.1:60447-63371 GCF_000260255.1 Octodon degus
TAGAATAGCAATGACAATTCTGAGCAAGAAATGTAAGTGAAAAGACATTACAATCCCAGACATGAAATTATACTACAAAGATTCTCTTAATGAATAGAGGGATTTGTTCTAATGGTGTTTGTAAATAGGATATCAAGTCCACATCTTGTACAGCAATTAACCACGAGGAAGAATGCATGCAATGTGTTCATTATTGAAACTGTCCTACCAATTTGGTTTGAAACTGTCTCATTGCTATTTGTTTCTCAATAAAATTATGGGAAAAAATTATTATGGTTAGAAATATTTTCACATTATAATTCCATTATCAGAAGACAGCAATTCTTTACATTAAGCAGCATAATTTTATTCTATTTTAAATTTGAGTTTTTAAAGAGGTTTTGCATATTTACTAGAAATTCAAGTGAACATACTAAACTCAAATTGTTTTCTATCAAAAAAAATAGCATGAAACTGTCAAAAAATAGACCTGATATTCAATGGAACAAATTAGAAGATATAGCAGCCACTACAGACATACTCAACTATCTTATCTTTCACAAAGGTGCCAAAAACATTTACTGGGAGAAAAATAACTACTTTGATGAATGGTGCTACAAAAATTGGACTCCACATGCCATAGACTAAAACTGGATCCATTTCTCTCACCCTGAATGAAACTAAAATTGAAATGGGTCAAAGATCTAAATACTAAAATAGAAATATTAAATCTACTAAATGAGAGAATAGGCAGAACTCTTGAACACATGGGAGTAAGCACTTTATGAACAAAACTCCAGTTGAACGGGAAATACTACAAATAATCAACAACTGGGATCTCATCATATTAAAAGTCTTTTTCACAGTGAAAGAAATCACCAAAAAGTAATATGGGAGTCAATTTTTCCAGGTATACCTCAGACAAAATTTTGATATCTAGAATATAGAAATAACTGAAAAGAATTACCCCCCCCCAAATGTAAAGACCCAATCCCAAAATCAGGAAATGAGAAAAATATACAACGTTCAGATAACAAAGTATAAACAGAAAATAAATACACAAAAAAGTGCTCAACATCACTGATCATTAAAGAGATGAAAATTAAAACAATGCTGATGTTCTTTTTCATCACATAAAAATGATTAGTATCAAAAAACATACCTAAAATTCATTGAGAACCAAAAGAGACCTGGAATGGCAAAAGCAATCCTGGGTAACAAAGGAAAGTCAGGAAGCATCACAACCCCTAACTTGAAATTGTACTACAAAGCTACTGTTGAAAAACCAGCATGATACTGGAAAAATCACACCTGAGGATCAATGGAATAGATTAGAAGGTGCAGACACAACTACAAGCACACTTGGTTATGTTACTTTGAAGAAGGGGCCAATCAAGTTCATTAGAAGAAAGATAGCCTCTTTAATAAATGATGCTGGAAATACTGGCTTTCCACATGCTGAAGGCTTAAAACAGAATATTGCCTATCACCGTTAACAAAACTAGATCCAAAGTGGATCAAAGACTTAAATATTTAAACTGAAACTCTAAATCTGGAAGAGAAAGTAGGTAGAAACCATAAGGACATGGGGTAGGTAAAGAGCTCATGAACAAAAATCAAATGGCATCGGAAATACTTCAAAGAATCGACAACTGGGATCTCACCTTTTTAAAAAATTTCTGCATGTCAAAAGAAATCATCAACAGACTAAAAATAAAACTCGTGAACTGGTAAAGATTTATAACAGACTGCCCTTTCAAAAAAGGACTCCTATATAGAACATATAAAGAATTAGAAAACATCAGGCCTCCAAAATTTAAAGAACCAATCCAAAAGAAAACATTTAGGATGAATATGCTCTTCATAAATGAAGAGATACAAATGGCAAATACTACGTTGTTTTTTTTGTTTTTTTTTTTTCGTTGTGAACTGAGGACTGAACTCAGGTCCTTGAGCTTGACAGGCAAGTACTTATTCTATTGAGCCATCTCCCTGGTCCCACAAAGGGCAAATAAACATATGAAAAAATGTTCAACATCATTGGTCATTCAAGAGATGCAAATTAAAACAACACTGAGATACCATCTCATGCCAGAAAGAATGGCTATCATCAAGAAGTCAGCCAATAACAAATGCTGGAGAGGATGTGAGGAAAAGCAACCTTTTTCCACTGTTAATAAGAGTGCAGGCTGGTACAACCATTGTGGAAATCAGTATGGAAATTCCTCAAAATGCTAGGATAGGAGGTTCCATTCAAGCCAGCTATTTCCCTCATAGGTATTTTTCAAAAAGAAAAAAGCAACCTCAAATCATCATACCACAGCAATATATGTGCACCCATTTTTATACCATTGTAATTTGTCATAGCTAATTCTTGGTAAGAACCCAAATGCTCATCAGTTGAGGAATGGATTTTAAAAAGATATGGTATTTTTACACAATGGAGTAATATTCAGCTACACGAAAGAGAAATTTACAGTTTTGTAGATAAATTGATGCAATTGGAGACTATATTGCTAAGTGAAATAAATCAGATCCACATGTGCAACCATCATATTATTCTGCTAGTATGAGAACTTGAAAGAGTAATGAAAATCTAAAAGGCACAGCAGACACTGTAAAAGGAAAATAAATTGTTCAATTGGAAGGAAAAACTGGGATGAGGAAAGGGACAAATGAAAGAAGGAAAAATATATGTAGGTATATATGCAGAATAGTTTGTATAATTCTATTGTTGATTTCTCTTGCTTGTTTGAAAGGAGGAGTTAATGCTTAAACATTTTTATTTCTTTTTGCTCTGATTTGTTTTCTCTTTTGAATTTCTTATAGATTCTTTTTGTTTGTTTTTGTTTTTTTCTTTAAATGAATCTTCCATGTTTATATTTGGTAATCATTTTTTTCCATAATTTTATTGAAAAACAAATAGCAATGACAGTTTCAAATCC
>NW_004524810.1:73872-78855 GCF_000260255.1 Octodon degus
GACTCTTTTAGAATATTTTGCTGAGTTTACACACCTATAATATTCAAATAATGGAACTTAACAAGAAAAGGGTATACAGATGAATGTCCATTTTGTGTCTGTGTATTCAAAGTGGTTAGGATAGATATATAGTTACCTTCTCTTAATGAATAGAATGATTTGTTTTAATGGTGTTTGTAAGTAGGATCTCAAGTCCGCGTCTTATACAGCAATTAACCACTAAGAAGAATGTATGCAGTGTGTTAATTATTGAAACTGTCCTAGCGATTTGATTTGAAACTGTCCCATTGCTATTTGTTTATTAATAAAATTATGAAAAAAAATCAGACATAATGACTACATCATACATTTATTCTCACTTTACAATTGCTGAAATGAGCACAGAAGGAAACAAATGGCATAAACATTGGGTTCAAAATTCAAGCCCCCTATGAAATGATGTCACATAATATGCCTTGCAGGGGCATGAATGCTCAGTATACCTTCAATTCCTGCATGATTCTGCTTGGCATCATTAACCTTAAATCAACATGTCTGATTGGCAGTCAGTATTGTTCATGCCACTTACTCATGGCCCTTTACTGCATACATATGAGCACATATACTCCCAAATCCCCTTCATAGACACAAATCAATACTCATGGCATGGTTGTAGTCATTTGAAAACACATACAGATTTTTACTTCACCTAATATGCAAGTTTCTACTTAGGGTTGTAAAGAAGATTACACCAGTTGTGTGTATCAGGCTTCATATTGTTAAAGGGTCCTTTTTATGTCCTACTTAGTGTCATATCTTTTGCATACTGATGGTGATTTTCAGTCTTTTCACTAGGATGGTGCAACATGCTTCTAGTTTCTAAGTGTAAGAAGGCTGTGATGTGGCTTACAAGAAAAATGTGAGGGTTAGGTGAGCATTGATCAGGAATGAGAACAGTGCTAGTGGCCATGAATTCACTCTTAGCGAATATATATTTAAAATGGGGACCTTAGTGAGACTATAATGTTAGTATCTCGCTAAGCTATATTCTGACTCCTGATCCACAAAAATCTGAGATGATAAAATCACATTGCTTTAAGGTGCTGACTTTGTGCTGGCTGTTACATAACAATACAGAATGATTATTGTTATCTAGAAATAAATGTAATGAAATGGATGCAAGATTTATGGGAAAAATTCTTAATTTAATTATGGGACATAAACAATATCATAAAGATTTTTCACTTTTAATCAAGCATGACTTTTGGTGAAAATTTTTAAGTTAACATATGTACAGAAAACAAAAGCCAAGAATATCCACAATAAAATTTTAAAGAAGAATGAAGTATACTAACATAATCATATGAAATATGAAGATTGAATATAGTTCTAAAATGACTAGGACAAATGCCATTAAGGATGGGTTTTACAATTAGAAAAAAATGCCAGGTATCTAACCATCTCACTGTATTTCCATCTACCTAACTGTATTAAGTGAAATAAGACAGACAATGCATTGCAAAAGTAATGAAGTGATAAGTAATGTGTTGAACTCATTATTTAAGAATCTAGAAAAGATAGGATTTCTACATCATTTGTACACAAAAATTCCAACCAAAAATCATGTACCTAAGTGTAAAAATTAAACTTTAATAATTTTAAAACAAAACATTGGAAAATATGTTAATGACCTAATGATAGAAATAATTATCTATATAAAAAATAAGCAAAAACTGGATAGAAAAGAATTAAATATTTAGATTACAATAAAATTTTAAACTTTGTTCAAGAAGATATATCTCAAATGAAGTGAAAAGTCAAGATACTGAGTGTTGCAATTTTGTTTATCTATCTATCTATGGTCTATTTATTTATTTATTTATTTATTTGGTGCTGGGTCTCACTAGGCAGCTTGAACTCATAGTAATCCTCCTGTTTTCAACCTTCCCAGAGCTGGGACTGCAGGTGTGAGTCACCACAGCTGGACTTGGTGGCTGGCTCAGCATGCTCAAGGGTGGGGCTGGTGCACCATGTGGTGCTAGGGATCAAACTTCGGTCCCTGAGCTTGCCTAAACAGGTACTTAGTCTGCTGAGCCATCTCGCAGCCCTAAGTGTTGTGAATTTATAATTGCTAAATATCAGCAACTAGATTATAATGGCAACTATAATTAAAGCAAATACATTAAATTGTATACATTCTATAAAGAATATCTATGACACACTGAGCAAAGTACAAATAACCCAAGAGAAAATTGAATGCAGACTATAAACCAGCAAGTTACTAAAGATGGAGCAAGAATGGCCAACAGTATGTTGTGCCACATTAAATAATTGGTAACAATCTTCCCTTCTCTGTAGTAGTTATATGCACTCATACATTTGTCACTTTGTGATTGTTGGACTAAGAAGAGTGCCTAGTTTGTTTGGTGGGACATAAGCAGAAGGGCAACACTAGGGATCAAAAATGTCCTTCAGCAATAGAACTTGAACTCTCGTTTTCTTGCCTTTGTTGCAAGAAAAATATTGCTGGCCAATTGCCTTTTGGAGAATGAGACACATACGGTGCACACCTGAATCCACAATGAGCTCCAGTGGTGCAATGGGTTAGCATGCGGTACTTATACAGAATCCACAGACCTGAAGCCTGAAACATCCCTATCAGTTGACCTACAAAGTAAATAATTGCCCACAAATTCTAGGATAATTTGCTACACAATAGTATTGCAGAAATATGTAGTATAAACTACAATATACCTGCATAATCTGCATTACTAATAAATGAAATGTGTACAAAAATGATGTGATGAACTACTTGACTGCTGGTTGTGATTGCTTGACACTTCACAGAAGAATTTAGCAGTAAATTGTAATGTCTAAGTATTACAACTTCTAAGAATTAGCTAAAAATTCCTTGCACTTGTGCACATGGAGGTACGTACAAAGCATATTTAAGTGCATGATTTGTAATGAAACTTTTAAAAATCTAAATACCCATCAACAGATAAAAATGAATAAATATGCATTATATTCACAAAATTGAAAGATGTAAAAATAAATCAAAGTACTTGTTGACATTTTTAAAAATCTTGAAAACAAAGGCAAACAATAAAACAAGTTCTAGAAAAATGCAGTATGATTCTATCCTATGCTTTTCAAAACATTAATCCGAAGCCACATAATTTTTACATTTAGACACTGTATATGCATCTTTACATAACAGTAGTAAATTGGCAAGACAGAGTATTATCACTAAAGTAATATCCAAATGTTAATTGATCTACTTCACATATTTAAAAAATAAAAGAAGCATCCATAAAATTAGATTTGACAAAGCCATGTGGTAGATACACAACTGTTAGTCATGTTATGCCTGAAAATTCACTTTGACTTAACAGTGAATAACTTAGAAAAATCTTGAATTTTGAGGCAAAAGAACTTCTCTGTTCTGACATCATCTCTGCCATTAATGGCTCTGTAACCTTTGACAAAACATAATAAATCTCTGAAACTTTGTTTTCTCATCTGAAAAAATAAATCTGTTGAACTAAAAGACCTTTAGATTTCTTTGCACCATTAAAATTGCAGATAATATTAATTTTTTAAACATTGAATTAACTGCTTATTTTGAACCATTAGTCTGAGCATAATTCAGAATATACACTTGTGTATGCAAAAAAATTCAGAGTTCCATGACCTTAGACAATTAGCTCAGCTCAAGGACCACAAAATAATTTCCAAGATGATGAAATCTCTAAAAGCAAGAACGTCCTAAAAGATCTTCACGACTATAAAGCTGCTTATAATATCTAAAATTTAAAGATAAACACACACACATATGCATGCACGCATGCATGCATGCATGCATGCATGCATGCATCCACATATAGACCTATACCCAAAAAAAGCCATGATCCTATAAACAAAAAATCATAAGAGAGGGCAGGTGGGATAGCTTAGCAGACTGAGCACTGGCGTTTGATCCCCAACGTCACATGCTACACCAGTCTCGCCCCTGGGCATGCTGAGCTAGCTACCCAGACAGGGAGTGGTGGCCAACACTGTAATCCCAGTGCTGGGGAGGCTGAAAACAGGAGGATCACTATGAGTCTGAACTTCCCAGTGAGATCCTGTATCAAATACATAAAAATATAAAATAAAATAAGAAAGCAATATCCTTATAGACATTTTAGAGAAATCTACTTATAACCTTAACAGAACCCAACACACAGTGCAGCTTCCTATTCTGCCCCACCATAACTGATTGGCTACCACGATAATCTAAGAATCTGACAACTAGGAGCTATGAAGTACAGAACTAAATTGGCACCATTTTTGTATCATAGACATAAAAAAATTCTCATTCTTGACAAAAGGAACATGCTAAATCTGAAGATTAAAATGAGTTTCCTAATAAATTCATAAATTCAGCAGCAATAAAACATCATTCCTTTTCCCTCTAGATCTATTTTACATTTTAACTCCTTTGTTTCAAATTATTGAGAAAAACAGAGGTTTTAGGCTATAGAATATATTGTGCTTAAATATTTCTATAGACAGGAAGTGGAAACAAAAATTTATACAAATCTTTGTGGATTTTTAGGCTACCTGACATATAGAACTCCTGTTTTAAAATGTGCTCTATGTTCCTGTCTCCTGTACATTAATCCATGATGCCAAAGAAACTGAGCTATGGTAGTGGTTTTCTAGAGACATCCCCCTACAAACACATATATGTGGGAATTTATGAAAACAGCATTGCATAGAATATATGTTAAAATATTTTCTCAGTTAATAAGTCTGGTTTTAGCAGTATTTGTCATCATCTTGCTCACATTGGCTGGAACTCTTGAGAGTAATTGTTCAGTGTCCTTCTCCCTGTCCATGTTTAAGTTGCCACTGTTCTGAGAGATGATTCTATTCATTATATTTAAGTTAGGACTTTGCTTTTGAGAGGAAATCTGCCATGTAAGGACCCATTGGTCTCTCAGTGTGATCTGTTGTACC
>NW_004524810.1:78955-82471 GCF_000260255.1 Octodon degus
AGCATTTTGATAGGGCTTTACTTTTTATACTTCATTTTTATACTTTTCTGCTGGATGGTTAAGACCAAGATAAAGCAAGACCTATATAACAAGAAATGTAGCTTTTGTATCTGATAAGGTCAGTCAAATCCCCTCCAGACTTATCCTGAAACCCTGTACCACAATTTATATATCCTTTGTGAGCGTCAGCCATGTGGATTAATCATGGCCATTGCTTGACCAATTTGCTCTCTGAGAGGTTTTCTCTCCATGTGACTCTGCTTAGGCACACCGTACATCATCGATCACTTTCCTCTGTGGTCCCATAATCTCCTTGATCAGAAAATTTGGGGCACAACGGAGTTACATGATGTTACAGTACATGTTTCCCTATGTCCTGAGTCTTCACTGAATGTGTGGGAGAGCTTCTGGCTACCCTGCAACCACTGTACCTCTCCGGACCATATATTTGGTAATCTCAACAACTGATTTGAAGACAGCACTGTGTAATATAGGAAACATTGTTGAATTTCTATTACTTTATTTAGTTAAATTTTGCATCATTTTCAATGCTGTTTTTTTTCTATCATTATTTTCTATGTCTTAAAAGTAAAACAAAAAAATCAATCATTTACCAATACTGGCAAAAAATGTACAGAAAGAAGAAGCACTCTTCTCTGCTAATGGGAGTGTCTATTGATGCAACTCCTATGAAAATCAGTGTGGAGATTCCTCAAATCTAGGACTGGAGTTGTATTCTTGTTGTATTCCTAAAATAATTAAAATCATCATACCACAGAAATGTAGCACAATGTGTTTATAGTATCACAGTTTATAATAGATAAATCTTAGAAATAGCCTAAATGCTCATTCACTGTTGAATGGTTAAGAGGACTTTTTTATACAATGCAGTACTACTCAGCTATGAAAAAGGGTAAGTTTGAGCTAATTCTGGGTAAATGGATGCACTTTGAAGCTGTACTTTTAAGTGAAATATACTTACACAAATACCAAATTATTTCTCTGGTGTGAAAAGCCAAAAGTGTAAATAAGGACCAAAATATGTAATAAGTATTATTAAATAGAAAATATGAAAATGTGGAGGGGATGAAGAGAAGAAGGAGTGGAGACAGGAAAGAAAGGAAAATTTTAAAAAATAAATGAAGGAAAAAATTGAAATGATGTTTTTGTTAATGATGAAGGGAAAAGGGAATGAAGGGTAGGAAGATGTGGAAAAGGTAGCAAGCTCTGTCATGCATAGGTACAAATTCTTTACAATGAATATGATCGTTATATACACTAAAAATGTCCCAATAAAATCTGATTGGAGAGAAAGAAAATGATGAAATAATGATAATAATAATAGCTGTATGTCATTTTATTGAGGAGAATTTCAATTTGATCACAGTTCAAGTTATATGATGAGTAGAGAAAGAAGAAGATGAAGGGATCCTACATTTTTAATTTTTTATTCCCAATATTTTTCCTTCATTATGGCATCCTTCTTATGCATTAGTCACATTTCAGATTCATGGATGTCTCTAGATCAGCTCACTTACATATATTAACTTTAAGAGCCTGTGACCCCAAGAATACATTTTAATTTTGGGGGGATATGTTGAAGCATTTAACATATTTAATCTTCCTATTACAAGTTTTTCTTTTTACCTTACCACTCCTTGTTTTGTCCTCATTAGAAACTTCTTAGTATTTTAATTAATAGTGCCCTACAATGTTGCTAGGTTTGTTTATCAGCACATCAAACAAAAATACCTTCTGTTTCAAAAGAATTTCCTTTAATTGCTTTTCTCTTAAATGATGCTGAATTATATCAAACAATGTTTTACTTTCAATTAAGCTGATTAAATAGTTTTCTTCTTTATTCTGACAGAAAATTATCTTCAGAAGCACAAAACTGTACTCTAAGATTAATCATAGTCATTTTTCTTGATCAAATTCAGTGCCAGTGTGTGTTAACATTTAAATGAAGACTTTCATAATTATGGTCATAAATGACACTAATATATGATACCCTTATCTTGCACTATTTTCTTTGTAAACATTAAATGTCTAACCTCATAAAATTAAGTTCTCATGTTTATTTTTCTTTGTAATAGTGGCAGAAGATAGAGATTACATATTATTTGAATATAACTATTTAAAATGTCTTTTGTTCTAAAGAGGCATATAATTTAAATGTTAATTTTATCTTCTGGGTGTGTGTGTGCAGGGTCTCAATATGACGCTCATCACTCATAGTGCTCCTTCTGACTTGTGCCTCCCTAGTGCTGGGATTACAGGCATGCACCACCATGACCGGACTCCATCGCTGGCTCAGCATGCTCAGGGGCAGGGCCCTAGTGGCATGCAGTGCCAGGAATCAAACCCTGGCCCCTGGGCTTACCTAAGCAAGTTCTTCATCCTCTGAGTTATATCGCTGGCCCTAATTTTATCTTTTTTAATGGTTTGAGTTTGAAGGTGTTAATTTATTTCTTTTAGAGATTGTTTTGATAGATATGATGCTTCTTTAACATAACCTACAGGTAAAAATGTTGAAAAAAATTAAAATTCAGTAAAATTGATAAATATTAGGTTAATATATGAAAATGAATTATATCCACAGCTGTACATAAAGAACAAAGAAATATCAAGAAAATATTGGATTATAGTTTGGTTACAGACAAAATAATCTATTTTGATAAGACAAAATAAGGCTTGAATATTTTTTACTTAAAAAAATCAGAAATGCAGTCCTAGCCCAGGTCCGGTGAGTGTGTGGAGAGCTTCCTGCTACCCTGCGCCTGCGGCACCAGTCCCAGCCCAGGCGATGCATGGGGCAGACCCTCTCCAACCCCCTTGGGATGCCCCTAAAACTCCCCAGCACCTCCACAACCCTGCCCGCCGAGTAGGAATTTCTGCCGCGTTCAGGGAACGCCCAGACCCAGTTCTAGCCCAGGTCTGGTGAGTGTGTGGGAGAGCTTCCTGCTACCCTGCGCCACACCAGACCAAATAAGGGTCCCAGCCCAGGAGCAGTGTGGGCGAGACCCTCTCCCGCCCACTTGGGATGCCGCCCACCACTCCGCAGTACCTACCTTACCCCGCCCGCAGAGTAGAAATTCCTGCCTCGTTCCAAGAACCACCAGACCCAGTCCTAGCTCAGACCCAGTGAGTGTGAGGGACAGCTTTCACTCCCCCTTACTCCACCTTGCCCCCTCTAGGCACAGCTCAGGCCTGGCATACATACCTGGGGTGTAACCCTGAAGCTGAAATCCCTGCAGAGAGTGTAGAGGATAAATCCACCCAGCCAGTCCAGGAGAAGAACATCTTGCCACAGGAGCACAACAGGTTCACCCACAAGGGCAGCAGCAGAAAGGAGCTGAGCACAACAACCAGACCCTAGCCAGGCACAGCTGGAAAAGTCCAAACTTTGCAGAGATGCACCTGAAATTCAGTACGTGTGAAGGTTATAACTACAGCAAAGATCTACAACAAAGGTCAGAAGACAGTGCTACACAAAATGACGAGAAGGAACAAAAT
>NW_004524810.1:82571-91121 GCF_000260255.1 Octodon degus
CACTGCTGATAGTCATTTATAGTAAGTGTTTCTAGTAGCTAGTTCTTCACAGTAGTCTGAAGGCCATTCTTTAAGGCACCACAGATGGAGGCATGAGCTGTACAGCAGCTTTGATGACTAGAAGCCTACTTTCACCACTTAGCAGCTCTGTATTTGATCTGGAGTAACACACCTAATCTCTTTAAATTTCAATTTCTTTAACTGTTTCTTCAACATCTTTACAACCTAAATTCTTACTGCACAATTACTATTATCAATTGTTTCTATAGTTGGTGATATGTTTAAAATAGGTTTATATATAGGCACTTAGATTCTACAATTGCCCTCTGAAATCGATCATATCTGTTCCATCCATTAAGTGATTACATGTTGTTTTCTTGTACCTCATTGCAACAAGCTTCTTGGATGAAGGTGGGGAAATTAAATTACATAATTGAAGGAGAATTGCATACTTTACACAACTTTGATAGCTCTATCTTCCATAGTTTCAACCCCAATGCTCATATTCATAATTATTAGTCATTTGAACAAAAATCACAGGAAGTAAAAGAAACATGATAGTGTTTAGATAAAACAATTGCAGCAGGAAAGAAGAGGAAAAGGCAGTAGCAGAATATACAAACCTATGCACAACATTTTACTACAAAACAAAATAAATAGATTTCAATGTGAAGAAATCCCTCAGCCATCGGTTACGGCACGGGCAGATGGTAATACAGCTAAAATTACAAAGTAATCAAATGCATTATTTGATGCTCCTCTGCCTGTTCTACATTTAGTTTGGTTACATTTTCATTCCTGCCCACCTCATGTTGTGCCATGTACAACAAAATCTTGTCCCTACAAAGCTCACTTACTTTTTCTTTTGGTGGGGTATATAACTGAGCATTGAATGCAAGACCTTTGCACTGAACTTCTTCCCCAGCCCTTTTGTTATTTCTTTGAGACAAGGTCATGCCAAGTTTGGGAGGTTCCTGTCTTGGACTCCAAAGCCATTGGGATCATAGGCATGCACAGCCACACCTGGCTCCATCAAATGTTTTTGAAATGTCCAGTATACTATCACATCCCTCAGAAAGCTGAAGGTTGAAGCCTTTCAAACCAGAATCATAGAGGTTCCATCTCTAATTCACAAATTTTCTTTCAATGAAAAAATAGTTTTCTTATATTTGTCCCTGTTATGGCTTGTATTTAGATGTTTCCCCCAAAGTCTCATGTAGTCATGAAGCTTTTGAAAGATGGTGGGGTCTAAGGAGTCAAATTCTGGGATCAAGGTTGTGAGATTACTAAATTAATCTGGGTACAGAACTGTTATGAGCTCACTGGTTATGAGCTCTTACAGCTCTAAGGGCAGGTATCCTGGACCAAATTAAAGGGACAGAAAGAGGGATGCTGTGATCACTTGCTACCTCACCACTTCTGCCCACCATGAACTGTTCTTCATCTGTAATACCCTTCTGTCATACTACCCTGTCTTGGAGCTATCCAGCTATGGAATGAAATCTCTACAAACTGTGAGCTATAATAAAACATATCTCTTTAACTTTGGGGTTCAGGTATGTTCTTTCTGCAAGGTAACTAAAAAAGGAAAGCTAGCTAAGAAAAGTAAGACAGTCACCAAAATATTTTATTCTCTTATACTACTCATTATATGTTAAAGGAAAGATGATGTTATACATTATGAAATGTCAGATATAAACCTTTCTCATTTTTACCATCAATCCTTTTTCCCTCCTTTTAATCTATACTCTCTTCAGTTACTATCACCTATCCTGAAGAAAATAAGATGCAGCTCAAAAAGAAATTTCTATTTTACTTCTTGTGTATATGAGTAAGAAGCCCAAGGCAGAGGACAGAGATAAAAAAAAATAAATCTATAAATCATCTACATGGATTGATCACTGAAATTCTGGAGAAAGTAAGTACTCATCCTACTCATGCTTCAATATAGTTAATATCAGGAGTATGTTGTTGTAGAGATCTGAAAATAAATTAAGTGGTAGCACAAAGTTCAGGCCATCAAATACTATCTAAAACAAAATAATATATGAAAGCAGTCTCTGTTTTTAAAGAGATCATAATGGTACAATTTGGGACCAGGGATTTCTATCTAGAGGTAATTTTTAAGTCCTCTCTATCTTGAGCAAAGAATTGGTTGAGAATAATTTTGGTGGAATCTGGGCAGCCTGAAGGACTCTGGTAAGCTCTGACCTTCCATATACACCAGCGCACAGATGTGGAGGTTCTGTTGGTATCACTCCAAATGGTTAAGAACTTAGGATAACTCTGAGTGGACTGAAGAATGCAGGAAAGCTATGATCTTTGGTCCCAGCTCATGTAGGTGTGGAGCTTTCTAGGAGCCATTCAACAACTTTGGCAGACTCTGAGCCGCCAGTGGGACTCTATCTGACTGATTATTGAGAACTTCAAAAATGCAAAAATTCAGGAGCAAAAGGCAATCACAATCCTCTAGCCCACCCAGAAAATATCCAGGATACAAAGACATACAAGAACATGGAAATCACACATCTGAAATCACTGAAATGATAGCAACTGAAGTAAAGAAACAAGTTTTTCAGGCTATAGAAGAAATAAAAACAGAAATAATTTCTCAGGTCCAAAAAGAAAGGACAACATTCATGAAAAGACTGCTCAGTATAGGTAAAGAATACATTGATAGAAAAATAGAGGTGAATAGAAAAATGATGAAAATACTGAGCCAACAATACAGGAAAAATTAGAGTGCATGAAGCAGATTCAAACAGATCCAGCACATTAATAATTCCATTGAAAGCTAGCAAAGCCACTTGAATGAAAGTGAAGATAGATTTTCAGGACTCAAAGACAGTGGTGCAGCTAATGAACATGACATAAAAGATCTTTTAAAACTAAGAAGGAACCAAAAAATATCAATTCAACATCTACAGGACAATGCAAAGAAAAATAATATAAGAATAATAGGCCCCAATGACGGAGTGGGAGACAACACAAATGACATAAAAACACTATTTTCAGAAGTGCTAGCAGAAAATTTTCCAGACATGGCTAAAGGACTTGACATACAAATAAGCAAGGCATATAAAACTCCACACAGCCATAATCACAATAAATCTATACTTAGACATATAATAATCAAGATCTCAGAGATTCAGTAAAAGAGTAGAATATTAAAGTCTACTAGAGAGAAGAAACACATCACCTACAATAGAAAGCCCATCAGAATCACAGATTTCTAAACACATACCATCAACTCAAGAAGAGCTTGGAGTGAAGTATTTCAGGTCCTGAAAGAAAATAACTTCCAAGCCAGACTGATGTACCCTAAAAAATTGTCTATTAACTTCAATGTCAAAATAAGATCCTTCCATGAAAAAGAACAATTGAAGACATTCATGACCACCAATCCAACCCTGCAAAGAATACTGACAGATACTCTAGAAAGAGACAGAAGTGTTCACAGCTTCAAGAACAACAGAAAGGGCTGGCCTGATAGCTCAGTGGACTAAAGTGCCTGCTTAGGCAGAGTGCAGTAGCCAGGGTTTTGATTCCCAGCTGGCCATGCCATGCTACCCATGGAGCACAATGAGGCAGCATTTGAGGCTGGGCATGGTGGTGCACACCTATAGTACCAGTGCTTTTAAGGCTGAAAATAGGAGAATAACTACAGAGTGAGAACCCATAGCCCCTGTAGCTACTGTCCTAAATACAGAAAAGTAAAAGAACAACAGAAAGGATCCACCAACAGAGCAAGTAATTAAAAAGGGGGGGAAATTATGGAACCTATAACAGGAAAATAACATGACAAAGACAAGCCAATACATATCAGTTGTAACCATCAATGCAAATGGCCTCAATTCATGAATAAAAAGAAACAGATTAGCAGAATAGATTAAGAAACAAAATCCAACAATATGCTGCATAAAAGAAACACACTTAACTAACAAGGAAATTCCCAGTTTAAAAGTTAAAGGATGGAAAACAATTCTTCATGCTACAGGAAATGGGAAAAAAGCAATAGCTATCCTGGTTGCTGATAATATCAACTTCAAGCCAAAAATCATCCAAGGACACTAAATATTTTTTAAGGACACTATATGCTTCTTAAGGGAAAACTGCAAAAGGAAGACATAAAAATAGTAAGTATATATGCACCCAATGTAGGAGCACCCCCTACATAAGACAAATTTTAACAGACATGGAAAAACAAATGGCCAATAATACAATAGTGATGGGAGATTCTAACAACTGCCACTGTCACAAATTAATAATCAACTTGTCTCCCACTGTCTGAGACCCTGTATCAGCATCCTCCTGAAACACGATGCCCCCCAAAAAGGGAGGTGATGGAGTTAAATCACTCCTAATCATTGGAAGATTTGGAACTTAGTTGAAAATTGGTATTGATGGATTGCCAAATGTTGGGAAATCTACCTTCTTTAATGTATTAAAGAATAGTCAGTCTTCAGAAGAAAACTTTCCATTCTGAGCTATTGATCCTATTGAAAGCAGAGTGCCTGTGCCAGATGAACGATTTGATTTTCTTTGCTGGTATCACAAACCAGCAAGCAAAATTCCTGTCTTTCTGAATGTCATGGATACTGCAGGCCTTGTGAAAGGAGCTCACAGTGGAAAAGGCTTGGGAAATGCCTTTCTATCTCATATTAGAGCCTGTGATGGGATCTGTCATCTAACACGTGCTTTTGAAGATGATGGTATCTCCAATGTTGAAGGAAGTATAGATCTCATTCAAGATATAGAAATAATTCATGAAAAGCTTCAGGTTAAAGATGAGGAAATGATTGGGCCCATTATAGATAAACTAGAAAAAGTGACTGTGAGAAAAGGAAATAAAAAACTAAAACCTGAATATGATATAATGTGCAAAGTCAAATCCTGGGTTATAGATCAAAAGAAACCTGTTCGCTTCTATCATGACTGGAATGACAAAAAGATTGAAATGTTGAATAAACACTTATTTTTTACTTCAAAACCAATAGTGTACTTGGTTAATCTTTCTGAAAAAGACTACATTTGAAAGAAAAACAAATAGTTTATAAAAATTAAAGAATGGGTGGACAAGTATTATCCAGGTGCCTTGGTCATTCCTTTTAGTGGGGCCTTCGAACTCAAGTTACAAGAATTGAGTGCTGAGGAGAGACACAAGTATCTGGAAGTGAACATGACGCAAAGTGCTTTGCCAAAGATTGTTAAGGCTGAGTATGCAGCACTCCAACTAGAGTACTTTTTCACTGCAGGCCCTGATTAAGTAGGTGCATGGACCATCAGGAAAGGGACAAAGGCTCCTCAGGCTGCAGGAAAGATTCACAGATTTTGAAAAGAGATTCATTATGGCTGAAGTAATGAAATATGAAAATTTTAAAGAAGGTTCTGAAAATGCAGTCAAGGCAGCTAGAAAATACAGACAACAAGGCAGAAATTATGTTGTTGAAGACAAAGATATTATCCTCTTTAAATTTAATACACCTCAGCAACCAAAAAAGTAGAAAATTTGTTATTTCTTAGATAAACATACAACTTACAAAAGGAATATTTTTTGATTAAAAATTCTGAAAATTGAATGGACAAAGTGGGGTAATGAAATCTTCTACAAAGAAATAATTTTTACTTCTTTTTAAATTATAAAATACTGTGTACTTCCAAAGAAATGTAAGTTACTATATGTAAACAATCTTGTTTTTCATGTTATTAAGACCCTACTTCGTTGTAGAAGATTTTCAAGAACCATATTACTCTCATGATGCTTCATTAATCTCCATCCTGTATGCCAAGTCTGACACAATTGACAGTAAGGACAATGTGCTTGCTCCCTTTTGAATCTACAGATAGTGCATATTTTACAGTATTCCAGATGTCTACACTCAATAAAACATTAGAAAAAAACATCCTTGGTGTATTTAGGAATGTCTGTATTGACTGACTGTGGTGTGCAGAATGCGATACAACACCTGGTGGTTGCTGATTACAGAATTTTAAGGCGTGTGTATGACATGGTAACTGACAATTTGGGGCAGCTGCAATTGTATCTTAAAAGGCAGTATTTTTGGGGAATCAGAAGAATACCATAACAGGGATTTGTCTCCGAAAAGGTAATTAATTTGTAGATGGACATTTAAATTTCTCTTTGAAAATATTAAATTGTGAAAACTGAAAAAAAAGCACAAGAACAAAATACTGAGAGCCACTAGAGAAAAGAAACAGATCACATTTAAAATAAAACCCATCAGAATTACGGCTGACTTCTCTTCACAAACCATGAAAGCAAGAAGAGCATGGAGCAGAGTACTATAAGTCCTCTATGAAATCAAATTCCAGCCCACACTACTACTACTATACACTGCAAAACTGTATTTCAAATTACATGGAGAACTGAAGGATTACAATGACAAAGAAAAACTAAAGAATTTCATGACTACAAAGCCAACACTACACAGAATATTAAACAGTGTTCTTGAGAGGGATAAAAATGAACAGAAATCAATGAAAAAGAATTAAAGGAACACACTAAATAGGGCAAACAATTAAACACAGGAGAAAAAGGAGTAAATAACAGCAAGAAAATAACACATCAATCTTAAGTCAATACATCATTATTATAACCATCAATGTAAAAGGACTCAATTCCCCAATTAAAAGAAATAAACTGGCACAGTGGATTAGGAAACAAAATTTAACAATATGCTGTATACAAGAAACACACTTAACTCATAAAGAAACTCATAGCCTGGACACAAAAGGATGAAAAACAATACTACATGCTGCAACACCTCAGAAAAAAACAGAAGTAGCAATCCTGTTCTCAGACAGTCTCAAATGCAAACTAAGAATAAGCAAATGAAATAAAGAAGGCCAATAAATACTGGGTAGGAAAATAATTCAAGAGGAAGAGGTAACACTCTTAAATATGTATGCAACAAACACAAGACCATGCAACTGTATAAGACAAATCTTAATGGACATGAAAAATTTAATATCCAATACCACAATCTTAACAGGATAACTTAAAACCCCCTTATCCCAAAAAGATAGGTCAAGCAGACAAAAAATTATCAAAGAAGTAGCAAAACTGAACAAGAGCTTGAAAGAAAAAGAATTAGTCGACATATACAGAGTGTTCCACCCAAACACAGCTGAACATATTTTTTTCAGCTGCACATGGGTCCTTTTCTAAAATACACCACATACTAGAACATAGCTCATGTTTACATATATGCAAGAAAACAAATATTATCTCATGCATATTATGTGACCACAGTATAATGAAACTGGAAATAAACAACAAAAGAAACCAGAAAAAAACATAAATACATGGTAATTAAACAACACAGACCTCAGCAACCAATGGGTAATAGAAGAAATTGAACAATGTCCACAATTCAATGAAAATTCAAGTAAAATTTATAGTGATTTATCCTATGTAATGAAAACTTCTCTTAGTGGGAAATTTATACCTTTGCACTCACACGTTAGGAAAACAGAACGGGAACAAATCTACACCCTAATGCAGCACCTCCAACATCTAGAAAAGGAAGAGCAAACCAAACCCAAATCACAAAGATGGGAATATATCAAAAAGGTTAGAGCACAAATTAATTCAGTCATGACAAAGAAAATGGTTCAAAGAATTAACGAATCAAAAAACTGGCCCATAGAAAGATTAAACAAAATTGATAATCCTCCAGCTAACTTCATCAAAAACAGGAAAGAAACAATCCAAATACAAGCAATAAGGAATGAAAAAGGTATAATTACTATAGACCTAGTGAAAACTCAGAAGATCACAAATAGCTACTTTGAGAATGTTTACTCTCACAGAATAGAAGGCACAGAAAAAATGGATAGATTCCTATAAAGGTGCAAATTGACAAAACTGAATGAAGAAGATATAAGAACTCTCAATAACTCAATAGCAGTCAATGAAATAAGATCTTTTTTGTAAAAACTTTCCGGCAAAGAAAAGTCCAGGTCTGGATGGATTCACAGCTGAATTCTACAAGAAATATACAGAAGACATAATCCCTATACTTCTCAAACTTTTCAGTGAAATTGAAAAGGAAGCAATCCTCCCAAAATCACTCCTGGAACCAAGTAATATACTGATACCAAAAGCAGGGGAAGACACAACTGAAAAAGCGAACTAAAGGCCAATCTCCCTCATGAACATTGATGCAAAAATCCTCACTATAATCTTAGCATAGAATGCAGGAAATCATCATGAAGATAATACACCATGACCAGGTAGGATTCATCCTAGGGATGCAATGATGGTACAATATATTCAAAACTATAAATGTAATGCACTATATCAATAGAGCCAAATACAAAAACCACATGACCAACTCAATCAATGCAGAAAAGGTTTTAATAAAGTCCAAAACTCATTCATGGTCAAAGTTGTACAGAAGTGGCATCCACTTCAATATAATGGCTTTGAGTTTATCATTCTTGATAGCTGAATAATATTCTATTGTGTAAAAATACCACATCTTTTTCAACCATTCCTCAGGTGATGGGCATCTTGGTTGTTTCTAA
>NW_004524810.1:93346-103942 GCF_000260255.1 Octodon degus
AATACTTTGGAAATAATCTTACTAAAGTCAGAGATCGATCCAATGAAAATTACAGAACTCCAAAAAAAAGAGGTTGTAGAGAATTTCAGAAAATGGAAAGTTATTCCCTGCACTGGATAGGAACAACGAACATTGTGAAAATGGCCATACTCCCAAAATTGTTATACAGATTTAATACCATCCCTATCAAACTACCACCAACATACCACATACACCTGGAGAAATCGTTTCTAAAATTTATTTGGAACTAGAAAAGACATACAATAGCCAAGGCAATCCTGGAAAACAAAGACAAGGCAGGAAGCATCACAATTCCTGACTTGAAATTGTACAACAAAGCTACTGCAATTAAATCAGCATAGTACTTCAACAAAATAGACCTGAGGATTAATGGAATAGATTAGGAGATGCAGAAGCCTGTACAAACACACTCAGACACCATATCTTTAACAAAGGCACCATACATGCTTAATGGAAGAAAGAAAGATAGCCTCTTTAACGAATGGTGCTGGAAAAACTATCTCTACATGCCAAAAACTAAAACTTGAACCCAGGTCTATCAGCACACATTAAGCTAAAGTCAAAATGGATTAAAGATCAAAACATTAAAACAGAAACAATCTCCTAGAAGAGAAAATAGCAGGAATTCTTGCAAACATAGGGGTAGGCAAATAGTTCATGAACAAAAATCAAATCACATGGATAATAATTGAAAGAATTAACAACTGGGACCTCCTCTTGTTGAGAAGTTTTTATAAAGGAATACTCTCTCGAATTTGTAAAGAATTAAGATACATTACTGCCCCAAAATTTAAATATCCTATCTAGAATTAGACACAGAAGATGAGCACACACTTCTCAGAGGCTGAAATTAAAGAAGCAAATAAATATATGAAAATATGCACCATATCACTAGCCATCCATGAAGTGCAAATTAAAGCAACACTGAGATACTATCTCATCCCAGAAAGAATGGCTATCATAAATAAATCGACCAATAACAAATGTTAGAGAGGCTGAGGGAAAAAGGAACCCTTCTCCACTGCTGATAGGTATGTAGACTGGTGCAGCCATTATGGAAATCAGTGTGAAGACTCCTTAAAAATCTAGGACTGGAAATCCTATTCAAACCAGCTGTCCCCTACTGGGAATTTTCCCAGAGTAACTGAAAACATCGTATCATAAGGATATATGTGTGCCTATGTTTATAGCAGCACAATTTATGATAGCCAAATCTTGCAAACAACCAAGATGCCAGTCACCCTAGGAATGGATGAAAATGACGTGATATTTTTATACAATGGAGTATTACTCAGCTATAAAGAATGATAAACTCAAAGCCTTTATACTTAAGTGGATATATGCTGATACCTGTGAAATAAGCAACTGAACTGAAGATAACTCTATGTATAATACTAGAGTCATGCTTGGAATGCTTGTCATTCAGGTCTGGTAAATACATACTGCTTGTCATGTCATCCCAATTACTGTCATACTATCTGTCAAGTAAATGTTTGTTTAAAAAAATGATAATAAATGAAAAGATACAAGAAAAAAATGTCACAGTACTGTCTTGCTACAATGCTGTGTATGGTTGGATTCTAAATTTCTGTGTAAAAATATGTAACTGTTTATTTCTATTTTTAAAATATTTTTTGATGTTTTTCTTCTTTTTTTCTCCATTGTCTGTAGGGATTTAAATTTTAACATATCAATACTTGATTGAAAATACCTGTTCCATGTTATACCTAAAATGATTGATATTAAGACAGATAATAAGGTTAAGCTCAACTGCCCATATTATAGGAGAATATATCCTTAAGCTTCTCTTCTGGAGGATTAAGAGCTTAGATTTGCAGACCAAAAATTAGACATAAAAAAGGGCTGCAAGGACAGACAACATTCTGGCCCTAGTTTTTCAAGGTGAGTGAGTACTTGGGACATAGTTGAATCTGTACTGTAACATCCTGTAACTCAGTTGTGTCCCAAAATTTCTGATCAAGTAGATTATGGGCCCACAGAGGAAAATGTTCAATGATGTAGTGTGTGCCTAAGGAGAGTCACATGGAGGGTAAACACTCTCTCAAGCTTTCTCAGAGCACTAATTGCTCAAGCAATGGCATTGACTCATCCACATGGCTGACACTGACAAAGAATCTACAGACTGCAATACAGTGTTTCAGGGTAAATCCCAAGGGGATTTGTCTGATCTTGTCAGATACAAAAGTTGCGTCTCTTGTTATATAGGTCTTGCTTTATCTTGGTCTTAATCATCCAACAGAAAAGTATAAAAATGAGGTATAAAAAGTAAAGCCATATTAATATGCTGAACTATAAAAGCCTCAAATCAACAACTTCTGACATTGCCAGTCCTACAGATAACATACCACTATTATAGAGTACTAGACTGTATTGGATTGTTTTACTGAATTCATGCACCTACAATATTTAAATGGCAAGGGAATGCTCATCTCTGACAAATCTAAACAAAAAAAGGGTATAAAAATGAAGGATCACTTTGTATTTTTATGTACAAAATAGTTAAGATAGATATACAGCTACTTTCGCTTAACTGAATGAGAAGAAAGATTTGTGCTAATAGGGTTCAGACAGGATATCATATCTGCAGCTTGTACTATGAATATCCACTATAATGACAAAAATATGCAATGTATTAATTATTGAAACTGTCCTATTAATTGGTTTTGAAACTATCTCATGGCTATTTTTTTCTCAATAAAATTAATTTTAAAAAATGTTAAAAGTAAAAAAAATCAAGCCCCCAAAATTCAAAGACCCAATCCAAAAATGGGTATCTGGCATGCATATACATTTCTCAGAGGAAGAAAAGCAAATGAAAAGTAAATATATGAATAAATGTTCAATATCATTGTTCATTCAAGAAATTCAAATTAAAACTACGCTGTCATACCCAGAAAACATGGCTAACTCTAAGAAGTCAGCCAATAACAAGTGCTGACAAGGTTGTGGAGAAAAAGGGAGCCTTCTGTAGTGTTGGTGGGAGTGTAAACTGGTACAACCACTATGGAAATCAATGTGGAAATTCCATAAATAGTCTTAATTGGAGATCCCATTGAAGTCAGATGATCCCAGAGTAATTTTCTGGAAGAACTGGAAATCTCATACCAAAATGTTATATATGCACCCATGTTTATAGAAGCACAATTTGTTATGGCTAAATCCTGAAACAACCTAGATGACCGTCAACTGAAGAATGGATAAGGAAGATGTATTTTTACACAAAGTAGTATTGTTCAGGAATAAAGCAGGATAAATTTGAGTCTTTTGTTCGTAAATGGATGGAACTAGAGCACATACTCTGAAGTGAAATAAATCAGACTCCCATGTGCAAACATTGTATTGTCTCCTTAGTGTGAGAATCCAAAAGAGAAAAGTGGTATCTGAAGGATACAGTAGATACTAATAAAAAGCAATGATCTTATTCTAAGGGAAAGTTACTGATTTGAGGAGAAGGAAAGGAGAAGGAGTGGGGAAAGATATTTACTTTGTGTATATAAGCAAGATAGGTTGGACAACTCTATGGTTGTCCAACTCTATGGTTTGGATTCCGCTACTCTATGGAAAGAAGCAGTTAACTCTTTAGTTTGTTTCATCTCCTTTATTTAATTGTTTGCCCTTGTTGTCTTAAATTCTTGCACATTTATTTCCTCTTTTTCTTTCTTCTTCCAATTTTACATGCATATATCTGATAATATGAATGGAAGACAGCACTATGTATTTCAAGAAATGCTGTGAAATTCATAGTACATTAATTAAATGAAATTTTGTATAACCTGTAATTTTTGTTCTTTAATTCTAATTTGTACTCTCTTTAAAAAATAAGAATTGGTTGAATCAAGTATAAATGTTGGCAAAATTTTACATTTATCAAAGATAGGAAAAATCAGAATCTACAGATTTAGTGCAGCCCAAGTAATAGTATGAAAGCAAGAAAAAAATCAAATTTTCACCCTACAGTGTGAGAGTGGGCTACTTGAGGAGTACTTAATGGCAGCTGTCCTGTTCTTATACATCCCCCTGGCCCTCACATCCAGGTCATGCTATCAAAATGCTGCTGTGGTTTCCCTGAGATGTCCACATGCAGGTCTTTGGGAACTACTATGTGCTTGTGTTCCTGGAAGGTGGGGCACCTACTTTCCCAGCCAAATCTGAGTGAATATGCAATTGCCTACTAACTTGGGGCTAAATTCCTGCCATCAGAATGTAGTGAATTATTTGGCCTAACCTAATACTGCAGATGGTTGAAATAACACCTTTACATAAGAGGCAAATTATTGTTGAATCTGAAGAATTACTAGTCTCTGGAGTTACCTATAAATTTTTAACAGTGCATTTGAGTGATGAGTGGTTCATTTCAATTTTATAAATTTTCTCAAACACAATTTCAGTCAAGATAAAGCAAGTAACTCCAGAAGAATGTGTAAGTGCTCTTTTATGCTGGTCTTTTTTTATCATATGTAATTTTTTCATATGTAATACCTTGACATAATCATATCTGTTAAAAATAAGGGGGGCGAGGGAGATAGCTCAATACAATAAGCACTTGTCTGGCAAGTGCAAGGTCCTGAGTACAATCCCCAGTACCGGAAAAAAAAATTATGTCTATTAATGTGAATAATTGTCTTACTACACTAGGCTTTACAAAGAACATTGTAGCCTGATCAAAAACTATAGTGAATGCTTAAATTTTTAAAAATGCAGCACACTATAAGATATATTGTCATTAATCTCCCTCAGTAGACTACCCCTCATTTGGGACACAATACATTGCTTTTGTCACTTGAAGCAGTTCTAGAAGTCCTTTCTTCTGAGTGTTTCTAGTTGTGCTCCTGTCTGTCTCTATGTCCTGAATTAATTTAAACTGTTTATCTTTCACGGTTATTTTAACTTTGAGTAAGGGCTGGAAGTCACAGGGTGCCAAATCTGTAGAATAAAGTAGACAAATGGATTAGATCACACCCTACATTTTGACAAATCTGCCTTTTTGTTAGATGGAACTTAGCAACCACTTTCACCATACATTTTTGCATACCTCCCACAAGTATTTATAAAAAAGCATTTGCAGAATGGCTTCAGAAGTCACCAAGAATGATAAGGTAATTGTGTACAAATCAAGAAGTTTTTAGTTTTTTAAAGAATTTAAACAATCACCATATGATTTGATCACTCTATGTTTTGGTCAGTCTTTGTATCTCCATATACACTATATATTTATGCATTGGAAATGTTCATCTCAATACTGGATATGTAAACATAAATATTAATGAAGGAGAATAAAACAATTTTTATTATAATTTATGTGCTCTTAGGTTATATTCATTACCTTTGTTGTAACTTTATAAAAGGCTACTATAACTACTGAAAATTCAAAATAGAATTTTCATCTATGAAAATATGCATATACCGTAGCCAGCTGGCTGTGAAGTCACCAGTCTCTGATTTACCGTGAGCACATCTGTGAGCTTCTTTGGTCAGTCTGCTTGGTTTTAGCATATTTTTAAACACTTCCTCATTGTCTCCTGCTATAGAAATGCAGCTGTGTTCCCAACTGTTCATTGGTGAAGTTACAGTTGGTTGTCTAAGAAAATAATTACACGTGAGGGAAAACGTAAAGGTAAATAAAACACAGCTAAAAGGAATTCAAGTAAAAAATTGAGTAGCACATAGATGCTGCTCACTAAATATTTGTATGAGTTGTTTTGAGAAGTTTGTATAGTTCAAGCTCCATAGAACAAAATATAGTAACTATAAATAGAGCCAACATTATCATCTTTCATGATTCACAGATTTGCAGATGATGAATAGGTAAGAATAACCAGAACACTAAACTGAGACACAGATGCTGTTAAATATTGCCATTCTCAATACTATTAATAACTGCATGCATTTACATAATGTTTCCATAACCAATTATAAGAAAAATTAATAAATATAAATTATACAATCTAGATGTAAATTCAGACTCTTAAGCTTATTAATAAGCATATGATCTAGTACAAGTTTTATTTTGGTTTTTTGTATTTTTAGGGAAGGGTCTACAGAGTGTTCAGAGTCTCACTACTAGATCAGACTCATAGTGATCCGCCTGTCTACAGCCTCCCAAGAGCTGGGATTATGGATGTGCACCACCACGCCCAGTCTCAATTGCTGTCTCAGCATGCCTTGGGGGTGGGGCCAGCACAGCAGGCCCTGAGATCAAACCCCTGGCCCCTGTGCCTGCTTGCAGTTGCTTTAATCCACTGAGCTATTTGGCCAGCCCTGGTACAAGTTATTTAATTTCTATTTTGTCACATAATTAGGGATTATAAACCTTATCTTATGCATGGATTTGGGTGATACATGAAAAACAGCAAATCATAAGAGAGTCTTTGCTCTAAAAACTATTAATTAAATCCAAAAATATGAGTAGATAATATAGAATGCATTAACCATTGTTACTCTCCTAATATCTTGTTATGAAATTTTATTTTTTATCTTTAAAATAAAATTTTAAAAAAGAAAAAAATAATTTTTGAATGTTTTTAAGAAGGTACATGGACTATAGAGATAACTGAACAACAAGCTTAGATCCCTAAAGCTAGAATCAGAAATCTAGGTCAGACTTTAGAATTTTGGTGACACCTGTGGAGGGAGAGAAAGAGGTTAAAAAAAAGGATCAAACTGTATTGTGTCTATGTACCAACTCATCATAAAGAATGCAAACATTATGTATTATACACATGTACTAATAATTTTTTAAAAAAAATTTTAAACTGCTGGGACAGCATTTTGGAGACCGCGTTGCATTCTCAGAGGGCATAGGCACCATGGTGTGCACTGATGACATCAGGGTGCTGAGACTGAGACCTCTGGAAACTGGATATTCAGGCTGTCAGCCACACTAGAATGGTTTTTGCAGGGGTGCTTCTTTCTTACTTCGAGTGCTTCAAAGACCAGAGTGGCCATGTCCAACTGGTAGAGCCCAGGTCACAAATTTTCACTTAGCAACTGTAAAACTGGTAAAATGCGTTTCTGACTTCCACAGTCAGACATCTATTTATTAAATAGAAATAGCCTCAAATTTAAACAGGATAAAGAAAATATAACAAAGAATGGGAAATATTCACTATTGCCTGTAGTCCCTTAGCCTCTCAAGCTCCTTAAGTATTCTTCTCCCATACATAAACTTTCAGTATTTATTACTGCATACAGTCCCAAGTCTCTAATCCCTGGGCTATGTTCACTCCTTTTCATTTCATAAACTCATCTTGAACATGTAATTTATGTGTTTAAAAATCACCATGAGTACACCATCTACAGAATGATAGGGATAAATAGAGGGTAAAAAAAGAAAGTGAAAAATACTTAATGCACATGTATTTCTCATTTCAGTCCATTTTTCTTCAAGTTACAAACTATTCATGATATTTATATATTTATACATTTATAACTCACATTGCATATTTTTCTCTCAAATCAGAAATAGTTTACTGTAGTCTTAAGGAGGTGACACGTAATGTCATTCCTAAGGGATCTGAGTGTATGTCTAATTTAAACTGCTGTTGTCTTCCCTTGGCACTTGCTATGTTCACAGATACTGCCTGGCACCTGTGGGTTACCTGGGTATGCTCTTCTTTCCCTCTCTGCCTTCGCTGAATGATAGAACTCTGTCTCCCTGAGATCATCCAAATTGATTGTCCCTACTGAATAGTATGCATGGCTTTCCTGTTAGTACATCAAAAAGAGGATCTAGGTGCTGGGTTGTTTTTCCCAAGTAAAGAAATCACACATGGAGTAGTAGCAGCTGTAATGGGAGCCTACTTAGATGTCTGATAATCTACTCTCAGTATTAAAATCCATCTGCCTTCTCCATAGTCAAATAAAACTGGAGTAGACTAGCTGAAGAATTGAAACTTGCAGATGGTAACCACACATTTCTATAATCCTTCAAGAAATATGATAGTGTTTTGGTTATCTATTAAGGTGGGTAGGCAATTTCAGGAGTTTCCAGGTCTTTTCTACAATGAAAACCCCCAGCCCACAGTTCAATAAACCAAGAATGATATTCTGCTCATTGGTGAGTAGTATTATACCAACTCTACATTCTGTACCTAAGAAAATGAAAATGAGTTAGGTTTGTGGACTTTGGGGTCCACTCTGGTATGGGCCCATGCCAATACTTCACTAATAACCTGACTTCCATCAGCCTCTGACTGGTTTCAGAGTCTTTAATTTCCTCTCTACTGGTGTATTACTTTCTTTTAAAAAAATATTTTGATTATTTATTTATTTGGTGTAGAGTTTTGCTATGCAGCTCAGACTCATAGTGATCCTCCTGTCTCAGCATCCTCAATGTTGGGATTACAGGCATGAGCCACCATCCTGATTTTGGTGGCTGGCACAGCAGGTAGTACCAGGAATCAAACCCAAGTCCTTGGGCTTGCCAGGCAGATGTTTAGACCACCAAGCCATCTCCCTGGCTCACTGATGTATTTCTGAAAGCCTTGTTGAAGCATAGCTTGCACACTCACCAAGCTAATAGCTGAGAAGTTTGTAAGTAATAAGAAATTCAGTCCAGATTATCACGTCCCAAAATTTTTGCATACTTTTTCTATAGCACAACAAGAGCATTCTGGCACCTCATCTTTGTTTAGTATACAAAATTTTGGGGCCGGGGAGATGGCTCAGTGGAATAAGTGCTTCCTTGGTAAGCGCAAGGGCCTGAGTTCAATTCCCGGTTCTGAAAAAAAAAAACACTGAGATTCTGTGTTACTCTAGAAGGAATGGCTTTCACCAAAATCTCAAAAGACAGTAAATGTTGGTGAGGTTGGAAAAAATAGTGTACAAAATTTGAGGGTCCAGAACTCATTCCTACAAACAAGGAAATTGTTAGAGTCACTGTGCACTGCTTGATTTGATATACTTGTTGGCATAATAACATCGAGAAGGTCAGTCTGCTAGAAGATAAAATTCTTTCCACTTCATCCTAGCATAGGATTCACTTTCAAATATATTCTCCACACTTACGTGAATATACAGAGGCAAATCTTTCCATTCTGGATGTTTATGATGTTTTTCTACTTCCTGACTGCTGAGTGCAGGTTTGTATTTGAGTCCTATTGTAACTATAGGAACTAGGAGAGATGGGAGATTGACATTTTCCTTACTATGTGGGCTCATTTGTTGTCATTTTGACACAGTTATCATCACTGTTTTCTAAATTCATGATTAAAAGTCTACTAATGAGAATAATTCAGAAAAGGTCTGCATGAGGAAGGTCTCAAAGGTGGCTCTAGGTGGAAGAGAATTTACATTACAGTAATAGAAATCCTTTTAGAACTTTCATTCAATAAGCCCACTGTGGCCTGGCTGCATAGGTCCATCAGCACTGGTTTATAATATCAAGTCACACCTCCTGGGGTTTTTTTTCTGAATTTACACTACACATGATAACTAAAAATCAAGTCAGATGTCTGATTTCATACGGTTCTGAGGTGGGAATGTTCACAAAATCTCACAGATATGAACAAAATTTCCTTGCCATCGTTCTTCATGACCCATTAGTGTTAAGTACTAGACAATCAAGTAATAGAAATGGAAATATTTTGGAGATCAGTATCCTTCTACCTTTCAAGTCCTTAATGGCAGAGGCAACTACTACATTTCTCCCTTCAGAGTGATATGGTTTTTGATTTAAAAAAAAAAAAAAAAAGTCTTAAATTGTACTTTAATTAGTCCATCCTGTATTACTGCTCCATTTCTCAGAAAAACTCCAAATTACAGGTATCAGGGATAAATCAAACATGTACACCAATAAAAACTGCAGAGCATAACTATCTAAGACAAGCAAGGCTAAGCACTACCGTCAAGACCTTCAGCATACGGCAACCCTCCTCCCAAGATTGCACTAGACCTATCAAGAAAAGCTGTGAAAAAGATCTACAAGGTGCTGTACATGGTTTCAGGGTGAATCCTGAGGGAATTTGACTGACCTTGTCAGATACAAAAGTTACATTTTAGTTGTATAGGTCTTGCTTTAATTTGGCCTTAACCATTCAGCAGAAAAGTATAACCACAAGATATAAAAAGTAATGCCATACTAATATGATGAGCTTAAAAGGCTCAAATCAACAACTTCTGACAATTGCCAGTTCTACTGATAACCCACTACTATTATGGACTATTGGACTACACTGGGTTATTTTGCTGAATTCAAGTACTACAATGTTTGAACTGACATCAAGTATAAAAGGGTCCTCAACTACATATGTTGTAAGGTAATAATAAGCTTCTCTTCTGGAGGGTTAACAAGCTAAGTTTGCAGATCAAAAATTAGAGAAAAAGAAGGGCTGCAAGGACAGTCAACATTTTGGCCCTAGGCTTTCAAGGTCAGAGAAGACTCAGGACATAGGAGTACCTGTACTGTAACATCATGTAACTCAGTTGTGTCCCAAATTTTCTGATCAAGGAAATTATGGGGCCACCAGAACAACATAATTGATGACATAGAGTGTGCCTAAGGAGAGTCATCTGGACAGAAAACATTCTCTCAGGCTTTCACAGAGTGCAAATTGT
>NW_004524810.1:105227-107244 GCF_000260255.1 Octodon degus
TACCCAAGGAAAAGATGTAGGCAAGTTAATACAACATTTTTAAAGATATATTAAAATTAAAATCTCTAAGAGAAAATGTTTTTAGTACATGAAAGGGTAACATATGGGATATAACAGAACTGCACAAATGCTGTCTGCGGCTTCTGCGGACATTTGCCTGAATTCTCACTTGGGAGCAAATGGAGCAGTGGGGTTAATGTCACTGGGAGATGTTTGGTTTTTATGGTGTATGTGGCAGTGTCTCTGGTGTGAGGGATGTAGGAAGCAAATAAAATACTATGGACACACACAGACACACACAAAAAAAAAAAAAGAAAAAAGAAAAAATCAGAATGCTCAAGATCAATGGGACTTTAAGGAATCATCCTGTCATGGTTCCTGCCAACCTTCAGCAATTCATTATATTTGAAATTTCAGGAATGCATCACGATTAAACAAACTGTACAGCATTTATTAAATGTCACCCCTCCCTTGCCCTCTGCCCCCAGCATACTCCCTTAGAGTAGTACAGGTAGGAAAGACCTAACTATTGGGAGGAATCCCTAATACTTTAAGGTAGAATTCTGGCTAGTCCAAAAGGGTTCTTTTTTTTTTAAGGGTTTCAGGAAACTAGATACTGAAATTATTATTATTGGTGATGTTTGTTTGGAGCAAATTCAGCTCCAGGAACTGCACAGTTGAAAGCAGGAAGGGTTCCACCAATTGCCCCAATTCCTTCCATCATAGCACCCTGGCCAAAGCGTTCACTTGTTGGTGTCATCATAGTGGCAGGTTCTGGAGGACCTGGGGTACCAGCTGGCACCGGAGCAGGGGGCATGGTGCCTCTGTTGTTTATGCTCATAGTATCTCCCATAGCCCTCTGGCCCGTTCATATTTCTCGTTCTTGTGGATCAGAGATAGTTCCCTGAATCCTTCCTGCTGTCGAGGCATCATCTCTTCTTGTTTCTGCACATTTCTTCTTCATGGTGCTTACATTCCTTTTCCTGCCTGAGCTCCAGTTGTTTTCATTTTTGGACCTCTTTGTCAAGCTGCTTTTCCATTCTCCAAAGTTTTTCTTGGAGTCTTATCCAATCTTGCCTCATCAGCATAACCTGGTGATCGGACAAGCAGCCTCTATCTCCATCTCCAGCTTCTCATGGGATTCCTTTATGTTGTGGTCCACTTGATCCTGCTGCTGCTTCTCCATCTCAGTAAGCGACTCGAGCGCATGGCATATTCACATTCGAAGGAGCCAGGCTGTGCAAATCGAGGTGGCTGCTCTCGCTTCTTGTGAAATTGCTGGTTTTTTATAACAAGCTTCTCCGGAAGTCCTTCTTCATCATCTAACTGGTCCCTAGGCTCCAGGGTCACAGACCAAGGAAATGCGGCTAGTAGGAAAGGCCCTTCAATGCAACTGTCCAGAGCTTTCCGTGCAGCTGGTTTCTCTGAGAACTCAACAATGCCTTTTCCTGAGGGTCTTCCTTGATCATCCACAATGACTGAAGCCCTTTCTGCCTGGCCAAACACAGAAAGGACTTCTCCCGGTAGTTCGTTGGACACGTACTGAGGAAGGTTTTGTACTGTCAGGAATGCACTATGGCAAGCAAAGTGCACACGCAGTTGTTTTCCATGGGGAACAATATTATCCATCTCCACTTTGGCAATCTCTTCAAGGGTTCATGTTTCCAAGCAGATAAAGTCAAAGCCTTTATTCTTATGAATGAAAACTTCTGCTTTCCCATATTTCTCAGTTTCCTCATTTCCTCCTCAGTGATATCAGGTGGAAGATTACCCAAAAAGAGGCAGCAACCTTGGGTAAATGTCTTCTCTCCTGGTTTCCTCAAATTCTTCAGGTCAATAGTCAAACCTTCATTTTGGCTACTGGCCTGTTGCCCATTTGCAGGTATTGGCGGCGGCTGATGATGATGATGATGATGATGACGATGATAATGATGATGACGATGATAATGATGATGCTGTGATGATGATGATGCTGGTGGTGACGCTGACAGTGCTTCCTTGGAGTCTGGTTCTCCTC
>NW_004524810.1:108355-111864 GCF_000260255.1 Octodon degus
TATAATACAAACTAGTGATGCTCTGATCTAGCTTCAGCTGGCAGTCTCGTGGACTTAAGTGTTGTCAAGTACACTGTGCCCCCATGAAAAAATATCACTCCACATTACCTATGGAGTGGCTTAGGATACCTTGCTACACAGCTTAGGCATTGTACCTACACTAGTATACAGAAAAGCTATTCTAAGCAGTGTAACATGTATCTCATTCACTGATACTTTAAAATTTACTTACCTGGAGAAATTTTCTACTGTTGGGAAATGTATATCATGACTCAGGCACTGTCATAAGCATGTTATAAGTATCAACTGAGTTAGTCTTCATAACCCTAGGTAGAAAATGTAATTATAATTCTATATTTGTAGATGATAAAACAAGGGCATAGAGATGACCAAATACTGACTCAAGATTCACAAATTTAGTAAGTGACCTTTCTAAAATTCAATCCCAATTAAAATTTTAGCTGCAACATAGTGAAACTTTGACTACTACAACATTCAGCATCTTTGATAGGAAGGTACTACTTCAACCCCCATAACTGGGCATTAGATATTATCACTAAAAACTCTGCTACTTTTGTCAAGAAACTGGGGACAGAAATATCTCTTGTCATGTGACCCAAAGTGAATTTTATGTGACACCTGTTTCTTGCATCACTACTGCCCAACTGGCAGGGCCTAAGACAAATGGCACAAATTTCTGCACTGTAATAAAATCAAAGGTAGTAAAGAGATTGCATGTCTATAATGAGAAGTAGCAGCTCTTCAGAGTTGGAATCTATCAACTACAAAAAGACACACAAAATATTAAACACCCTGAAACAATAACAAATGATTTCTATAGCACATAACTAAATAAATGTAGCATATACATGAAACATTAGCAATAAATATATTAACATTATCTTAAAGAATTAATATGTGCTCTTTATAATTTTAATTTATATATAATTTCTAGATCTTGCTACAGCCTATAGCCTTCATATTTACCTACATCCCCAACTTTGAAAAATAAATCTGCCTGTAGTTTTCACTAACACATAAGAATATCTGATGCTTTGTTTCTTTCATTAACATTCACCATGCCTACACAGTCATAGGTTGTTAAAAAAAAAAAA
The DNA here is from genome assembly GCF_000260255.1 of Octodon degus. Classification (NCBI taxonomy): domain Eukaryota; kingdom Metazoa; phylum Chordata; class Mammalia; order Rodentia; family Octodontidae; genus Octodon; species Octodon degus. The sequence continues at coordinate 109,471 of NW_004524810.1, forward strand.
GATAAAAATATATCATCCTACATGCTTTTGAAAAAGAAAGAGGCTCCCTCTCCTCTGCATGGTGATTTCCTCTCCTCCACACTTTTAAAAATGTTGGTCTAAATATAGATTCAAATTACTTTGAAGGTGTCATTTAATACAATCCAAGATATGGTCACATATTTCCATTCTCCTGAAATCCATATTATTGGAAGTTGTCACCAAATGAGTTATTAGATACCGGAGATACATTTTGGCACGTCTTTGCAATCAGTGACTCAAAGCCTAAGGAAAAAAATCATATTCCACCATAAATATCATAAAAACTAAAAGGTATAGGTGTGTTTATATATATGTGCACCCACCATGTAGAAAGATCAAAAATAATAAAATGGACTGTGCATGTATTGAAATGCAATACTCAATCATAATCAATCAAACTAAAATATCAAGCCATTTGGCATCTTGTCTTAATCGATGCAATACTACTTTCCCATGACAAAATCAGTTTACCAGATCCACTTGAATTTTATAGACATTATCTTTGAAAATCAGGTAGAATATGTTTTTTAGAAAAATATAGCCTCATTTGTTCAATGATCATTGATCAAATCAAAAACCAAGGTGGAGATATTTACTAAGTGACTCCAAAGGTAACTGAGAACACCTGTGATGTGAAAAACTGTCTTAAGTTTTTCTGAAAATGTAATAGCCACAATGTATGGTAGTCTGCTTGCTTCAAGAAGGGTGAAGGAAAAGCTCGAACAATGTTATGGGTTATAAAGAAGCAAGAGTTGCATTCACTCCTCGCTGCAGATGCAGCTTGCTGCGCAGTTACTTAATTTTCTGCCGTACAGCTTGTGAAAAAATAAGCTCCACAGAAGCAATATGCTCTAATTCTTTCACATCCAGTTTCTTGCCACTCTTTCATCTCCTTTGTCTTCCCTGCCCTTAACCTCCCCCATTGCTTTCTACTCAGTGCTGAACTAAATGAGCATTCGCCCCCCTTATTATTTCTCCAGCCACACACTGTCTTTCCCTATTATCTTCATCAATACTCTCCTGTATTTATACCAACTCCCTGAGGGGTTTGCTCTCAGTTTTTCCAGAAAGCCAACTAATAAATGAATGGAAGATAGTTTTTCAGTGGTAAATAAGATTCTGGTAAGTCAGTATTCCAGGATAGTTGCATCTAAAAGAGACACACTTGCCATGCTGAGTGAACCCTCTGGAGCTATAATCTCTGTCATAGCACTTGAATATCACTTTTTCTGTGTTATGTGAAATGGAGGTATACATCAATCGCTACTCTTAAATTATAAGATAGGAGAAGACAGCCACCCCGATATTTGTGAAACAGTAATGATTATATTAAATTGTACCAACCCTGTGTATGATATCCTATGAACAAAATAAATCAGGGAGGAAACAGAACTGTCAAAATAGTTAAGCTATGCCACATAGGATGACTCCCATATATTAATTTTTTTTCAAAATCCACTCTAGAATTAGGGAGCTGGTCTCCATGACCCCTTTATTTCCTTCACAGTCTATATGTATATCTACACACATGAATCTTTTATTCTGTATCCAGTGACCACAATATTCATTGTTGGAGTGGAGGAAGCCAATGAAGAAGAGAGAATGTATTAGAGTAAAATATGAGGCTTTGAAAATCCCTCTGAAACAGAATAGAAATTTAAAAATGGTTGTAATGTTACTTATTATTATCAAATTTGTTGCTCTGACTTGACCCAGGTCTATCATGATGCACTAAGCTAAAGTCAAAATGGATTAAAGATCTAAACATTAAAGCAGAGACACTAAATCTTCTGCAAGAGAAAGTAGGAGGAACTCTTGAAGACATAAGGGTAGACAAAGAGTGCATGAACAAAAATCAAATCGCACGGGAAACACTTGACAGAATTAATAACTGGTACCTGCTCTTAATGAGAAGTTTTTTCACGTCAAAAGAAATTACAAACAAAGTGAAAAGACAACCCACAAGTTGGGAAAAAAATCATGACAAATAAGTACTCTGACGAAGGTCTGCTCTCTAGAATTTATAAAAAACACTAGGACCCCAAAATTTAAAGACCCAGTTCAGAAATGGGCAACTGAAATGAACACATACTTCTCACAGGATGAAATTAAAAAGCGAATAAATATATGAAAAAATGCTCCACATCACTAGCCATCCACAAGATGCAAATTAAAACACTGAGATATCATCTCACCCCAGAAAGAATGGCTATCATAAAGAACTCACCCAACGACAATGTTGGAGAGGTTGTGGGCAAAAAGGAACACTTCTCCACTGCTGGTGGGAATATAGACTGGTGCAACCATTACGGAAATCAGTGTGGAGACTCCTTAGAAAAGTTGGACTGGAAATCTCATTTAAACCAGCTATTC
>NW_004524810.1:115499-118972 GCF_000260255.1 Octodon degus
CACATGCAGAGAAAACATTTTCTCAGGCTTTCACAGAGAGCACATAGGCCAAGCAATGGCCGTGACTCATCCACATGGCTGACACTGACAAAGGTTCTACAATGTGAGGTACAGAATCTCAGAATAAATTTTGAGAGGATTTCACTGACCTTATCAGACCCAAAAGCTACAACTCTTGTTGCATAGGTCTTGCTTTACCTTGCTCTTAACCACCCAGCAGAAAAGTACAAAAACAAAGTATAAGAAGTAAAGCCATGGTGTAACGTTGAGTGGTAGGGGACTCAGGTCAACAATATCTGACATTGCTGAAGTGAAGCGGAAGACCCAATACCATTATGGACTACTGGACTCTTTTAGAATATTTTGCTGAGTTAACACACCTATAATATTCAAATAAAAGAACTTAACAAAAAAAGCGGATACAGATGAATGTCCATTTTGTATCTGTGTATTCAAAATGGTTAGGATAGATATATAGTTATATTCTCTTAATGAGTAGTGGGATTTGTTCTAATATTGTTTTTAAATAGGATATCATGTCCACATCTTGTACAGCAATTAACCACTAGGAAGAATGTATGCAATGTCTTAATTATTGAAACTGTCCTACTAATTTGGTTTGAAACTATCTCATTGCTATTTGTTTCTCAATAAAATTTTGGAAAAAAAAATCAAATTTGTTGTTCTGATTACCAGATATAGCATACAAGATTGATCAAACAAACATTCACTCTTACTTTCATTTTTATTGTTTATGGTGCTTTGTTTTTCTTTGTTCTTATTGTTTTTGTTCTTTTCCTCTTTAAAATAAACGTCTTCTGAAAAGAAATTTCAGGGAAAACATGAATGAAGACACATAGCCCACCTTCCTACCACAAGGGAACTTGAAAATGAGGTACGGTGATGTGGAAAACAAATGTTACAAAAATTTTTAAATCTTTCTTCACCAGTCTTATTTTCTTTGGCAAAACCATGTCCAGAAGGCTATGAAGTCATTGGTTTTCTGAGTGTGAAAAACGATGTGAAAAGAAGTATCTCGCAAAATACTGGTGAGTCATTTAACTCAGGAAAAAAGAATGCACAAGATTCTAATAGCATGACATATCACATTAATATGCAGATAGGGCTGCTGAAGTGATGTGGGATGCTTAGTAAATCTGAGAAAAATCCCATTATTAAGATACATTAGGCAAGTATTTTGATAGAAAATAAGTACAATCTAAAGTTAAAGCTATCTAACTGAATCAAAATATAAATGACGTATTTTTGTAGGTAAGTGGACACAGAAGACTGAAGTTGAGGGGTAGGAAGAGAAAAAGAAAGTGGAAGAGGAGGAGGAAAGATCCTGGGTTATTTAGCAGTAAGATATTAAAAGCAAAATATTCCCAAGAGTGAGAATTTTTGTTTTAGACACATCTAATGCATTAATAATTATTTTTAACTGATTTAATTCTTGTTAAAAAGTACTGAAAAATTTTATAGATAATCCACACCTGTGATGAAGGCAAATCTCTGGATCTGAAAATACCTGAAATGTTTCCAGGTTTCCTAGTTGACTATTAACTGTAAGATAATCTAAAACTACCAATCAACTCACACAAGTCCAGCATTCCAAAATAAACTTACAAATAAGAGATGGAGGTGATGGAAAAATGTCAAGAAAGCTCTGTGATAGAAAGACAGGGAATATAACTCAATGTTCTCCATAAACATACTGGTCAGATAGAGAAAGGATAAATACCAATTAGCAGAGAAATTATGCTTGTATTCACTTATCCATTAATTTATGTATCCACCCACTCATTCAACAGATATTTTTTGAATGTTCTCTTCTCCAAACGAGGTCTTGGAAACACGGTGCTGAATGAAACAAGCTTAGTTACATAGCATATAATTTTTACAAAGTAGTATGGTTTTGCTTTTGTTCCAAAGAGTATATGGAGAAACCATACATTTTGTTCTTGAGTTTAGAGGACAGAAAGTAACAGACACTTTTTGAACCTCTCAGATGCATTAATTGGACTCAGTGTCACTAGAAACATAACAAATTGATACAAGAGCAGGGTACACGGCCATAAATTATAATTGGCCTCCCTCATAAATATTTCAGAAACTATTCTTGAATTGAAAAGGCAAAAAGAAACAGAATTTTAGAAAACAGTATTTCTTAAGCTGAAAGATACATGAAGGTTCATTTTTTATTCAGTCTCAAGCAGATCATTCACATGAATGCTGATGTTAACACCCTTTGCTCTGCACCTAGAGATTTTATGTTTTTAGATGTCTTGTTTCATACAAAGATTGGATACGTCAGAAACTCTCTTAAAAATCATGATGAAACAAAGCCAAGAACACACCTTACAAACATCCAGGTTGTTATGACACTCTACATACACTGGCTTTCAGCCACACTGCCTCTCAGACTGATTTTATTTTTTTTTTTCAGACTGATTTTAAAACCCATGACTTCCTTTTATTTTTAGTGTGACTTTACAGTCATAAATTTCAGTAGGCTTATTCCTCAGACTGTTTTTACTTTTAAAGATCCTCTTGAAAGCTTAAAGTCTAAGGCAGGAACATGTTAATTGGTGATAAAATTCTAGCCACATAAACAAATACCTCATCTCTGTAAATCCCCTCGCCTCCTAGTTTTAATTGGCTTCCATTTACCTATGAAACCACACTTTTGTTTTCCCTAATAATGTTTCTGGTCTTTTCTATGTACCCTACCCTATTCCAATTCTCCATCTTTTTCCATGCTTTTTCCAATATCTAAAGAGTCCTATTACCCTCTATGCAAACATCTAATTTCACAACTGATTCCTCCTTTGAGATCTAACACAAATTCTACCATGCCTGGACCTGAGGCCTGAAGCCTGACAACTTAGCAGTGAATACTTCATTTATGAAGATTTCTAACACATTTGTCTGTATTTTGATGACTGTGTCCATACTAATGCTAAGGAAGATAACTGACAGGTTCTATTCTTTAAAGATAACTCATTCGATTAGCAAAATGAGTAGAACGGTTGGGTGTGCAACTGGGTGGGTACAAATCTGCACAGAGCAGCTCTATGAGTGACTTGACAGGCTAAGCTTGGCACAGAGTGGCTCCATGTGAGGAACGTGGCACAGAGAAGCTAGGTGAGTGACCCAGTGAGGAGAACCCGGTGCTGAGTTGCTCAGTGTTCAACCTCACAAAAGGAACTTGGTTGCATTTTCATGGGAGGAGGGACTGAGGACTGTGGCTGAGGCCAGCGAGATGAGTGACACAGCTAGTCCCCGTTTGGCCCAGATTTAGGCCCAGGACTACTAGAAAATCATCACAGCAAAGAGGCAGCAGAAGGTAACTTGGACAAATTCTCCACCTAGAAGACTCCTGGACGGAGGACAGTGCAAAGCAAAAACCAAGATGGCACTCTCCGTAGAGAAGGCAAAATCTTGGGACACAAAAAGAATATCTGAGGACTTCC
>NW_004524810.1:126089-156279 GCF_000260255.1 Octodon degus
TTAATGAATAGAATGACTTTTTCTAATGGTGTTTGTAAATAGAATCACAAGTCCGCATCTTGTACAGCAATTAACCACTAAGAAGAATATATGCAGTGTATTATTTGTTGAAAAATAAATAAAATAAAAATAAAAAAATAAAAAAAGAATATCTGACACAAAATAGATGCCTAAAGAACAGACTCTTTACAGAGATATTCTGGTTCCACTGATACAGTTATCTACAAATAAACATTAACAAAAAAGATAACATAGAAATCAAAATGAAGAGTTCACTCTGAAATAGAAAATGACAAAATGAAGGCGCAAAATGCAATCTTAGGCTCTGAGCCTAGCCAGAACAAATCCAAGAGACACTAGTATAGAAGAAATTGGAAGTCAAATACCTCCAATCTCTGAAATAATAACAACTGAAATAAAGAAAGTGTTGCAGAAGGGTGAAGGGGAAATATTCTCCCAGCTTAAAAAAAAAGAAATGATAACTACAATGAAAGAATTACTAAGTGTTTCTAAAGAAGACAGTGATAAATAATAGAGAAGAATAGAAAAATGATGCAAACCTTGATTGAGCAACATAGGAAAGAAAGAGTGTGGGAAGTGGATTAAAAGAATTAGACAGAAATTAAATATTGCATCACAAGTTGGCAAAACCATTGGAATGAAAATGTAGACTTTCAGACCTTGTAGACATCATTGCAGCTAGTGAAAAGGTAAGAAAACTCTCTTAAAAGTGATAAGTATCCATGAAATAATAATTCCTCAGCTGCAAGATGATGCAAAGATGAACAATATAAGACAAATAGACAATAATGAGAAAGAACCCGACACAAATGACATAAAAAGTACTTGGCCAGAAATAACAGCAGAAAACTTCCCATATACAGTAAAACAATCTGACATTCAGGTAACTGAGGCATATAGGAAGCCAAATAATATCAACACAATTAAAACTGCACCCTCATATATAATAATCAAGATCCAAGAATTTCAGCACAAAAACAAAATACTAAAAGCTGCTAGAGAAAAGAAGGAAACACCTTTAAAGCAAAACCTATCAGAATGATAGATTTCTCCTCAAAACCCATCAAGTCAAGAATGCCACGGAGTGAAGTATTTCAAGTCTTACAATAAAACAAATTCTAACCCAGACAGCTTTGCCTTACAAAACTCTCTTTCAAGTATAATGGAGAAGTAAAACACTTCCATAAAAAAGAGCAACTAAAGAAATTCATGGTGAACAAACAAACCATACACTGAATACTAAAAGACACTCTAGGGGCCAGGGAGATGGCTCAGTGGAATAAGCGCTTCCCTGGCAAGGGCGAGGGCCTGAGTTCAATCCCTGGTTCCACAAAAAAAAAAAAAAAGGCACTCTAGAAAAGGATCAAAATAACCACAACTTCAAGAACAACAACACTAAAACCCACCAAATAAGGTAAACAATTAAACATGGGAGAAAAGTAGGGAACCAACACCAGGAAAATAACATGACCAACATAAGCCAATATATATCCATTATAACCATCAATGTAAATAGACTCAACTCACCAATTAAATAGGTTGGCAGAGTGGACCAAAAACAAAATCCAATAATATACAAGAAACACATTATTCTACTGAGCCATCATAGGCTAAAAATCAAAGGATGGAAAACAATATTACATGTTGCAGGAGCTCAGAAAAAAAGCAAAACTAGCTATCCTGTTTGCAAACATTCTGAACTTCAAACCAAGAATGAGTAATGATGATCTGCTGCTTTTTAAAAAATAAAATTTGACTGAAAATGTAAAAAAAAAAAAAAACAAGAATGATCAAATAAGATAAAGAAGGTCACAACATACTGGTTAGGGGAAAAATTCAAGAGGAAGAGATAAGTCATAAATACATATGCAACAAAAATGGGAGCATTTAACCCTAACAGACAAATCCTAATGGACATTAAAAACCTAATAACCAATAACACAGTCTTAACATGGGACCTTTACATGCCCTTATGTCAAAAAAAAAAAAAAATAGGTCAAGTAGACAAAAATTTAGAAAAAAGGTAATATAACCGAACCAGTCTTTTGAACAAATAGACTTAGCAGAAATTTATGGACTCTTCCACCCAACAACATCCTAATACACATTCTTTACAACTTCACAAAAGTTATTCCCTAAAATAAATCACATACTAGTCCATAGTTCATACTTAAGTAAAGGCTATAAAAGAGAAATTATCCCATCCATATTATTTGGCCACAATAAAATGAATCTGGAAATTAATGACAAAAGAAAGCACAAAAAAACTCATAAAAGTATGGAAATTAAATAACATCCTCTTCAGTAACCAGTGGGTTACAGACGAAAATAAACAATGTCTACAAGCTAACAAAAATTCAAACACAACTCACAAGGATTTGTGGCATGCAATGAAAGCAGTTCTCAAAGGAAAATTTATAGCAGTGAACTAACACATTTGGAAAAGACAACATGAACATACGAATACCCTAATGCTGCACCTCAAGTTTTCAGGAAAAGGAGAGCAAACCAAAGCTCAAAGCCTGAAGCTGGGAAGAAACTATGAACATTAGAGCAGAAATTAAGGAATTTGGGGCCAGGGAGATGGCTCAATGGAGTAAGCGCTTCCCTGGCAAGCGCAAGGGCCTGAGTTCAATCCCCGGTTCCACAAAAAAATTTAAAAAATAAATAAATAAATAAAAAGTTAGAAATTAAGGCAATTGAGACAAAGAAAACAATACAAAAAAATCAGTGAATCAAAAAGCTTGTTCTTTGAAAGATTAAATAAAATTGATAAACTCCTATCCAACCTCACCAAGAGGAAAGAAAAGCTCAAAATTCAAGTAATGAATGAAAAGGGAAAAATTACTACACATTCTAAGTAAATTCAGAAGATCATCAATAGCTACACTGAACATCTTAGGGGCCAGGGAGATGGCTCAATAGAATAAGCACTTGACTGGCAAGCTCAAGGTCTTGAGTTCCATTCCCAGTTCTGAAAAAAAAAATCTTTAATCTCACAGAATGGAAAACACAGAAGAAGTGGACAGTTTCCTAGATAGGTACAAATTACGAAAACAAATTCCAAAATATCTAACAATTTTGAATAACATTATATCAACCAATGAAATTGAAAATGTAATTTTAAAAAACTTACAAAGAAAAGCCCATGTCTTGAATGATTCACAGTTGAATTTGACAAGAAATTCAAAGAATATACAGTCCCAGTACTCCTCATACTCTTCAATGAGAAAGAAAAGGAAGCAATAGTCCCAAAATCATTCCTGGAGGCAAGTATTATACTGATACCAAAACCAGAGAAAAGGTGAACCAAAAAAGAGAATTATGGGACAATTAATTTTCCATATGAAAATAGATGCAAAAATCCTGAATAAGATACCTGCAAATAAAACACAGCAAATCATCAGGAAGATTAAACACCATGACCAGGTGAGATTCATCCCAGGAAATGTAAGGATGATTCAATGTACTCAAATCTACAAAGGTAATACACTATATCAATAGAGTCAAAACCAAAAGCCATGTGACCATCTCAATAGATACAGAAAAGGGTTTTGATGTAGTCCAATACTCCTTCAAATAAACACCCTACTTACAATTGAAATATGACCTCAATCTCATAAAAGCCATGTATGAAAAACTAACAAAGCAAGTAGCATTCTAAATGGAGAAAAACTGAAATATTTTAGTCTCAAATCAGGTACAAGACAGGGATGTCCACTATCACCACTCCTGTAATATAGCTCTGAAATCATTAGCTAAAGCCATTTGACAGGAGAGAGAAATAAAAGGAATAGAAATAGATAAAGAATTAAACTATGATTATGTGCAGGTGACATGATATTCTATTTGAAAGGCCCAGAAAACTCCACTAAGAAACTCCTAAAATTAATTAAAAATTCAGTAGCATAGCAGGATACAAAGTCAACACACAAGAACAATAGCATTCCTCTGCACAGAAAACAAGTTCACTGAAAGATAAAGTAGAGAAACACTGCTGTTCATAATAGCATCCAATAAAAAAGAGAAAAACTTAGGAATTATTCTAACAGAGGGAGTAAAAGATCTATAATCCAAATTAAAATACTCCGAAAAAGAGATCAAAGAGGATTTCAGAAAATGGAAAGATATTCCTTGCTTCTGAATAGGAAGAATCAACATTGTGAAAATGTTCATACTCCTAAAAATGTTATACAGATTTAATGCAATTCCATTAAAATACTATCAGATTCAGTGCAATTCCATTAAAATACTATCAATATGCCTTATAGAGCTAGAGAAAACATTCCTAAAATTTATATGGAACCAGAAAAGGCATAGAATACCAAAGGCAATCCTGGGAAACAAAGGCAAGGTAGGAGGCAGTACAATTGCTGATTTGAAATTATACTACAAAGCTACTGTGATAAAATCTACATGTCACTGGTAAAACCAAAACAGACCTGAGGATTAGTGGAACAGATTAGAAGATGAAGATACAATTTCAAATACACTCAACCACCTTATCTTAGACAAAAAGTCAAACATGTCTTCTGGAAGAGCCTCTTTAACAAATGATGCTGGCAAAACTGGCTCTCCACTTGCCAAAAACTAAATCTATATCTGGGTCTATCATCATGCACTATACTAAAGTCAAATGGATTAAAGATCTAAATACTAAAACAGAAACACTAAATCTTCTAGAAGAGAAAGTAGGTGGAAATCTTGAAGATATAGTGGTAGGCAGAGAGGTCATGAACAAAAATAAAACTGCATGGGAAATACTTCAACGAATCAGCAACTGCAATACCACATTATTGAGAAATTTCTGCATGTCAAAAGAAGTCACCAACAGAGTGAAAAGAAAACCCACAAATTGGAAAAAAAAATCTTAACCAACAATCACTCAGACAAAGGACTTCTATCTAGAATATATAAAGAACTGAAAAAAATCAGGCCCAAAAAATATAAAGACTCAATCCAAAAATGTGCATCTGAGATGAATACATACTTCTCAGAGGAGGAAATACAAATGGAAAATAAATACATGAAACAATTTCCAAGCACTGGCCATTCAAGAAATGCAAATTAAAACAACATTTTGATACAATCTCACCCCAGAAAGAATGGCTGTGGTAAAGAAATCAACTAATACCAAATGCTGGAGAGACTGTGTGTAAAAACGAACCCTTTTTCCACTGTTGGTGGCAATAGAGACTCATACAACCTCTATGGAATTCAGTGTGGAGTCTCCTCAAAAATATAGAACTGGAAATCCTATTCAACCCAGTTATTCCTTTTCTGGATAATTTCCCAAAAGAACTGAAAACATCATACCATAGTGATATATGTGCACCCTTTATTTATAGCAGCACAATTTGTCATAGCCAAGTCTTGGAAACAACCAAAATGCCCATCAGCTGAGGAATGGATGAAACAGATGTGGTATTTTTATAAAACAGAATATTTCTCAGCTATGAAGACAAACTTGAGGCCTTTTTGGGTAACTGGATGAAAATAGAGGCTATACTCATAAATGAAATAAATCAGATTCACATGTGTAAATATCATATTGTGTCCCTAGCATAAGAACCTGAAAGAATGAGTAAAACCTATAAGGTAAAATAGATCTAGTAAAATGGAAATAAACTGAATATAAGTATTAAACAATGAACATGAGGGAAAGGAGAAAAGATAGTAAAAAAGGAAGAGGTAAAATCAAGCAAGTGTATATACAAGATGGCTGAGATGAGTCCATCAGTTTTTTGAAAATCACAGTTAATGTTTAGAATTTTCACTTTGACTAACTCTATGCTGATATCTCCAATCTAAGTAACTACGTCAAGGACAAAAATGTGTAATATAAAAATCATGGTTGGGGGCCGGGGAGGTAGCTCAGTAGAATAAGTACTTACCTGGCAAGTGAGGGTCCTGAGTTCAATTCCCAGTACTGCAAAAAAAAAAAAAAAATCATGCCTGAATACCTCTCTTCTTGGTCTTCTAAACATGTACCATTTCTAACGTCCTATCAGTTGTGATTGCATTCTCTTTAAAATAATTTTAAGTTAAAAAGACAAGAAAAAATTTAAGGATTATTGAAAGCAAGTGTTAATGTTCAACTATTTGTCCAACCTTGCATAACTATATCTGCTAATCTGACCAACAGATTTGACAATAAAATATGTAATATAACAACCATTGTTAATTTGCTATTCTTGTTTTGAAATTTTGTGACATATCTATTGTTGTATGTTACCTTGCTTATGTTTTTGTATCTGCTATTTGTCTTTGCTTGTGTTTTTACTCTTCCAAATAATATAAAATAAAATTTTTAAATTAGCAAATTTTTTTTTGGTCTTGTTTCTTGGGGTTTTTTTTCTCCACTTTGGTAGCAATGTAGACTGGTAGAACCACAATGGAAATCACTGCGGAGACTTCAAAAAACTAGGATGAAAATCTCATTCGATCCAGCTATTCACCTTCTGGGCATTTTCCCAAAAGAACTGAAAACATCATACCATAGAGCTATAACATTTTTTAGTAAAATGTTATAGAATATAAACACCTGGCCAAAAATTTAAACCTAAATTTTAGAAAAGAAATTTAGTTTTGAACTCACAGAAAATGCCCTACTTTTTCCCAGCTACTTTTATTTTCTTTCATTATTTATCTATTTATTTATTTATTTATTTATTTATTACCAGTAAGCAATCTAAAGATTGCTCTTTCCAACTTGTCCTTAGCCACACACTACTACTTTTAAGATCTGACTCTAGAACCAAATAAGAAATACTTAAACTAAGTGGAAGGAAGGTTTTCTCCACCTTGGGCCCAAGTCATTTGAATCTTTCATTTTGTCTTTGTTTTTGTAATATAAACAAAACAAAAACAATGACAAAGAATTTCAAAACAAGATAATAGGAAGCTAACAATGGTTAATACAATGCATATCATTATCTTCAAAGTAATTGCTCAGATTACAAGTTACAAGCATGAAAAATTATTCAAGCAATATAAGCGCAAACCATTCCTTTCAGTGAACTATTAGAAATTAGTAATATAGCTATTTTAACTAATATATATTATCCATTCCACAGTTGATGGTCATTTGCATTGTTTTCAAGATCTACCTATGACAAATTGTACTGCTATAAATAAAGGTGCACATATATCACTGTGGTATGATGTTTTATATTCTCCTGGGAAGATACTCAACATAACTGGGCCAAATGGGACCCCCAGCCCCCGTTTTTAATGGAATCTCCACATTTCCACAGTGCTTGCACCAGTCCACACTCTTACCAACAGTGGAGAAGTGTTCCTTTTTTCATATACCTCCTCTAGTACTTCTTATTGGTTGACTTCATGATGATAGCCATTCTTTCTGGAGTGAGATGAAATCTTAGTATTGTTTTAATTTGCATCTGTCACATGACCAATGATGTTGAATATTTTTTCATACATTTATTTGCTGTCTGTATTTTTTCATCCAAGAAGTATATATTCATCTCAAGTGACCATTTTTGGATTGGGTCTTTGAATTGTAGGGAACTTGATTTTTTAAATTATATGTTCCAAATAGACGCTCTTTGTTTGAGGGACTGTTGGCTGAAAGTTTTTCCCATTCTGTGGCTTTTCTTTTCACTGTGTTGGTGATTTATTTTAATATACAGAAACTTTTTAATAAGATGAGATCCCAGTTGTTGAGTCTTTGAAATACTTCCCATGCAATTTGGGTTTTGTTTATAAACTCTCAATCTAAATCTACATCTTAAAGATTTTTGCATGCTTTATCTTTTAGTACGTTTATTTCTTCTGTTTTAATATTCATATTTTCTATTTTTTACTTTAGTTTGGTTCATGGTGATAGACGTGAGTCTAGTCTTAGTCTTTTACATTTGGGAAGCCAGTTTTTCCAGCACCATTTATTGAAGAGGCTATCTTTTTTTCCATTGAACATGTTCAGAACTTTTGTCAAAAAAAGTTTCCTGAGTGTGGTTGTAATTGTGTCTGCATGTTCTAATCTGGTCCACGGATCCTCAGATCTGTTTTTGTTTTGTTGTTGTTGTTCTTTCTTATAGTTGTTGTTTTATGTTTTGCCAGTAACATAATAATTTTATCAAGTGATTTGTCTTGTTCCAAGTATGATCTAACTAAATGAGTGGTTTGTTCAAACTCTATCTTCCCGAGAAAATAGCTAAAGTTTGGCCAAATTATGTCTTCTATTTCCCTTTTTCCTCTATGTCACACTTTCTTTCCTGTGATTCAAAGTACTACAGATAAACACCAGCCATGAAGAGCTGATAAACTACTTGGGGCCACTGACACAGTCTTGAGCCAGGATAGGGGTACATGCTCTTCTCTTTATCAGACCCTAACTTAATTTTTGGGTTTTTCCTGGAAAAATGATAAATGTGCAAATCTTTAGATAGGTTTTTAATAAAATTGCTGTAATTGCTACTGAAGATATCATTGAGGAGCAACTGTAGCTAAGATTTTGTGAATACTTTTTTTTGCTAACTCAAATTATCATCTTGACTTTTAATGCAGATCCTAATTTTAATCTTTATACTTCTTCCTCTAAATCCTCAGTGTAATCACAGCACAGACAAGACTCAGAGGAAGTCACTATTCTCTTCAAAAGCCCATGATGGCACCTATTTCCAGGAGAGTAACAGCTCAAGTCTCTACAGTGGGCTTCGGGGTGCTCTGGATTTCTGCTCCCTTTCTGATTTCACCTGCTACATTTCTCTGCCCCGCTCCACTGGGCTCCTTGCTGTCCCTCCCACAGATCAGCTCCCATGCTTGCCCTCAGGGTCTTAGCGCTAGCTGTTCTTTATGCTGCAGTGACATCTTTCCAAAGAGATCATGCTTGTAACAATCATCCCTGCCCTCACTTGTTAACTCTTCCCTCTGCTCCCCTCTGTTTTTCTCTTATGGTCACTTTCCCCTTGGAAACCATGTTAATGAAGCTGACATGTACTACGTATTTGGCTAATACTCACTGAAAGGTTGTGTTAAATGATTACATTAAAAACTGATATAGTGACATGAGGTAATATGTTCAAAGACATTTAATAAGGGACTGAAGTACAATTTAAACTATGTCTGCACAATTTGCTATTTGAATATTAGCAATGACTGAAGTAAAATTCAGACATGTGAGGGTGCAAACTCAGGAAAGTCCTGTACACAATGTCTTCTGCCTGATCCCACAGGAGCTCTCTAACAGGTAATTTACATCTCACCTCTGGTGGCCCTAGTCACATCTAGGGTTTGGTGGCCCTTTTGACACTCAAATGGGGGAATGCATGAGGCACATCTTGCTGGGCACTTCCTTGGATAACTCTTCTGAGGATCTGGATTAGCGTAAATTACCTAGAAGCATCAAGAAGGTCCAGCCTCAAAGACAGCACTGAAAATTTATACTCTCCAGCATCCATTAATGCTCCTTGTTCCTGCTCTGTGAGCTGGAAAACAGCATACCAAATGAAATATAAAGCTAGCATTTTGTCTTTACTCATCTCCACAGTGGAATAAAAGGAGTCCTCTGGGAAAAAAAAGAAATAGAAGTTGTCTTTTCTCCTTAAAAAGTAGACTGCTATAACAAGTGCAAATTCATTTTAATAAAGGAAGCCTATTTTATTACTTCAAATGTTAGTGATACAAATTTATACTACAGATGGAAACAGAAACATACAGCATGAATATTAATTTTAAAAATCCTCTAAAGTGAAAAATTCTATTTGTTGTTTGGACTATAGGTTTGCGGTTAGGTGTAAGCTAAAAGGATTCATTAATGCATTGTCTGAAAGAAAAAGTTCCCAATATGCATGGTCTAAACATTTCTGATTTTTCTTTTCAAAAAACAAAGACCACTTTAGTAATACTTTTGGAAGGAGCATATACTGCCTAATAACATAGGCAACAATTGTTATGTGCACTGAATTTTTAATTTCTCTTGTTGGTAAAAATTTAGAATGGTGACTACTAGAGTCTGGGAATGGTTGAGGGAAGGAAGGCTGGTAGGATGCTGGGTAGCTGGTACCCCAACACAGGTTGAGAAGAGTAATAAATTCTAGTGCTCCACAGCACAGTGCAGTGACTACATATCACAATAACCCATTGTATATTTAATAATAACTAGAAGTTCTCAAAGTCTACAAATACAAAGTGATGATAAGGAGATAGAAACATTGATTGCCCTGGTATTATCAGTACATTATGTATAGGTAGATAAACAAATAGATAGATATAGGTATAGCTATAGACATAGAGCAATATCAATATCTCATAAATATATGTAATCACTATATTAATAAAATTTTTTAAATGTCTAAGGATGTATAAATGTTAACTGCCTTAATTTGACTATTATAAATTGTATACATGTATCTAATTGTTGCATGGCATCATAGAGTTGTATAATTGAAAATAAATATTTCATGTTTTTAATTTTTCTCTTTTTATTACAATGATGGGAACCATTAGTACATATCAACTGTTTCTGTTTTTATTTATTTTTTGAATTTTTTCTTTTTTATTAATTTTATTGAGAAACAAATAGCAATGAGACAGTTTCAAAACCAATTAGTAGGACAGTTACAACAATTAATGCATTGCATATTGTCTTCATAGTAGTTATTCGTAGTACAAGATGCAGACATGATATCCTGTCCAAACACTATTAGTACAAATCTTTCTTCTCATTGAACTAAGAGAAAGTAGCTGTATATCTATCCTAACTATTTTGTATACACAGATACAAAATGGTCCTTTATCTATATTCCCTGTTTCTGTTTTTAGGTTATATATAACAAATCTAAAATGGCTTTAAAATCCTATGCTTTCTTTAAGATGATCAACTGATTTTTAATGAGTCAATCTTTTCCCTGCTTCTACAGTTGTAAGTAATCCATCATATCTTTCTTAAAATTTTCAGTAACTGTACTTCTCTGTCCATCTCCTACTTCATGTTCACACACATATGTTAAGAATCCTTGAGGTGAATCACCCTTGGTTCTTCCCAGAACAGTGTTTGATAAGAAGCAGGTTTTTAGAATCAGTTTGTTCCTTTCTTCCTCCAATTAGCCAGCCTTACACATATGAATCTCACCAACAGAAGCATAAAGATGCATTTGATTCCAATTTTCCCCAAGTCCATTCCAGGCTCTCTCTTTCCTCCATCAGAAAATAACTGCTTAATAGTATTGGCTCTACGATGGAACAGTCTGGGAGTGTCCTGCTGTAGGCATCACCTGCCCACCCCTCTGCACGTTCCGAGGTCTGCTTCCTCTGCTCCTCTCCTCCTCTCTTACTTGGAGCTGCCTGGCCCCGGGCTGCACTGAGCGGTCAGCATGCTGCTCCCCACTCTGCCCGCTTTTGTATCTGTGTATACAAAATAGTTAGGATAGATATACAGCTACTTTCTCTTAGTTCAATGAGAAGAAAGAGGAAGGCACCTCTCAGTTTGGTAGACATCAAGATTGCGGCTTGGCCCTGTTGTCTCTGCAGGAAGAGTGGCATTTTTCCAGATATTTTTGTGTCATAACAAAAATTAATATTAAATTTATTCTTTTGTCCACTCAAACATATATTTTTCAGGCTCATGGAAACATGGAAACAACTGACTAATCCAATATTCCTTTATGATAAAAGATTGAAAAATAGGTGAAAAGAATCTTACATGGAAATAATTAGAAAACATTTTTAGTGCTAATGTTTAGTATTTATTTATTGAAGTAGTAAATCTGCATGCTGTCTATATTCACCATTCCCCAAGCTCATCTCTTTCCTTCTACATACTCAATTTCTAGATGTTTTCTTCAATGCCCCTGCTGCTTATTTATAGCATATTTACCAATGTTTATTTATTAAATGCTATTACTATGAATATTTTATTAACATGTATTGACAATATTTCATACTACATGCATTATTCATGTTATATTCATTATTCATATGAAGCTATGTTTAATATTTATGTTATATGCATTAATATTTTATTAATATGTATATTTTATCAAATATACTCATTAATACTTTTATGAGCTCTTTTTAATCAATTCTTTGCTGCGTCAGCTCTCAATTTTGGATACTTTCTATTAACTCCCTGCTGCAATGAATGAAGATTTATGCTACTGTACAATCACCTCTTTTTCACTCACCCCCCAATGTGTATGATTTCCTTTTTCTTCTTTAGATTCCTTTGCATACAACCAGTTTCTTATTGTGTCAATGATAGATACCAACTGTTTACTTGCCACTTAGAAATATTAGGCTTTCTTGTTCTCTGTGACTCTCTACCACCACTTTACCTCCCAACTTTTGTCATACTTACACTTAACATTTCGTGAATATGAATAGCATTTACATTCTGTTTTGCAACCATGAGTATCCCCCTTTTATTTGTCACTGCATTGTTCTAGACGTCAAAAATCAAAACAAGTTAGCATTACTATAACTATACACTTTTTTCAAATGCAAATTTCATGAAAGCATTTTTTTCTCTTTGTAATTTCAGGATTTAGTTCCCTGTTTGTTACCTTCTATTTGAGAAAATATCTTTAACATAATGTAATTTTTCAATGCCTTCAAGGAAGTTTATTTTTTCACAGCAAAACCTAAGAGAGGTTGATTTTGATTTTAAGTTAATGTATGTTTGAAGCACAAGGGAAAAGTAAAGTTAAAATATATAAACTTAGTTCTTCCTTGGGCTTTCAAGTTAATGTTATAAATTTTAATTTCTATTCAGAAGCCAAACATATTTGGCCAAATCATTTTGACATCATCTGTGAATGTCTGTTCTATTTACAGATGTAAATAAGCTTTCAAATATTTGCATTCCATTTATTAATTTAATATCAAATATCAGTTATTTACTCTAAAACAGAATTTCAACTACCAATCAATTTTTTAAATTCTAAGAAAACCTAAGTGTGGTGAACCTTGACTTTTCCTAAGTATTCTAAACTCATAAGGTTTAATCTTTAAAATCACCAATGTAATTGAATTGTTCAATTATAAATTACAAGTTAATGTCACAAGAATATCATCTTAATAAACAGATAAAATTCCCAATTTGTATAAATTCTTAATGCAAATAAAGAAAGAAAAAGCATTCTGAATCTTGATGTTTTCCCCCTACTTTCCCACAAAAGAATACAATTCGTTTCAGGTAAGAGTACTTTAAGCAGTTCTCTACTAAATCATTTATGTTCTCATTGTTAAATAAAAGTACTTATCTTCTAAAGCAAGAATAACTTCTCAGTTAATTGGGGTTACTTTGAGCCGAACATTGTACAAGGGCATGAGCCACTACAGAAGAGTGGATACACAGTAAATATTCTTGCTATTCTCTTAACAAATCACTGTATCATCCCAAAGCAGTTTGGAGTCAACTATCTTCAAAAACTCAGATTTGAGCTGTGATGCCAGTGACTCTGGCTGGGAACACTAATAGAAAGCAGTGAGCTGGATCTATAACATCAAAAGATTTAAGCCCATCACATCTCTGTAGTCAAATAAAATGTCACCTAATTCTTCATTTGATGCATATAAAACTAAAATCCATCTCAAACTGATTACTTATGTGGATATGGGCATTTCTTTGGCTCCTAAGACGTAAATATCTGCTTGGAAAGACTTTAAAAAATAATATAACCTACATTCATTTTTTGCACCCTCCATCATAGGACTAAACCACTCTTAAGGTTAAAAGCTGAAATCTGGATACATTGTATTGCTTTGTGTCATTACACAATCATAATTTCTGAGTATTTTTACTGACTTTCAGATTTTGTCAATATCTCCATGTAAACCCTAAAAAGATTTACAGATTCTCAAAAATATTGGCAGCCACTACACTGTAAATTGATCCTATGTGGGAGGACAGGATGAGGCCTCATTGCCTAAAGAAGTCATGCTACTTCATTCTTGAGGGAAACATTCTGCCTGGATATTGTGGAATATTAGTCTATAGTCAATCTTGTGTCTTGCAGCTTTGTAAAAGTATAAATAAAAGCTCTTACTATTGTTTGAGGGTGGTCTTGCCAACCAGGCAGAAGGCTATCACCTAACCCAGCTCTTATCTTCTTGTCTAGCCTTTCATCATTCCTGCCACTGTTTCTCTCTGGGTTCAGTGGCTCACACTGAGAGACCAACAGATCCCAACATTTGTCACCCAAGCAGGACATCTAGCACTAGATAAGTGTGGGCAGCAGGAGCACTTCCCAAGAGAACACATAAGAGAGGGAAGTGAATTGGTTAGAGACAGTAATCAGCACACACATGCATTGGTATTGGAACATGGGGCATAAAACTTGGGGCTAGAGGCTCACTAGGACCAGAAATGGGTTCCCTGGGGCCAGAAATGGGCTCAATAGGGCCAGAAAGATAAACAAGCATAGACAAACAGGTTTGAGAAAAGCCAAAAAGGGAAAAGTTAGATTGAGTTAAAAGAAAAGGGGGGGGGGCAAGCAGAGTTTCAAGAACCATAGATGTTTATAGATGTATATTAAAATAGTTGCTGTTTTCTTGGCTCCTGCATTTGTGTTACATTCTAAGACCACCATAAAGGACTTAGCATGCAATACTGTTTGAATTTCAAGTCATAAATGGGACAAGGAGGGTAGAGCAAAGGTGTAACAGATAAAGTTTAAACCCTCTAGCTTTGCTCAATTTGATAAAAAAAAAAAAAAAAGGAAAATTTCTTTTAAAGTGCAAGCAGTTGGTTGCAAGTGGCATGGCAATACTGGGAAGAGAGGAACAAACTGGGTTCAGAGAGGGCCCCCACTCCAGGCCTCGGCAGAGCCAGCTGGGATTTCCCAACCACATCTGTTTCTCACATCCAGCCACAGAGGTTGGTGTGCACCATCAACCACAGTCCTGTGTGGCTGGTACTGAGTAGGAGGGTCATAACTAGAGCAAACCATGGCCTTGGCATTGGCTATGTCTGTTTCTGAGATTAAAAATTCATTTGGCTCAGGGCCAGCCAGATAGTTCAGTGGACTAATGTGGCTGCTTAGGCAGAGCTCAGCAGCTGGGTTCGATTCCCGGCATGCCATGCCAGCCCCGCCTCTGGGGTACCCCAAGACAGCGATTGAGACCACAAGGTGGCACATGCCTGTAATTCTAAACTTGGGAGGCTGAAAACAGGAAAATCACTACAAGTCCGATCTACAATGTACATAGTGAGACCCTGTAGACTCTCTACTAAAATACATTAAAAATAATTATTTAGGCTCAAGATAGTGCCTTCCTGGGCAAAAACAAAACATCCATGTGTCAGAGCTGCAGTGAGAGCAGGCACACACTGGTTACACAGAGGCGATGGCTGCAAGGTCGTAGTCCCTTTGAAGCTTGGGGAGAGGATTTGGACCTGACAAAGCAACAACCACGGGCAGAGCGTCAATACAAAGAAGTCTCCATGTTTTGCCTGATGTCATCCATACTGATTATGCAGGGAAACCAAAGTTACAATTCCATGCACCTAACCATTATTTGTACCACACCAGACTCTTATGTTGATCACTTGGTCATTCTTTCTTTGACAAAAATTTTAAAATTATTAAAAAGAAATAGTGTTTAAAAAAATAAAAATTAATTAAAGGAAAAACTTAAACAGCTGTTAAAATACAATGTGGAAGGTCTACAGGTAAGGCAGTTGAGTTGTCCACCTGGAGATGCAAAGGGTCATTTCCTCAGCCATAGAACTTATCAAAAAAGCAGTTAATACAGTGGTTCTCTGTCTCCATTACAATTTATACACACACACACACACACACACACACACACACATACACACATTACATTTTCCCTTTGAGATGATTAAAAGTCTGTTTCCATCCTAAAAACAAAAATTTTACTTATTTTGGGGGTCGGGGGAGATAGTTTGGTGGCCTAAGTACTTGCCAGGAAAGTGCAAGGATGTCCAAGTCCGATGTCTGGTACCATACAGCTGGTAAGCACAAGCCAGGTAAAAGCTCTAGGGTTTAAAAAGTCGTTTGATTTTGACATTCCATTTATATAATAAAATACTTAGTGGTGGCCCCCAAATGGGTATAAGCTATGATAACTTCTTCATATTTGGGTCAACTTATCCAACAAATATATATTGTGTCCCAACCATTCATGACTTTTTGGCTTTATTTGGCAATATTAATTGGCTAATATAAATTGGGCTAATTTCTCTGGAGTTATTGACTGCCATTATCCTTCAGATAAGTTAAACTAATTTGCTTTATTTCATGCATAGGTCATATTAGATTAAGTGAGATTATGTAAGGCTTTCTCTTTCAAAATAGAGGATATCGATTTCTCACTGTAAGTTAACATTCAATTACAAAAACAAAAGGGGGACCCAATCCCTTCAACTTCACTTGTCAATACACACTATTAAGTATTTAAAATTTTACAAAAGATGGAAGTACAATAGGAAAAAGACAATTCCATCAGGTAAGAGAAAAAAGGCTAAGAGGGGTCCTGTGGAGAGTTCTCCATATTAAACAATGGAAGGGACCCAGTCCACTACTAACCTGGGGCAGAAAGTAGGCTTGTGCTTATCCACAGAAGGCTAAGTGACCTATTTGGGGACCACAGTGTGCTGTCAGGCTGTACCATGATGTCAGATCTGGAGAAGTTAACAGCGATGAGGTTGGATCAACCTAGAGCCTACTGAGGGAACTGAGAGAATGAAAACCTAAAGTCTGAATAGGTGGTAAAATATATAAAAATAACTGAGCTAAAATTTACTACTATCAAGATGAAACAATACAAAAATCACAAAATATGCATATTAATTAGTTAAAAGATTTCACTCCTTCAAAATTTTTCTTCTAAGTGATCTCTACTAATTGACAAATAAAATCTGACTAGTATATTTATTTATAACTATAAATTTCTAAAAATTGTAATAGAGTTACTATAATTTTATCAGGTAAGGAATATATTTGACTCTATGTAAACATGCTCATTTGTGTGTGCTGTGTATTTGTTTATGTATTTGTGTGTTATTCTATGAACAGCTGTTCTTCTTTTTCTATTTTTTGATCATTTGTTTATAAGACAATTTGGGATATCGACTTAAAAGCATACCTTTTCATAAGATAATGAAATGGTTTAACAGGTAAAGCTTTTCATAAAAAATACAATAAGGCTTTCTCTTAAAAGATGCTTTTGGTATGAAACTAAATTAAGAAACAAAGTTTTCCATGTGTGTATGCTCATTCATTATTGTTAGTCTCATGCTGTATTAAGTGTTTTCATGATTCCAAGTGTACAGGTCTTCTAAAAATGTGAAGCAATGATTGCTTATTGTAATAAGACCTTCATATTCAAACCTCTACCTTTAACAAAAAAATTGTAGTGTACATCCCATTTAAGGATAACTAGGTGAAAAGTTCTTACATATTAGACAGAAATGATTGGTTAAAAGTGTTGTTATATCAAAAGAAAACTTTAAGTATATCACAAAATGTCATATTGTCTTGCTACAATGTTGCACATGGTTTGGATTTCTAAATTTCTGTGTAAAAAGATGTAATTGTTATCTTTTAACATTCTATTGTGAGCCAAGATAGCCAGAGGTCCAAAGTGCCTGCTTAGGCAGGATTAGGCAGGTGCAGGGGACTGTGGTTCAATCCCCAGCACCACATTCAGTGCCAGCCCCACCCTCAGGGTGGGCTGAGTATCCATGGTTGTTAGAAAAATAAGAATTCCATTTTATGTCAAAAGTGTTTGATATTCAGATAGTAATGTTAAGCTTACCATCTCTGTTACAGGGTAATGTCATTAAGCTTTTCTTTTGGATGTTTAACAGCTAAAATTTGGAGATCAAAAAATTAGAGATAGATGGATAGTCAAAATTTTGGCCCTAGCCCTTCAAGGTCAATGAGGACTAAGGACATAAGAGAACCTTTGCTGTGACATCCTGTAGCTCAGTTGGGCCCCTAATATTATAATCAAGGAAATTATGAAGCTACAGATGAAAGCAATTGAGATGTATCACATGCCTAAGGAGAGTCACCTAGAGAAAAAAAAAATGTCTCTTAAGCTTTCACAAAAAGCAAATTGACCAAACAATGGCCAGGCCTCATCCAGATGGCTGACACTGACAGGTCTAAGAGGTGCTGTATGTGGTTCCAAGGTAAATCCTAAGATTTAAATGAATTTATTAGATAGAAAAAGTTAATTTTGTGTTTTTACAGGTCTTGCTTTAACTTGGTCTTAACCATCCAACAGAAAAGTGTAACCACAAGATGTAAAAAGTAATGCCATATTAATATGCTCAGCTATAAAAAGTTTAAATCACTAACAACTTCTGACAATTGCCCACTTTATTGATAACTCACTACTGTTATGGACCATTGGACTATATAGAGTCAAGTACCAAAATTTTTGGATTGTCATCAAACGTGAAAATATATTCTACAGAGTTCTCCAAACACAGCTTCTTATTAAAATGAAAAACCTATCACTTTCACTAGAAAACAAAAAAGGGAGATACATTGGGAGCCACTAAAACTGAAAATTCATCCTATGTGGGAGAGCAGGATGAGGCCTCATTGCCTAAAGCAATCATGATACCTCAGTCTTGAGGAAAACATCCTGTCTGGAGATTGTGTCTTGCAACTTTGTAAAAGTATAAATACAGGCTCTTGCTATTGTTTGAAGGTGATCAGGAAGAGGGCTGCCACTTAACCCAGCTCTTGTCTTCTTGTCTGTCTTTTCTTATTCCTGCTGCATCTCTCCCCATGTACAATGGATCACATTGAGACATCAATGGATCCCTACAAAAACTTCCTGAAGCTCTTCATTCTTCTGTTGCAGTCTAGATTTTTGTCTTCCAAACTCATGTCACAAATTTCATCTTTGGGTATCCCTTTACTGCTTTTCTCAATTAGACTACCTCAAGAATAAACAAATAAAACCTTATATTCCTCCTTAGTATATTTCATTTTGCTTTTTTTAACGTCCAAAATTTTATTAAAGGAGAAATTATAAACATGAATAGGTCATTGAATATTATTTTCAATAAGAAATCACTTTTATTTCATTACATTTATGAAATCTGATGACATTTCTGTTATGGTTTAAAACTGTATTTTAAGTAATTAAGTACAATGCCCTCAGTCTTCCCATGGTCCGTCTAAATACTCATGAATTTTAGTCACCCTTATTTATTCTTTGAATTGGCTCATAGACAAAATTTATTACCAGAACATTGTGCATTTATGAATTGTTATATGCATACTTGCCTATATAGTGTGTATATTTTAATTTGTTTTTCTTAGCGGTTATTTGCTGTACAAGATGCAGACATGATATCCTATTTACAAACACTGTTAGAATAAATTCCTCTATTTCATTTTGCTAAAATGTATCCTTGAGTAACTCCTTAAAATGTTATACTTGGAAAAGAAATATTAGTTTTTAATTATATGCATCAATATGTATTCATTCTGGTCTTTTCCCTGACAGTTATCTGGGTTAAAAATCACTCTCTTTCAGGATTTTTATGTTACTAACCTGAGCACTTGCAGTGCAAATTTTGATGCTATTCTACTTTGTGTTTCTCTTTTGATCATTTGTTCTTGTGTGTATAGTTGTTTCCATGCTTGTTTTTCATCTCTGGACAACATGACTACCTTCTGTTTATCATAAATATTACAATGTTTCTTTACTTTTTTTTTTTTTTCGGAACCAGGGATTGAACTCAGATCCTTGCGTTTGCCAGTCAAGCCCTTATCCTACTGAGCCATCTCCCCCGCCCCAAGATTACAATATTTCTATCATCGATGTCTGGGATAGTCTTGTTACTGTGGATCAGAATACTCAGGGATCCTTTTAACCTAGAGGCTTGTTTTAAAGCTTTGAGAAATTTCTTATTTATTTGTTAATGGTTTTCCCCTTCCCAGAATTTCTCCTAATCTTATGTTGGAAACTTCTTAATGTTTCTTTGTTCTACGTATATTTCTCCTTTATTTTTGATGAACTGCCATTTCATTGTACCTGCTGGAAAGTCCTTGCCATATTATCTTTCATTCTTTTATTAAATGTAAATGTTTTCCATCTTTACTTTAAATTTTTATCTGATAGATTTTTATTGAATAGTATCTCTTTGTTTTCTTTTACTTTTTTTTATTTTTTTTTATTTAGTACAGGGTCTACAAGGTCTCAGTATGTAGATCCGACTCATAGGGATTCTCTTTGCTTCAGGAGCTGGGATTACGGGCATGTGAGACCACACCCAGTCTCAATACTGTCTCAGCAGACCTCGGGAGCAGGGCTGACATGGGACTCAGTGGACCAAACCATGGTTGATGCACCCTGCCTAAGCAGTTTCTTTAGTCCGATGTACTATCTGGCCAACCCTAGTATCTCTTTCCTTCTTTCTCTCTCTTTCTTTCTTTCTTTCTTTCTTTCTTTCTTTCTTTCTTTCTTTCTTTCTTTTTTTCAGAACTGGGGCTTGAACTCAGGCCCTTGCGCTTGCCAGGCAAGTGCTTGTTATCTCCCCGGCCCAAGTATCTCTTTCTTACATGATTTTTTGTGTGTGTGTGCAGGTTCTCACGATGCAGCTCGAACTTGTAGTGATCCTCCTGTTTTCAGTCTTCTCAGCACTGGGATTACAGGCATGTAATCCTCTGGCACCAGGCTTGGTCACCTGCTCAGCACGCCCAAGGGTGGGTTTGGCTTTGCATGTGGTGCCAGAGATCGAACCTCAGCCCTTACACTTGCCTAAGCAGGCATTTAGTCCACTGAGCTATCTCTCCATCCCCTTGTTCTTTTGTTTGAACATGTAACTTCCTGAATCTCTATGGGTACTGTCAACAGTTGTTTTGTTTTGTTCATGTTTGTGTGTTTTTGTTGCTGTACTTCATATTGAAGTTTTCACTGCTTTTTCACTGCTCAAATTCTGCTGTTTGACTTCTCAAAGCCAATTTCTATTTCAGAAATAGGGAGACTTTATCATACAGTAAGACTCATTATGGTAGCTGCTCATGGCCTCTATTTATAATTTAGAATCAATGAGTTTTTAAAAATCCATAGAGCTTTTCCTGTTCCCCAGGAACTCAGATGTAGGACCAGGCATCAGTTTCGTACAAATCCTCTATTTAAAAATTACCTTTTAAAAATCTAAATTGTAGAGTGTTTCACAATATAAATGTGTTGAATGGATATTTGGTGGGTGGGTCATTTCTTAAGGAAATATCTTCAGGTATTTTGCTTGGACCACAGATATTCAGCTGTTGAGCATTTGGCATGGAATCATGGAGGAAGTTTACCATAGTGCATACAGGCTTTTACTTGAACTTCTCTTTCAGCTTCCACTTTATGTCTTATGCTGGTCATACTTGATTTTTCCCAAGTTCCCAATCTTGCTGTGATTCTCCAAAGTCAAGCAGCTCCTGCTTAGCTGAAATTATCCTCAAATGATATTTTGCCTTGTAGTTTTTTAGCCCTACTTTCTGTATTTATCATTCACGAGAGTGAAGGGGTGTTAGAAGAGGGTGAAATGACTGTTTAACTGCTTTCCTATGTCCTTTGAACCCTTACACAGGAGAAGTAGAATCCATTGATTGTTTTAAAGAACATACTAAGAAAACTTGAAGTAGTCAAAGGAAAGTTAAGGCTCATTTTGGCTGGAAATGTAAGTTTTACTATACAGTGAAGACAAAGGGATTCAGTGGAATGGAACTGAATCTTAAACTGTAGAGAAAAAAGATTCTAATAAAGGATATAGAAAGGCAAATTAAATTAGGAGGGAAGCCACAGCACTTCAAAGATAATACTATTCTTTTTGTTGTTGCTAAGATATAAAAATTTTATCTCTCCATACAAGTGCCTTTGAAAATCTGTGATTATTTTTTCTTTTCATGTAAATCAAAGGATCATAAATAGAACTTGGATGAATATTCAACTGAGTTGGCACCTGGCAGGAAAAAAAAGAATTTGAAGCTTGGAATAAACTATAACCAGAAAATATTAAGGCCTTTCTTGCTAGTGCCAAGGTCAATACAACTATTCATAAAGATTTGAGGTAATTTTATCCAACCTCCTAAGAATAGGCCTCTTCAGTACACAGTAGTAATATATCTACACAATACTTTCTTTTAAATATGAATTTAGCCACTTACACAACTTTGGTAAAGATAGTGGCTTTTTAATAATCATACATTCTGGGAGAGAACAGTTTAATCATGCCATCATAAAATTTACTGTAGTGCTTTTGCCCAGCCAACTAGGAACAAATCTAGTGAACTTCTGAGGCTGGACAGTGATAGTAAGATCTTCTAGCAAGATTTTTGTGAGTCACATCCTATCATAACAGTGAGAATACATGCTCTTTACTTTGGGGCTCAGATGTGTCAATGGGGCTGAGAAGGTCAAGAAATGTAAATTTGATTAGACTAAAAATTAACATTATTATACAAATAGAAATACATGCTTTGCCATTTACGGAGTCAGTAATTAATAAGAAAGGCTCAATTTTTTAAACTGCTTTCCAGTTTTTCAGCTGAGTAGCAAATGCTTAAAAGTTAAAGGCACATTAGCAGTGGTGCCTGCACAGAGCCTGACCCACAGGCTTGCATGCTTCCTTCCTTTCTTTCTTTTTTATTCCCAGGAATCAAACTCAGGACCTTGCAATTGCCAAGCAGGCACTGTGCCACCAAGCTGCAGCCTCAGCCTCCCCTCCACTTTTCGTGGCAACTTGCCTGAAAAACTGACAGTGCTGAGATTGAGCAACGAAGTTATCAGATATTGAAGATGGCAGAAATGTGAAAGAAGAATTCAGTGACTTGAAAAGAAACTCTTAAACTGGCAAAGCTGACAAGTGAAGCAGAATAAACCACACATGTCAGCATGAGTTGTATATCTCACAAGGATTTCTTTGGTACTTTATGTATTTCTGCTGTTTAATGCTGTAAAATGCAAAGAGACAGGGTACATGGCACTACTTTGTTCTTTTCATGTGAAAAAACTAAGAACTCCTGACAGGGGAGGCCTCGTCTGTCTGCCTCTTCTTTATGCCTCTCAGACTGGCAGGGGAAGAGCAGTGCTTCCTGGCTGGCTGTCTTATTCACTTTCCCATCTCTGGCCCATGATATCCAGCACCCACATCTTAAAGAAGGCGACATCATTTTGGTTCAGTTTTTAAGGGATTAGTTTTGGCAGATTCTGTCACAGTCTACTGGCTATGACAGTAATGAAGCAGTGGAACAATGTGGCAGGGGGAAGTGGCTCAGTCATCACTACCAGGAAATAGAAAGAGAAGGGAGGACACAGATGTAGTGACCACCCATGCCCTGCTGCCAGTCAGCACCCTAGCTGCTGATCCACTGAGTAGATGAATCTACTGATGGGTAGAGCATCCCAGTGGTCCATGCACCTACCACAAGCCCCACCTTGGGGGGAATGGGAGTTTTGCAGGACACCCTAGATCTAAATAATAACTGGTAAAGGAAAAAGCTAGATGGGATGGTGGTGAAACAGAATAAAATCTGAGCTGGTCCAAAGTGTTATTCAAGCTATAAAAAAGTAGCTTTTAAAAATGTAACTTAATACCATTTTGTAGTTGTTCAAATTATTTGAATTGTTAGGATGCATAATTTATAAGTATGAAAATAGAAACTATTCTATTCTGGGGGAAAAAAGTTAAATGGCCTGATTTCATAAATACGTGGCATCATTTTAAGCCTCAGCACTCCTCAGAGAGAAGAACTGGCATGTACAACACTATCATTATTATTGTCAGGTCTTGCTTCAGTTCCAGAGTCTAGGAAGATGGTACATCATAACACAGAAATTGGCCTTTGACAGATGTTATCGCTACCTACACTATGAGCTTCTGTTAAACTGATCTATTAAGCTTTGGTTGCCTTGCAAATAAGTCATGGATAAAAGTTATATTCTCCTGAGAGAGACATTGTGATGACAAAATGAAAGAAGCTGTGCAAAGCATGTACCTGATAAGCACTTGATAAAATTAGCATAATTATTCTCTTTGCTTTTAAAATTCTTATATGACCTGCCCACTGTTTTGCAATCACTATGCTTGTATTGTCTTTGTTTTGAGAAAAGGATAACATTTTACAGTACAGGCAGACTGTTCAACTCTTGAAACATATCACTTAAACAATAGAGCAAATGCAGTACTGAGCAATACACAGTGTGACTAAAGATTTTTTGTTGTTACAGAGAAATAGGCAACAATATGCAATGTATTGACTCTTATTATTTCCCTGTTATTGTGTTATGAAATTTTGATTTACCTTTTTTCCATAATTTTTTAAATAAGTGAAAAAATATGACTGAGGTTAAGGGAATGGTTTCTTCCTGCTTCACCATATTTCTCCCCAACCAGTGTCAGCATTCCCACTGTAAATGTCATTAACAAGAGTCAATTTTTATAAATAGATTCATTTTAGCCATTTGAAAAAAAATTAATTCAAAATGTCACCTGTACTGAAATATTGTTACAAATTAAATGGAAGCAGGCCGAAGAGCAAGAGCTGGCTAGAAATCAAGAGTTCTGATTTTGCTGATGACCTTCAAATGACCTTAAAAATGTCCCTTTGGACACTATTTTATCATCTGGAAAAATACTGACAATATTACTCTTAAGATACTCCCTCATTCTATCATTTTATCTTGGATCTTTCTGCAAATGGAAGAAGATAATATTAAAGCAAATATGTCTTTCATCTCATTTCCAAGGACCCTTTCAAATCCATTTGTTTAAAGTAGGCTGTGTCTTAATTGTGGTATTTCCTTTGGGGGAAAAAATATATATAGCAGGATAGCACCACAGGCTCATATACAAAACAAAAGTAAGGATACATTGTGCCTGGTTTTATTTACAGAACTTGAATGTCAAATTATTTTCATTTACACATACAGAGCACCCACCAAATTACATCTTTCAGAAAAATGTTCACATTCCCCCTAAACATCTGAACATCATATTTAAGTGAATAATAATGGTGAAGTAATGACTATAATTTATTGAAAGCTTGTTGTTTTCCAGGTAGTATGTTGTGTGTTTTTCGGTACGGTTTTACATTGCTCACAGAACAACTCTGTAATGTAAATACAAACACACTCATGCACACATGCACACACTGAAAAGAACGTAGTGTATGCCTAAAGCCAAATAGCTAAGGAATTTTAGAGACAAGACTGTAAACTAAGACTGTCACCTTGCAGCATCTGCTTTTTATTCCATTATCTATGGATAAGAGGATTTAAATGTGTATGTATTAAATACCTATCAATCTCAATGATTTTAGCAGGGATAGGGTGACTGATTTAAAGTTTTTTTGTTTTGTATGCCTAGCCTATATGTAAGAAATGTTAATGGAACAAATTATAAAGGAATTTGCCACTGGGACCAATTGGAAAATAGAGAAACTTCTAAGACTCTGTTACATCTATGACACCTTCTGCCAATCACCTAGCAAAATGATAGAACACAAACAGAAGACTTAGGCGAGATGCTGGTAATAAAAAAATATCTAGAAGACTGGGGAGATAGTACAAAGGCATAAACACCTCTCTGGAAAGCACAAGGTCCCAAGTTTCACCCCCAGACCCACCTGCCATGCCTACCTCATATCCCCAAGTGCACTGTACAGGCTCCATGCCTGTAATCCCAGCATTTGGGAAGTTGAGGCAAAGGGAGGTCTGTGAATTCAAGACCAGCCTGGGGGCTACAAAAGTAGGCACAAGACCAGCCTGAACTGCATAGCAAGACCCTGTCTCAAAAAGACAAAATAAAATAAATGATTATCTGAATTTCTAATTACTGAAAATAGCATCTGGTCACTGTGGAAGAACCATCCCCAAGTCTTCTGAACTCGTTAGCTAGAAAAAAGAAAGAAAATCATTGAAATGCTACAAAAGGTACTTGTTTGTAATTAAAAAGTCATTAACACAAAAGAATGAATTATTCTTGTAGCTAACATAAATGTGAGATGATAAATTACTATATTATATAAAACTGTTAATCCAGGTAATTACATCCAGGATAACTCTATTACTGGTATATCTTTATGACTAATTTTTATATAACACTAATAATGACTCATGATCTTTGAGAAACAAGAGTGGAAAGCTATATGCCTTTTAGCTTTCCTTTTTATACAGTAAGCATCTAGACAAAAGCATCAGATTTTTTCATAATTACTGCTGTAGTTTTCCTTAAACTTTGGTGATGATCAGAACATCATAGTACGATTTCCCAAAACAAAATGTTACAACTTCATTCAAATTCTATCTTACCAGTTATCATTTTTCATTATCAAAATTTAATGAAATCTTCCAGGAATCCATCTTCCTGTCTGTGCATATGAACTAGATAGCCTCATGCCCAAGGTGTTCAGCTGAACTTCATCCTGCTAACAACTTTAACCAGATCTCCCCAGGCTTCTTGATTCTTCATTTCACTGATGGTTTCCCCAGTTTCTTTACCTGAGTATCATGCGATGTTGCCTTTTCCTTATTCATTTACTGTTCATTCTTTTCAGATAAATCCACTCAAAATATCATAGAATGTGACTCTTCCAACAAGATTGCACAATAAAGCAATTAATTAACTTTACACATGGTCTTAACATAACAAAACATTCAATATTGGAATTAAAAGCTCATACTCAAGACAAATAAGCATATTTGTATGTATTGTAGAATACAATAAGCATATTGTATTCTACCTATGGAACTTTTCTGATCAAAACTCTAATCCTGGGCCAGGGAGATGGCTCAGTAGAATAAGCGCTTCCCTGGCAAGCAGAAGGGTCTGAGTTCAATCCCTGGTTCCAAAAAAAAATCTATAATCCTTAAAAGGGAAGTTTATGTTTATTTCTTTTTATTAATGCTTTGATTACAGGGAAATGACCATAAGTCTGAGCAGCACAGTGAGACCTTCTACCAAATAAATAAAACAATGAATGAATAAAGAAAGAAGTAGAGAAATAATTAAAAAGAATTTTTAAAAATATGATTCTTTTATACAATGGAGTATCACTGAGCCATAAAGAAGGGTGATCTTGAGAAATTTCTAAATGAATGGACAGATATTCAGATCATAATCACAAGCAAAATAAATTAGACATGCATATATAAGTACAGTATAGATTTTCTTTTTTAATTAAATTGGAAATTTAACTTTTATTTATATGTTACTTTATTTTATTTTAAAAAATGCATTTGAAATTTTTTCTCAAAATCCATTAATAGGACAGTTTCAATAATTAATACATTGCATATTGTTGTCTTTGCAGTGGTTATTCATACTACAAGATATAGACATGATATCCTGTCCAAACACTATTAGTACAAATCTTTCTTCTCACTGAATTAAGGGAAAGTAGCTGTATATCTATCCTAACTATTTTGTATATACAAATACAAAATGGTCCTTCACTCGTATCCCCTATTTTTGTTTAGATTTGTCAGAGATGGGTATTCCATTACCATTTAAACATTGTAGGTGCATAAATTCAGCAAAATAATCCAATATAGTCCAGTAGTCCATAATAGTAGTGGGTTATTCGTAGGACTGGCAATGTCGTAAGTTGTTGACTTGAGCCTTTTACAGCTTAGCATATTAATATGGCTTTACTTTTCATGCCTTGTTAATACACTTCTCTGCTGGATGGTTAAGACCAAGTTAAAGCAAGACCTATATAACAAGAAATGTAACTTTTGTATCTGACAAGGTCAGTCAAATCCTCTCAGAATTTAGCCTAAAATCCTGTGCCACAGTTTGTAGAGCCTTTGTGAGTGTCAGCCATGTGGATGAGTCATCGCCATTGCTTGACCAATTTGCTCTCTGTGAAAGTCTGGGAAAATGTTTTCTCCCCATGTGACTCTCCTTAGGCACACTCTACATCATCTATCACTTTTCTCTGTGATCCCATAATCTTGTGTAGATTTTCTAATGTGAGAAAACAACAGTTAAATAAATACCAAAATGTATAATAGATACCATGAAAGAAGAAAATACTCAAATACGAAGGAAAATTAGAGAAGGGGGAGAGGAAAGGAAGGCAGATAATAGAAAAAAATGAGATGTGAGGAACTGGAAAAAATGGAAAATATGGCTTCATTTTATATATGGCTTTTTTTTTTTTTTTGCAGTACCAGGGATTGAATTTAGGACCCTGTGCTTGCCAGGCAGGCACTTGTTCAACTGAACTATGTCCCTGCTCTTATATGGTTTTCATGAGATGATTCTTCATATTTTTTTGTCTATCAGAGTTACTCTACTGAATTTTATTTCTTCATTACTCTTTCTTTCTTTCCTTCTTTTTTTTTAACTGGGAATCAAACTCAGGACCTCAGTGCTTGCTAGGCAGGTGCATGTGCCATTGAGTTATATCCCCAGATCTCTATTTTATATTTCACATAACTATTCAATGACCAAAATGTTATAGGGCATTTCCAGTTCTCCTTGGTTAAATACAATGTCTTAGCAATCCAAGATAGACTAAAGATTTAAAGATTATTGTCCGAGGATGAGCTACATTATGACCAAGATATCTCCACAAAAAAATATCATTTGTTAAGGTATTTTCTAGTGTATTTGAACCTTCAAATATTAATCAAGAGGAAAAAAAGGAATATAACAACTCTCAATAACCCAGTAACAGCCAATGAATAAAAACTGCAATAAAAAATCTACCAACAAAGAAAAGTCCAGGTCCTGATGGATTCACAGCTGAATTATACAACAAATTTACAGAAGATATAATCCCTATATGCCTCAAACTCTTCCATGAAATTGAAAAGGAAGCAATTCTCATAAAACCATTCCAGGAAGCAAGTATTATACTGATGCCAAATCTAGGGAAAGACACAACTAAAAAGGCGAACTACAGGCCAGTCTCCCTCATGAACATAGATGCAAAAATCCTCAATAAAATCCTAGCAAATACAATACAGCAAATCATCAAGAAGATTGTACACCATGACCAGATAAGATTCATTTCAGGGATGCAAGGATGGATCAATATACAAAAATCTATACATCTAATACACTACATCAATAGAGCCAAATCTAAAAATCACATAATCATCACAATTGATGCAGAAAAGGCTTTTGACAAAGTCCAACATTCATGTTCAGATTATTGAATAGTAATGTTCACTCAGTCCCACAGATAATTGGTATAGATGGCCTCTACTTCACTCTCATAAAGCTATCTATGACAACCCAATGGCTAAGATAATTCTAAATGGGTAAAAACTGAAATCTTTTACTCTCAGATCTGGTACAAGACAAGGATGTCCTCTATCACCAATCCTATTCAATATAGTTCTGGAATCATTAGCTAGAGCCATTAGACAAGAGAGGGAAATAAAAGGAATAAGAATATGTAGAGAAGATAAAATATCATTATTTACAGATGACATGATACTTTACTTGGAAGACCCAAAAAACTTCACCAAGAAGCAACTAGAATTGATACACAAATTCAGTAGCATAGCAGGATACAAAGGCAATATACAAAAGTCAATAACATTCCTCTACACAGATAAACACACTGAGAGGGAAACTATACAAACAATGCCTTTTACAATAGCACCACTGAAAATGAAATACCTTAGAATTCCTCTAACTAAAGAAGTCAAAGATCTTTTCAAGGAAAATTACAGTACTCTGAAAAAAGAGATCGTAGACGATTTCATAAAAAGGAAAGATATTCCCTACTCCTGGATACAAAGAACCAAAATTTTGAAGATGACCTTACTCCCAAAATTGTTGTACACATTTAATACAATCCCTGTCAAACTACCACCAACATAATCCTCAAATGTTAATCAAGAGAAAAAATGAATATAACAACTTTCAACAACCCAATAACAGCCAACCAAATACAAACTGCAATAAAAAATCTACCCACAAAGAAAAGTCCAAGTCCTGGACTTTTCTCACAGACCTAGAAAAATCATTCCTAAAATTATTTGGAACCAGAAGACACCTAGAATAACAAAGGCTACCCTGGACAACAAAGACAAGTCCGGAGGCATTACATTTCCTGACTTGAAATTATACTACAAGGCTACTGTGATGAATTCAGCATGGTACTGGAAACAAAATAGACTTGAAGATCAATGGAATAGCTTAGAAGATTCAGAAGCCTCTATGAACACACTCAGCCACCTGATCTTCGACAAAGGGGCCAAA
>NW_004524810.1:156479-158765 GCF_000260255.1 Octodon degus
GAAAATCAAATTGCACAGGTAATACTTGAAAGAATTAACAGTTGGGTGCTCCTCTTATTCAGAACTTTTTGGGTGTCAAAAGAAATTACCAACAAAGTGAAAAGACAACCCACAAATTTGGAAAAAATCTTCACTAATAAGCACTCAGACAAGGTCTGCACTCTAGAATTTATAAAGAGCTAAAAAACATTAGGACCCCAAAATTTAAAGCTGCAATCCAGAAATAGGCATCTGAGATAAACACAAACTTCTCAGAGGACAAAATTAAAGAAGTGAATAAATATTTGAAAAAATGTTCCATATCACTAGCCATCCTTAAAACTCAAATTAAAATAATACTGAGATACCATCTCACACCAGAAAGAGTGGCTATCATAAAGAAATCAACCAATAACAAATGTTGGGGAGGCTGTTGGGGAAAAAAAAAACAAACTTCTCCACTGCTTGTATGAATGCTGCAACCATTATGGAAACTAGTGTGGAAAATCCTTAAAAAACTGGAACTGGAAATTTCATTCAAACCAGCTATCCTCCTACTGGGAATTTGCCCAAAGGAACTGAATTCGTCATATCATAGTAATATATGTGCATCTATGTTTATGGCAGCACAATTTGTGACAGTCAAATCTTGCAAACAACCAAGATGCCTGTCACTGAGGAATGGATGAAAAAGATGTAGTATTTTTATACAATGGAGAATTACTTAGCTATAAAGAATGATAAACTCAAAGCCTTTATATTTAAGTGGATGCCACTTGAAGATATACTCATAAGTGAAATAAACCAGACACACATGTGTCTGTCACTGAGGAATGGATGAAAAAGATGTAGTATTTTTATACAATGGAGAATTACTTAGCTATAAAAAATGATGAACTCAAAGCCTTTATATTTAAGTAGATGCAACTTGAAGATATACTCTTAAGTGAAATAAACCAGATGCACATGTATAAATATCATACAGTCACCCTAGTATAAGAATGTAAAAGAAGAAATAAAAATAGAAAGTTATAACAGTTAAATGGAAAGTGAGAACTTAAGGATTAAACAATGAGGAGAGGGCAAGGAGAAAAGCTAGGAAACATGACAGGGGCAAAGCCCTACATTTATATGCGGAAGATTCCTAAGGCCATGATCCTGAGAATCTTCAGCAGGTTTTTGAAACAAGAAGTTAATTAGTAGGGTTCTTACCCTGACTAACTGTATGTGCTGATACCTGTGAACTAAGCAACTGCACTGAAGATACCAATGTGTAATAGTAGGGTCATGCTTGGAATGTCTGTCTTTCTGGTCTTCTGAATACGTACTGCTTGTCATGTCATACCAATTACTGCCATACTGTCTCTCAAGTAAATGTTTGTTTTTTAAAAAAGGGTAATAAATGAAAACAAGAAATAAGAAAAAAAGTCACAGGACTGTCCTGCTATAATGCTGTATATGATTAGATTTCTAAATTTCTGTGTAAAAATATGTAACTGATTATTCCTATTTTTTCAATTTTTTATTTTTTTCTTCATATTCTGTAGGGACTTAAAGTTTAGCATATCAATATTTATTGGAAAATACCTGTTCCATATTATGTCTAAGATGTTTAATATTCAAACAGATAGTGAAGTTAAGCTCAACTGCCTATGTCATAGGGGAATAATAATAAGCTTCTCTCATGGAGGGTTAACAACCTAAGTTTACAGACCAAAAATTAGAGAAAAAAAAGGGCTGCAAGACAGACAACTTTTTGACCCTAACCTTTTAAGGTCAGTGAAGGCTCAGGACATAGGAGAACCTGTATTGTAGCATCGTGCAACTCAGTTGTTTCCCAATTTTTTTGTTCAAGGAAATTATGGAGCCAAAGAAGAAAGTGATCAAAGAGGTAGTATGTGCCTAAGTAGAGTCACATGGAGAGAAAACATTCTCTCAGGCTTTCACAGAGGGCAAATTAGTCAAGCAATGGCCATGACTCATCCACATGGCTGACACCCAAGATCTACAAATTGCAGTACAGGGTTTCAGGACAAATCTTGAGGGGATTTGATTGACTTTGTCAGATACAGAAGATACAATCCTTGTTATATAGGTCTTGCTTTATCTTGGTCTTAACCATCCAGCAGAAAAGTATAAGAACAAGATATAAAAAGTAACGTCATATTAATATGCTGAGCTGTAAAAGGCTCAAGTCAACAACTTCTGACATTGCCAGTTCTATGGATAACCCACTACTATTATGGACTACTGGACTATAATGGACTATAATGGAATATTTTCCTGAATTCACACACCTACAATATT
>NW_004524810.1:158865-161376 GCF_000260255.1 Octodon degus
GCTAAGCTTGTTTGCTCTAAGTAGGTGCTTCAGACCACTGAGCCATCTCACCAGCCCCACCTACAATATTTAAATGACAACGGATTACTCTTCCCTTACAAAACTAAACAAAAATAAGGGATACCATAAAGTGAAGGACCATTTTGTATCTATATATGCAAAATAGGACAGATATACAGCTACTTTCTCTTAATTCAATGAACACAAAGATTTGTTCCAGTAGTGTTTGTGAACAGAATATCATGTCTGCATGTTGTACTATGAATAACCACTGCAAAGACAACAATATGCAATGTATTAATTATTGAAGCTGTACTACTAATCGATTTTGAAACTGTCTCAATATTTGTTTCTTGATTAAATTGTAAAAAAATAAAATAAAATGTTTCTTAAATTAAGTTCCAAAAAAGAGAAAAATGAAAACTTTAATGAAACTGTAGAAATGAGACTTTTTATTCATTTGTTCAGTTATTATTTATTATTCATTTATTTATTTTATTTAGTTCCTGCAATCAGACTTAGGACCTCACTCTTGACAGGCAGGTGCTGTGCTACTGATCTACATACCTAGCCCCTCAACTAACATTTCATTACTTGATATTACTTACTACAATCAGGTTTTATTTATAGGACTATGTGCCAAAGTAAGGGAAAATTTTGACATATTCCCTGCCTTTACAGAATGTCTAATCCAAAGGGCCAACCAGATAGCTCAGTGGGCTAAGGTGCCTGCTTAGGCAGACTCAGGGATTCCCAGCCTGCTGAGCTAGCCCTTCCCCCAGCGTGGCTGAGATGGTGACAGACTGTTCGTGCTGGCGTGGGCCTTTGATCCTAGCATTTGGGTGGCTGAAAACAAGAGGATCACTGTGAGTCTGATCTATGTAGTGAGATTCTGTAGACCCCATACTAAATACATTTAAAAATAATAAAGTATAGTCCGGTAAAAGGTACAAACATGCTTTACATAAAACATGAGATATATATAAAGAAATTAAAAATCCAGTAAGATAGTAGAAAAGCTAGGAGGGAGCCAGCCTTCCAGATATGGTGATCTTTCTGATTTTTCAGGAAAACATTTCACTTGAGAAGTGCAGAACAAGCCTGAGAGAAAGGAAGACGAGTGCTCTAATCCAGAGATGGAGAACTTTCTGTAGTCCTTCAAAGAGTAAATATTTGCATGCTTTCTAGCCCATTTGCTCTGTGTTGCAGCTAATCAGCTCTGACACTGGGGGAGGAAAGCAGCCACCAACAATACCTCAGCCGATGGACATGGCTGTGCTCCAGTGAAACTTTATTGAATCAACAAGAGGCCATGAGCCAGACTTGCTTTATGAGCAATATAGCTTGTCAATTCCTTCTCTGGCCTGACAACCAACCCGGGAAAGGCTCCGAGACAGGACAGGGGTTTCTGTGTTCACAGAACAGATAAGAATCTGGCATTCCTAACACCAAGTAAGTGGGAAGAAAGGTAAATAAGCGAGCTTGAAGAGATAAGCAGGAGCTAGATCATGCAAGGCTTTACAGGCACAGCAAGAACGCCGCACTTTATTTTTCCACCACTTAAAATTTTAAGTAGGGTAGTAACATTTTTTTGGATTGCAGAAGCTCATTTTCATTCCTATGTGGAAAGTGGATTGGAAGACTAGGAAAGCAGTGCTGCAGATGTAGTCACGGCCTGCATTTACATGGCAGCAATAAACATGAGAAATGCATGTAAATCTGGGACACTCTGACAGTGAAATATCTAAATAATTGATTTAAAGGTGGAAGAGGTAACAAAGAAAGAGAAGGAAAAATGTGGTTCTGTCCAGAGCAATTTGTTTGGTTATGGGTAATCAAACGAGGCTAAAATACAAATTCCAAAGAGGAAGATTAGAAGAAGAAACCCTGAAAAGTGAGGCTGAATTCAGCTAAGGAGAATTTTAAGTATTGAGTTATGTGAAGTGCATTTGTTCATGAAAAAGAGAAAGTTATTAAAACATTTTAAAAAAAACAATGCAGCCAGAGTTGTTCTATAAACTATTTCAATTAATTAATTAATTTGGCACAGGTTCTCCCTATGCAGCTCAGACTCATAGTGATCCTTCTGTCTCAGTCTTCCCAGTGCTTGGATTATAGGCATGTGCCACCATACCCGGGTTTGGGGGCTGGCACAGCATACAGTATCAGGGGAAAGAACCTGGATCCTTGTGCTTGCCAGGAAGGTACCTAGACCACTAAGCTATCTCCTCTGGCCCTATAAACTATTTTTATTGGGTAGGTTAGAGGGGAATGTATCAGAAGTCATAGGAAATCAAGGAATAATTGACACCATTTAAACAGGAATAATTAAGAATTGGTCCAGGGTTTTAAAACTGGAAATTACACAAAATAAAAATTCAAGAGCTGAATTTCGAGCTTTTGGCTGAGATTATTTACCATAAACAATATAAAGCAATTTCTAACAATTGAGACACAAGAGAAATAAAAGCCAAATTTTAAAGGGATTGTGAGTTAGTTCTCTAACAGCCA
>NW_004524810.1:161516-165777 GCF_000260255.1 Octodon degus
GTATTTTTACAGAAACCCAGAATGATGAAGTGCAGATAATGAGTTTTACAACGACTTGATTTGACTTGGAAGAAGTCAATGAAGTTTATAAAATAAAGAACAGTTAGTGGCTCCCTTAGCTGTATACCCCTACTTTAAGCATGTGACACACTAGCTGACAACAACTTTCTATCACGACAGACCACACAGTAGGAATAAACCTAGTGGCATGGACTCTGAAACCAGATACCTGAGATTCAAAGCTCACTTACTTGTGACGGTAATGGAATCAGGGTCAGCAGAGTGGCGGACACCATATGGCAAGGGGTATAAAGCAACTAACATAAGCAGGAAGGACAGATTGCAGTGTGGCCTGCTTCAACTGGCAGAAAGGTAGTGTCATTTATCAGCTGTATTAACTATTGGGCTAATGCCTACAGAAAGAAGCTATTAAGATACAGTTCATATCTTATTATAGCCACAATAGGGTTTCTCAGTTGGATGCTGAAAATGCATCACTCTTTTTTAGGTTATCAGGTGAATCTAAATGTGACCATTCCCATTATTGCTCTAGTGAAAATGGTTTTTTTCCTAATTTTTAATTAGTGTTTCTCTGATGTATTATAAGCTTGCCATTTTGCAAAAGCAATTGGGTTGACTGTACACAATTTTAATTAACATTTTTGACCTTTAAGGAACCAGCTTAGCCAAGAGGCAGTAGAGTTATTAGTCTGATTTTTTAATTGCAAGATTTCAAACTCATATTGAATAAGAAAAGTATCTTCAGTCTCCTGACAAGTATACAACTGTGTATTTCTGATTCTCACTCAGAAGTAATGGAAGAAGTTATGTTTTTTTAATATATTTAAAGATGGCACAGTTGAATACCTCTCATCTTGTTCTTCTAAATGTACTGTTTGTAATGTCTTATCAATTATGATTATATTCTCTTTAAAATAAATTCTAAAAAATAAAAAAGTAAAAAGAATGATAAAACATTAAATTTTATTGAAAGCAAGTGTTAAAATTCAATTATTTGCCCCATCTTCTATAAATCTGAGCAACAGGCTTGAGGATAAAAATAAGTAATACAACAACCGTTAATTTACTATTCTTGTTTTGAAAATCTATACCATATGTTGTATTGTACCATATTGTTGTATGTTGCTCTGTTTCTGTCTTTGTTTTTGCAATTTTTTTGTTTTTATTCTTTAAAAGAAAAGAAAATCAAACGAGATTGCTATCTTTGATTGTACATACACAGCGCAAAACAACCTAGCTCTTAATCATTCGCGTCAACAACTGCCTGTAACTAAGAG
The DNA here is from genome assembly GCF_000260255.1 of Octodon degus. Taxonomy (NCBI): domain Eukaryota; kingdom Metazoa; phylum Chordata; class Mammalia; order Rodentia; family Octodontidae; genus Octodon; species Octodon degus. The sequence goes on from NW_004524810.1 coordinate 162,815, forward strand.
TTTATAAAGTGAAAAAAAGATGTAAACTTTGTGTTTCCTCCACAGCAAGTTATTTCTGCTTGATAGTAGACTCTGTGGATGTTTAGTCTAAACCAATAATTGATGCCAGTTGATTTCATCTTGTATCTCTCTGGGTCTCTGTCTGGTTCCAACACTCCTCTCCTTGGTTCTGGCTTTTCTAGTGGACAGTGAAGGCACACGTATCCTTACCTTTAGGCACTCGCTGAAACTGTTTCCTCTCCCCAGCATGACTTTGAACCACCCATTCCCAGCGGGGAAATTCCACTCTGTGTTGCCAGAATGCAATGCTCATGGCTCTGTTAACAGCTTCCATTACATTTCCTGCTTCCTTGACTTCCTTGAGCAGGGCTGGGATAAGGAATATGACTCATTTGTGTCTGTATTTCCAGCACTATATAAACTTAGCAAATAGCAAACACTGAATAAAAGTTTATTGAATAAATTCTTCTTATGGCATATGCAGAGGGCTAGAATATTGTGCCTTTTTTTTTTTTTTTTTTTTTTTTTCAGTAGCATGGTGTTTCTGGCTTGATTATACCAGGAAGTATAAACAGCTTTCCATAAGAAATGATTCTCTGGTCAGAGACAACAGCACTAAATTTCAACTATTGAAAAAAGCGACATCATAAAATAATGTTAGCTGAGATGAGAGCTTGATCCTTGTTCCGCAGGCCGCACCGGCCCCACCCCCATGGCGTGCTGAGCCGCGACCCAGTCCAGGAGGGTGTTGCACAACTATAATCCCAGCGCTGGGTAGGCTGAACACAGGAAGATCACTACAAGTCCAAGCTGCATAGCGAGATCTTGTAATAAATATGTAAAATAAAAAAATAAACTTATGTTAGAATAGTAATTGGATTCTTAGAGGGTGATCATACAACCGGATTTTGAATAATTTTGGTTAAAATCCAGTCTATATTTTGAGCTAAAGTCATCTTAAAAAGTGGAACCACAATAGTACAAACCCAACATATGTATTTTCTTTAACCACTCCAGCCACTACTAAAAATAGCATAGAGTAAGTTGCTTAAAAACAGTAGAAATTTGTTTCTCACAGTTCTGGGGACTTGGAGGGTCATGATCAAGTCATCAAGAGATTTGGTCTGTAGTGAGGACTCTTCCTGATACATTAATGACACTGTTCTTACTATATATTCACATTGCAAAAGGGTAAGGGATTTCTCTGAGTTTTCTTTCTTAAAAACACATAAATATCTTTCATGGTAACTCTATATTCATGATCTAATTGCTTTCCAAATCCTTTACCTTATAATATCATATTGAAGGTTAAGATTTCAACATGTAAATTCAGGAGTGATGCACACACTCAATCCACTGTATCTAGTGAAGCAATTGTTGATAAGGATGTCAAAATCATTCAAAGAAGAAAGGCCAATCATTTCAACAAATGAGACTGGAAAAAAGTTATATTCACATATAAAAAATTTAACTTGAATTTCTATTTGATATTGTATACAATTATTATCTCAAAAGACCTAAAAATTATAAAATTTGTTCAAAAAATAATATGGCAAAAGCTTCACAACATTAGCTGTATTGATGACTTATCGAATATGACACGAAGGTACAGGCAACAAAATTTAAAAAAGACAAAATAAGCCTTAAGAAAAATTTTAAAACTTGGCATCAAAAGACACTATTAACAGAATAAAAAGGCAGATTTCAGGACAAGAAAACATATTCACAAATTTTACATCTGATGGGGATTAATATATAGCATGCAAGGCATCAGTAAGTCTCAATAACAAAAAAATCTAACTGAAACATGGGCAAAAGATTTGAATGAATCATTCTCCAAAGATAAATAAATGGCAAAGTACAACACGAAAAGATGTACATTAGTGAGATGTAAATTTAAAGTGTAAGATATCATCTCACACCCATCATGATTCTTATTACGCAGAAGAAATGACAAAAATAACAACCATTGTCAGGGATGTGCATAAATTGGAACTCCTGTACCAGTGATGGTGAATCTCTCGGAACCAAGTATACTAACTGAATCCAACTCATTTGTTTATTGCAAAATTCCAACACTGCAATAACCTGAATACTGAGGTTTTAGTTTAGAAAATTCAGACACTAACATCATTTGTCTTAAAAGTACAATAACATATATGCTGTAGGTTCACCACCTCTTCTTGTCCTTGCTGGTGAATATCTATCTAAAATGACAGTCACTGTGGAAAATAGTGTAACAGTTCCTCTAAAAGGAGTTACTTTGTGATCCAGGAATTTCATTTCTACATACATGCTCAAAAAAATTGGAGGCGGGGACTTGAAGATATGTTAGCATATCCAAGTCCATAGTACTACTATTCTCAATAGCTAAAGCTATTGAGAAGTGAGGCCCTGTACCAAATACATTGAAGAGAAAGAGAGAGACAGAGACAGAGACAGAGACAGAGACAGAGACAGAGACAGAGACACAGAGACAGAGACACAGAGAGAGACAAAGAGAGACAGAGGGAAAGAGAAAGTAGAAGAGTAGGGTTAGGGAGAGTGACTGTTTAATGAGTATAGAGTATAATGAGTGTGTGAATCCATTTAATAAAATGAACGCAGAGTTCTTGAAATGCAAGATGGTAATAATGTCAAAATTTTATGAATATTCTTACTACCTGTGAACTGTGCACTCAAAATGATTAAGATGGCAAATTTGATCACAGTAAAAATATTGAAAATGAAAAATCTGTGACCAAAGATTAAAAGCCAGGTTAGAATTCCCATTAGTATCAAGGGGAGAAAAAGGCGACTATAGCAGCCAAATTTGCCAGGTAAGTAATATGCAAACGATAAGTGAGTGTGTAAGGGTTTAGAGGAAGGACTATTCTTCGGAAACAATGCATTGCTTGTTTATATATGTATGTATGTGTATATATATATACATATATATCATATGATACTTGTTTCTTTTGTGT
>NW_004524810.1:165877-170252 GCF_000260255.1 Octodon degus
TACAGCAATAGCAATGTCCAGAAAATTTTCTAATGATCTGGGGTCTGGGGGTGAAGCACTCATACATGAACTAACTGTAGATGATAAATAAAAATTTTATAAACACTGGCTAGTTGGATATTATGAGTATGATGCTATTTTTGGCCTTTTCCAATACTAGAAACTAAAGGCATTACCTCTAAAAAACAATTAAATTTCTAAGAGAAAAATATCAAAAAGCATATTTAATACATACACTAATCTTCAAAAAATAATACCAATGACAGAAGACTCTGCAGCAACACAATCTCCACAAATCCTTTGTACTCATAGCTGTGGCATCACCTTCCAGAAGGTTCATGGTGCATTAACACAGTTTTGAGGGTTACCAGTGGTGCTGCCCATGGAGTACCATAGTCTGTCCATAAATTGACTGATCACTGTGTTGTTCCTAAATACAGTGGATACAAGTGGCTGGGAGGAATTGGTGTCACCAAGGAAGAGAACATAAGAGCTGACCTTACTTAAAAATTTTGGAAGAAGAATTAAAAAAAAAAAATTTTTAATCACTGGCAACAATGCAGAATTTCACTAAACAAAATGATAGGAAATGAACAATGGTTGTTATACTACATATCATTGTCTTCAAATGAGTTGTTCAGATTACCAGATATAATCATGCGACATGGGTCAAAAATTGCAAAGGATAGAGAAAAAATATGCATAAGCTGTTCCTTTCAATAGACTAGGGGAAGTTAGAATCACAATTATCCAAGCTCTCTTGTATATATACATATATTTTTTCACTTTTTCTTTTTCCTTTACCTCATCTCAGATGTTTCTTCCCTTTGAACAGGTGCTTGACCTTCTTTGCAAGAACCTAGAAGGCTCCCAGGCAACACAGAGATCAAACTCCAGTGGAGTCATCTGCAGGAAAAACATGAGCACTCCAGCCAAGAAACTAACATGTTATAAGACAGTGCACAAGATCTCAGAGGAAAAATCAGTCTGAGTTTTCAAATTGTGCAGTATTTCACTCCCTGCCTCTCTCTGTCATTCCCAATAGCACAGTGAATTGAATACAAAATCCCCATCCCTGTGGTGAAAAGCACCTCAGATTTTGTAGGAAAAGAGTCAGGCAGTCATATCTACTCTGGCCGACCAGAGCCAGAACCACACAAACATCAGGAGAAGGAGAATCACCAGAATCCATGCAAATATTGATTATGTGCTGTATTATTTAGGGTTCCTCAGAGAAATAAAATCAGTAGTATAGGGAGAGAAAAATAGAGATTGCTTTTCACATTTCTCAAAAAAACACACACAAATGGCTAACAATACTCTATACAAAAATATACTCAATATTACTACTCATCAAGCAAATACAAATCAAAAATTACAACAACATATCACCTTATTCAAGTAAGAATGACAAAAAATAAATATCAGAGAAAATACAGGGAAACCAAAAGCTTCATATATTGAGTTGAAGAAAGTAATTTAATACAACCAATTAAAGAAAATAATATGAATGTTCCTGAAAAATTAAAAATAGAAAAATGTAATGAAGCAAACATTCCACCAATGAATATACATCAAAAGGAAATGAAATCAGTATGTAAAAGAGATGCCTACACTTCCCTGCTTATTAAAAAGAACTACTCACCATTACCAAGACCTAAGTGACCATCAACAGTCAGTGAATTAAAAAAGAGGTAGCATGTATGTCTAATAGAATACTATTTCACCATAAAAATATTTCTGTCATCCATGGCAACAAAAAAAGCCCTGGAGGACATGGTATTCAGTGAAATAAGCCAGGTAAAAAAATATCATTATTCACTAATTTCACTAATATGCATTGTGGAATCTTAAACAAAATTGTTCTCATAGAAACAAGACATAAATTAGAGGTACAGGATCTCAGGATAAATCCTGAGGGGATTTCACTGACCTTATCAGACCCAAAAGATACAACTCTTGTTGCATAGGTCCTCCTTTACCTTGGTCTTAACCATCCAGTAGAAAAGTATGAAGACGAAATATAGGAAGTAAAGCCATGCTGTTATGTTGAGCTGTGGGGAACTCAGGTCAACAATTTCTAACATTGCCAGTTAAGCGGAAGACCCAATACTATTATGGGATACTGGACTCTTTTAGAATATTTTGCTGAGTTTACACACCTATAATATTCAATAACGGAACTTAACAAAAAAAGGGTATACAGATGAATGTCCATTTTGTATCTGTGTATTCAAAGTGGTTAGGATAGATATATAGTTACATTCTGTTAATGAATAGAATGATTTGTTCTAATGGTGTTTGTAAATAGGATCTCAAGTCTGCACCTTGTACAGCAATTAACCACTAAGAAGAATGTATGCAGCGTGTTAATTATTGAAACTGTCCTAGCGATTTGATTTGAAACTGTCTCATTGCTATTTGTTTATCAATAAAATTATGGGAAAAAAAGAAATAAGACATAAACTAATGGTTATAAGAGGATTAAAAAAGTGGCGGGGGGCTCCGATAGACAGTGAGAGGTTAATCAGTGGGTACAAAGCTGCAGTTAAAGTAAAACAAGTTCTCCTGTGCTACTGCATGTAGGAGGACCCCAATCAGTAATAACACACTATATCCTTTTAAAACTATAAGAGAGAATGTTAAATGTTTTACCACAAAGAAACAATAAGTGTCTGAACTGATCAATGTGCTCACTCCCCTTCTTTGGTCCCTACACAAGGTACATATGGATTGAAACTTTCACATTTCACCCCATAAGTTTGTATAAGTATTATGTATCAAACAAAAATGAGATAAATCTAAAAAAAGAAAAAATAGAAGGCAAAAATGAGTGAATTCCATCACATAACTGTCAGAATTGACAGGGCAGGCTGGCAGGCTGGAAATTCTACCAGGAACTGATGTTTCAGGAAGTCTTGAGCCAAAAAACAATGTGGAGGCAGAATTCTTTCCACCCTGGGGGAATTCAAGTATTTTCCTCTTATTACCTTCAGCTTGCTGAATAAAACCTACTCGCATTGTGAAGAATACCTAAAATCTACAGAATAAAACATTAATTGTATCTTTCAAATACTTCCACAGAATCATGTATAGTCATGTTTGACTAGGCAACTGGTTACCATAGCCTAGCTAAACTGACACATAAAATGAACCATTATACACAAAAACAAAAATAATCAGCAAAAATGCCAGGCACTATTCTTTATGTATGCATCTATTCCTTTCATCCTCCAGCAGATCTTGTGCAGTAAATATATACTGTTTTCATTTAATAGACTAAAAACTTGAGGCAGAAAGTCCTTAAGTGACTTATGATGGCCACATGCTAGCAAATGCTTAGTAGAAGGAGACAGTGTTTGCTCACGACTCACGTGCTTAGTCACTGAATTCTAATAAAATATGACTTGGGAAGTGGAGGGAAAGTCCCCCAGTTACTGTACATTGAGAACATCCTAATAAGAATCTGAATGGAATACAATAAAAGCATCCCAACAAAATATTAAGATTAATGAGATGGAAAACGAGATTACTATCTATGAGGACAAATTGGAGACTAAGCAACATGATTATGGAAATAAGTAAATTAGAAGCACACAGAGAGAGAATAGAAACAACTGAATTGCAGTACAGAAGGTAAAATGGAGCTAATCTGAGTGAATTCAGATGAAAGGGACAAAAAGATGGGGGAAAATGTGATCAACAGTCATGTAATGTATATTGCAATATATATTATGATTCAAAAAAAGACTACAATATTCGTGAAGCAAAATTCTACTTTAATACATATTCAAATTTCTGCACAATAAATTTCTCTACAATGAATAAAAATAAGTAGATGTATTAAAGAATCATTGTATACTCAAACAAAGTAGTTAATGATACTTAAGAATATTAGATGCAGTATATTCCGTGAGACATACCTTATTAGAACCACTGAATGCCAAGAATAAAGAAATAATTTTTCAGATAGTCAAGAAAAAAGCAAACCACAAAGAAATGAAGGAAATAAAGTTGTATCACTTCAGAATTCGCCATGATACTTAACTCTACAAAAACGAGAGAGTAATATCCATAAAGTTCTGTGAGAAATGAAATTCAATATTATAACTAATCAAGAGATCACTGACACATAGAAAACAGTAGAGATATCTACTAGCATGAAAGACTCAGGAGATAAAATATAAATTTTTTCCCTAAAAGAAAAATATGCTTGACAATGTCCAACCAAAGAAGAGATGATTGCCTGAGATATAGTTTAGTGGCAAGCACCTGGCTGGCAAAAGCAATTAAGGTCATCAGTTAAATTTCCAGTACAAAACAAGGACAGAGAGAGAGAGAGAGAGAGAGAGAGAGAGAGAGAGAGAGAGAGAGA
>NW_004524810.1:170352-172451 GCF_000260255.1 Octodon degus
TAAAACTGAATTCAAGAATGATAAAGTTAGATTAAAAGGGTTGGTAGTGAAAAAAATAAATCTATCTAAACAGAGTAAGTGGCAAGCAACTGATAAAAATATGGTAAGAAAACAATGTGAATGTTATAAAACTGAATAATGCAAAAATAATCACATAACTGAAAACTGGATGTTGGATGGCAGAGATGGGAGAAAGTTTAAGAAGGCTAACATTCCCATCTTTCAAAACAAGCATTAATAGATACTATGCACTTGTCTATTTTTAATATCACATACTGAATATTATGATAATACTGATATTTATGATAACAAAGATAATAAAATATATTTATTTTATGAAAAAATATAAAATAAAAGTTCATAATAAGGCAATAGGAGAATAACAATATTTAGTGCATTGCATGTTATTATCTTTAAAGTAGTTACTGAGTATAAGATAGAGGCATAAAAAATTCTCCAGTCAATACTAACACAAGAGGCCGGGGAGATAGCTCAGTAGAATTAGTGCTTGCCTAGCTAGAACAAGGGCCTCAATTCAATCCCCAGTTCTGCCAAAAACAAGCAAACAAACAAACAAACTAACTAACTAACACAAACTTTCCATATCTATGAACTAAAAGACACAGGCTGGCATCAAGTATGAAAAGGTCCTTTAAAGATTTCTCCAAATACAGCTTCTCTAGCAGCAATGGAACACCCATCTCTCACAAAACAAAACAAAAAATATAAATAAAGGCCCATTTTGTAGTGAAATATATATATGTATACATGATAGGATAGATATACAACTATTTTCTCTTGGTTCAATGAGAAGAAAGGTTTGTACTAATATTGTTTAGACAAGATATCATGTCTGCATCTTGTCCTCTGAATAACTACTGCAAAGACAATAACATGCAAAGTATTAATCATTGCAACCATCCTACTAACCTGTTTTGAAACTGTTTCATCACTATTTTATCTTTTTTTCTCATTAAAATGAATATAAATAAATAAATAAACAACTTGCACCTTCTTTGTCTTTTCCCTTCCTTCCTTTCCTCTTTATCCCATCCCATTTCCTTTTTCCTTGTTCACAATTTCTTCCCATTTCACAATGTCTATTGTACCTTTTAGACCTTATTCTTTCAATTTCTCAGGGAAGGGGGATGATACAATGTTCACACATGAGTCTCATTTATTTCACTAAAGAATGTGGTCTCCACTTACAACCATTTACCTGTAGAAGTATCAAGTGTATCCTTCATTATGGCTGAGTAGCACTCCATTGTATAAAAATACCATATCCTTTTTCATTCATTCCTCAGTTGATGGGCATTTGGATTGCTTCCAGGATTTAGCTGTTGTGCTGCTGTAAACAGGAGTGCATGTATGAGCTTTCAATTCTTCTTGGAAGATACCCAGAAGGGAAATTAACTGTGCCAGGTGGGACTTCTAATCCTAGATTTTTTAGGAATCCCCACACTAATTTCCACAGTGCTTGCACAAGCCTATACTCCCACTAACAGTGGACAATGGTTCTCTTCTCCACGGCCCCTCCAGCATTTGTTATTGGCTGATTATGTGATGATAGCCATTCTTTCTAGAGTTAGATGAAATCTCAGTGTTGCTTTAATTTGCATCCCTCTAATAACCAATGATGGTGAACATTTTCTTTTTGTATATTTGTTTGGCTTTTGTATATACTGAATTCTTAGGGTTAACTCCTTAGCCTTTCTTTTTAAAATTAATTGTTTCCTTAAGGAAAAAAATGTGCTAAAATAACATTTCTCACTTTAATTGTATTTTTCTCTATGAAGTCAAATAAAATATAAATAGCCACTTTTCATTAAAAACATTGCCTGGGGACTCATCCTGTACTCATCCTTTTTCTTTATTTGTCTTTCGCTTTACCTTTCCAAATATATAACAAGCATAGAAAAATGTTCATAATAATGTCCACTTTATGGGGGGAGGTGCCATTTCTGAATTGACTTTTTTTTATTAATTTCTTATTATGGATATTTTTCAGTGGTGTAAATCAGGTTTCACACATGCTAGGCAGAGAAATTTTTTCACTTTTCTGCATTGCTTATTAAAAAAAAATCGGATAAGTTTCC
>NW_004524810.1:173766-174966 GCF_000260255.1 Octodon degus
GAGAAAGTTCACCAGGAAGTGTAAGCTATTGCTAAGAAAATTAAGATAATAATTAGTGGGGCTAGGGAGATAGCTCAGAGGCTTAAGCATCTGCCTGGCAGATGCAAGGTCCTGGGTTTGATCCCTGGCAGCAACAACAACAAAAAGATAATAATTTGTGGGTAACGTAGAAAAAAAAGAATAATGATAAAGACATATTTAATGATACCTTACATGGACTAATGTAGAAGTTTTACACTTTTAGTTAATACTCCTCCACTTTTGCAAATTGAAAGGGATATTAGAAAATGGAAAAATATCCACCTACTCAGAAACAATCAATATGAGCACACTGCCAACACTGTTATGAAGATCCAAAGTAATCCCAATCAAAATACCAATAAGACTTCTCAGAGAAGTAGATAAAATAATTCTAGAACATATATAGAATCAAAAGAGAGACTAGCAAAAGCAATTCTGGGCAACAAGAACAGGGCAGGGTGCATCACAATCCCATACTTCAAGTTACATTACAAAGCTACAGTGATAAAAACAGTATGGTATTGGCAAACAGTGTGGATCAATGGAAACAGCATAGAAAATACAAAAATAACTGCAATGATATTCAACTATGTTATATTTGATCAGAGGGCTACGTACTTTCACTGGAGGAAAGTCACCCTCTTTAACAAATGGGGTGCTGTGAAAACTGGCTATCCACATGCTCAAGATTGAACCCAGACCCATGTCTCTCACCATACACTAAACTAAAACCAAAATGGATCAAAGATTAAATAGAAAAGCAGAAACATTTCATTTGTAGGAAAAAAAAAACAGGGTAAAACTCTTGAAGACAAAAGGGTAAATAAAACTTCTGAAAACAAAGGCAAAGGCAGAAAGCCAGTTGCAAAAGAACTAATACCAGAAATCAGCAAATGGAACTACATCAAATTAAAATTCTAGTGCACGGCAAAGGAAATCGCTAACAGAATGAAGAGACAACCTATAGAATGGGGGGAATTTTGCCACTTACACCTTCAGACAAAAGACTAATATCCAAAATACATATAAGAAACTCAAAAAATTAGACCCTCCAAGCTTAAAGACCCAATCAAAAAATGGACAGCTGACATGAATAACTATTTCTCAAGTGAAGAAATATAAATAGCCAATAAGTGCATTTTTAAAATGGTCTATATCCCTGGCTATTCAAGAAATGCA
>NW_004524810.1:175461-189194 GCF_000260255.1 Octodon degus
AGAGAGAAAGTTAATGATAATCTAGCCCAGACAATAGATAACACTGATTTTTTTTATAACTGTCTTGTGTGTTTGATATGTTTTTTCACCTGTTGATCTGGCCATTAATTTGTATATTTAATTAATTTGATAAGCTCTTTAAAAAGTGAGTGCATTTGCTGCTGGCAAAAAAAAAAATAGGACAAAACTGGTGAAATGGAACAAAGAAATCAAATGTTTTATGTATATGTATCAATTCATCACAGTTAATGTAATCATGTACTGCAAACATGCATTAATACAAATTAAAGAAACGTTCCCATGCAGAAAAGAATCCTTGCCTTTGAGGTAGAAAGGCTTCAGCATATGCACTTATCTGCAATGGTGGAGATTCTGGAATTTGTGTTAATATTCTGAATGGAAGATAAAAAAGAAAGGCTTACACGAAATTTGCAATTGTTTCAAGAGCTTGATTTTTTTCTACTTTTGTGTGTATTTATAGTTTCCCATACAAAAGTTTTGAAAAGATAATTAAGTGGCTCCATTATGAATGTAATCTAAACACATGAGGATATGTGGATTTCAAAATTCACTGATAAGAAGCAACAAATATTACGGAGGGAAATCTTAAAGATCTAATTGAGATGTAAGCAAAAATGTTCTTCCTTTACATACTATCTAAAATGTTACACTTGAAAAATGTAATACTAAGACAAAACAGCTCCACCCAAGATGCTGTATCATGTCTTTCATGGGGAGGTAAAGAACATTGGTGTGTTATTAGACACAAATTATTTCTCTAATAATTCTATTCTGGTAACGACACCCTGTCTGCTTCTTCCCTGTACTTAGTGTTCTGCACAGGACAAATCAATGAGCGATCTGTAGGGCCCCTTAGTGACATCAGCGAGTATCCTGCAACATTATCTTGCTGGTTTTGTGGTGGTTAGCAGAGCAGGTAGGAAAGAAGTAAAAGGCTCCTCTTCCCATCCCTGCTCCCGGATGTGACAAGAAAGAGGATTTGTGGGAAAGAAACGTATCTCAGAATGGCACTGGCAGAAGACCGAGGTCCATAGCAGTGTCACATTTAACTTCCCCTTTCTCTCAAGGGTAAATACGATGCTTCATTCTCTGAAATACTATGAGACTCAAAATGCTTTTGTAACCCTGAATAAATGCCAGTACTCCAGTGATTTAGGAGAAGCAAGCTCTAGTCACAGAGAGATGCTCTATTCAGACATTCGGAAGATGGAAAAAAGAGAAAGCTGCTTCCTGTCCCCTGCAGCGCTCCTTTCTTGGCTTGACTTCCTAGGACACCGTCTTAATGCCTGAAGTTATTTAGCTGTCCTCAAAAGTGCAACTTATCCTGACGTCTCAAGAAACAGAAAAGTTGTCGAAGTCCGAGGAATGAGTCACTTTGCTCCATTTTGATGAGTAATCTCAGGTGTCAAGGAACCCTGCTCGGAAGAGAGGGGAGGGGGCGTCAGATATGCGGAGGGAGGAAGCCAGGCCGCTCTGGATTGGACGGCAGCACTTCCATTTTCATAACTCTGCGTCATTTCGAACCCAATTGGGTCCAGATGTTATGGGCACCGACGGGTTACCGTCTCGGAAACTCTCAATCACGCAAGCGAAAGGAGAGGAGGCGGCTAATTAAATATTGAGCAGAAAGTCGCGTGGGGAGAGCGTCACGTGGGCCTCGAAACTCGTCACGCCTGGGATAAATACCGGGAAGCGCGGAGCAGGCTAAGGAGCGCTCGGACCTCCTCCTCCTCCTGCTCCTCCTCCTCGTCCACCACCGCTGCCACCTAGAGTGCGGAGCCGGGAGGCGCGCGCACTGCGGCTGGAGACCCCGGGCCTGAGCGCCGCGGTGAGTACTGGCCCGCGCTCCGGGCGCTCGTCTGGGGGCTGTCCCGGCGCGGCAGGTAGGGGCTGTGGGGAGAGCTGGCTGCTACCCAACGCCAACGCCCCTCTTTGTCTTCCACTGAAGAGTCCCCCGACTTGAGGGTGCAGATTAGTGGGCTGGGGTCCCGGGGAGAGGAGATTCAAGGAGGGGAGTTAAGAATCTTGGGAGCGAGATCTTCTTTCCTAAACTACACAGGTGAGATTTTAGCCCTAAGCCGAGTGCCGTTGTGGGGCCGAAAATTCTGCTACTGTAACTCTTGGAAATATATCTCTCTTCTCGATGTCTCCTCCCCTACTCTTGTCAGAAATCCAATATGAAAATCCTGGTCGTTTTAGCCGTCTTTTTTCTGGTCTCCACACAACTGTTTGCAGAAGAAATCGGTGCCAACGATGATCTAAATTACTGGTCCGACTGGTCGGACAGTGACCAGATCAAGGTGAGACCGGGTCCCGGAATGGCCCGCGTCCTTCTCCCGGGGCTGTGGAGCTGTGGCTTTCCCCGCGATCGCACCCCCGGGGACTCGAGGGCTCCGCAGCCTCCGCCAGACGGTGGAGGCGCGCTGGGGGCCGGTCTTGGGGAGTCGTCCCCCGGGCCCCGCGGGGCATCCTGTGCCCATAGTCTGAGTTTCCTCCGTAAGACTGCGCTACCCGATCGTTCCAGGCATGTTGAAAGAGTGGTGCTCACCCGGGTGAGCTCGGGGCCCCACAAGGCTGGAAACCTTCCCCCACTAAAAGGATTTGGGGGGAAGTTGGGCTGAGCAGAAGAGCGGGAGTCAGTCGAGCGGAGACGCGGGCGCCCGGGCGAGCAGGCTGGGGGCTCTCAAAGAGCAGGTGGGTGGGAAGCTAACTTCCCGCCCGCACGCTGGTGCTCAGGACCTGGGGAGAGAGTTAAGTCTCCTTCTAGGCGGCTCTCGGGGTGTTGGCGCCAAAGAGTGCGTGCCTGGGAAATTGTTCAAAGTCGCGCGTGCTGCTCGCCTGTGAAAGGCAGTCGCCTTCTGCAACCACGTCTGAGCCTGAGCGGTCTCTGAGGTCCGCTCCCGACAGCAGTCAAATTCGCGGGAGGCGCACTAAATAAGGAAGGGTCTCCCGGATGGTAGGAAAGGGCGCGAAGAGCTGGAGGCTGGAAGGTACCCAGCTGCTGCTCATCAGCCAGGGAGGCCGGACAGAGGAGTAGGGCAGGGTACGCGCCGGGCTGAACGCTGCTCGGCGAGGGCGGCGGGAGGCCGTTGGCTTCTGGCCTCCATCCAGGGAAACTGGCTTTCCCGCCGAGCACCTGGGCAGCGCGCGGCAACGAGGGGGCTGCATGCTTCGCGAGCGCTCACGCTGCTTTCTGGCCGCTTCTTGTCCTCCAGGAGGAGCTGCCGGAGCCCTTTGAGCATCTGCTGCAGAGGATTGCCCGGAGACCCAAGCCTCAGCAGTTCTTTGGACTAATGGGCAAACGGGAAGCTGGTGAGGCTAGCAAACGGGTGTGGGTCTCTGGGGACCGGCCCTCGCCCGGCTGCTTGCTCGGTTCTGGAGCACGCACCAAAAATGTTCCTTCCGCTTTTGGGTAGAGATTTTCACCCTGAGTCAGGGTCGTAACTCGCAGAGTGAGGGAGGGCCAACCCCTACCGCATGCTTCCCAGTACGAAAGTGACCCGAACAGGAACCAGCCCTAGCCAGGCCCTGCCTTGACCCCAAATCCAAACCGCAAAGACGGGAGAGCACTGTTCCTCTGGGGGAAGCGCTCAGCACGCGGGCCACGCGTGTGGGAAAGCTGACCTTGCCGCGCCCTCTGGGGCGGATCAGGCTTGGCTGGCCCTTGTTGCCTGATAAAGATTTTCAGTTTCCTTGAGTTCATTGCATTGGCAGTGGAACGTGTGAACAGTTAATGTCAATTGTCTCTTGTCAGATTCCTCAATTGAAAAACAAGTGGCCCTGTTAAAGGCTCTTTATGGTAAACATTCCTATAAATCTTTACTTTACCATTGTGACTGCATATGTAGGATAGCGAAGAAAGTCTTTTATGGGCTGAAAAACAAGTCTTACTTATGCCTATTTAATTAAAACATAGATTTCCACCACCAGCACCAGCACCAGCACCACCACCCCCCGCGTGGAAAATATTTGGTGGCACACTATAGCCTTATATCAATACCAGCTGCAAGAATCCCATCGTTCTGGGTTTGAGTCTATGGCCCATACAAGGCACTTAGTAAATACTCTCTTTGTCTACCAAAATAATACATTTTTATCAATAATTGTGTTAGCATTTATTGTTCTGCTATATTCTTCATCATAGTACCAAAACAGAAAATACTACATATTTTAAAAATCAATTTATTGTATAATTCTTTCTCAAACATAGAATGTACCATCCTCAAACAAACATGCAAGTGTTCATTAATTGTATCTTTCTTTATTCCAGGACATGGCCAGATCTCTCACAAAAGTAAGTTCAAAATTATTTTGACATTTTTACTAATATTACTTATATTAATTTCTACTTTATATATTACCTCAATTTCACTCATAATTCAGAGCCTAATATTTGTAATTAAGACAATATAAGGGAGGAAATTCACATCCAGACTATGCTTAAATTAATACTTATCAATAAACTCTGTACCAAAAATATACACTATGCTAAGAAAAGAAAGTCTGTTAATAACCCACACGTTGTTAGTTTTAAATTTTGAGAACTATGTTAGAAATCATAAATTCATCTCTACCTTCTCCCCACACTCACTTATATGCACAAACTAAACATCTTACTTAGCTGGATCCCGGAACATCATTTTGAGGGTTGTCCAAAAGTCAGTTAAGTGAAATATGTGAATATCCATGAAGAGAATTCACCCTGAAGGTAAAGATGAATGGCGATGCAATTTATTTTATCTCCAAATCAAATGGGAACCTAAATTCATCCAAGAAAAGTGAACCATCTCTTAGGACAAGAAAGATGGGAAAACTATGGCACAGAAGAATAGTCATTAGATCAAATTCAAAAAAAAAAAAAAGCAACCAGAGCTGGCAGCAGTCTCTGGGGTCCTTCCGCTCACATCATCTGTGTCTGTGCCCTCTGAGAACTGACTCACTGGGTGACAGGTAGGCTCCAGGAAAGTGCCAGGCGTCTTGGTTAAAAACCAAAGGAAATTACCCCACAAGCATTTAAATAGTAACCTTTTCTCATCTTTGGAAATAAATCATTCATACTTACTTTTAAGGATTTGACTTTCAAGGGAATTACAAAATTCTACGTGATAAAAATAACTGTACCCTATTGATGTTAAAGCTTACATATTGTTTCAAAGGGAGCATTTTTAAAATTCAATAAAGCAATGATATTTCAGGAGATTACAGTCATCCGAGATAACTTACCTGAGGGTTGCTTGCTAAGGAATACAACATAGTTAGTAATATGAAGAAACAAGTGTGGATGTGTCTCTGTTACACAAAGAGTGAAATTGAGTCTCTCAACATCAAATTTCAACAATATTGAAAACTTTATATGACAAACAAAATATAATAAAAGAGAAGAAATTCATTAATACTTAAATGTAGAGTAAGAAAAGTGCTTTCATTATATTAGTTTAGCATTATTTGTAAGACTTATAAGAAATCTGCATTTCTTCAGGCTCACCTAAATTAGAAATATATATAGAGATAGAGATAGAGATATAGATATAGATATAGATATAGATATAGATATAGATATAGATATAGATATAGATGGCATACATTCAGCAGCTTGCTATTTTATACAAGTTATAACTATTTATTTCCTCAAAGATGTACATATTAAAATACCCCTAAATGTATTTTTTCAGGGCATAAAACAGATTCCTTTGTTGGACTAATGGGCAAAAGAGCTTTAAATTCTGGTATGTATAAAATCATAACTGAAAATAGTATCTCAAATCTACTTCTAGTTCTATACAGCATGGTTTTCAAAGTGTTGAAAGGCAATAATAGATTTAAGATGAAAATTGAAGACAAAAAATTGAATCGTAACACTTGTAGCAAGAACAGATTTACAGCTGATTAAGCCAATGCCACTAGAACATCAGTCTATTTCCTTTAGATCACCAGCATTGCCAGTGTCTGCTCCGCCCACCACTGCCTGCCTGTCCTGAATCGTGGGGCTAAATTAATACACTATATGCTATCCCAAGAGTATGCAAATATACTTAATATAATATACTCTTTGCCAACAAGCCATATTCAACTTTATTGAACCAGCAGGGGTTGGGAGTGGTGTACAGGGAGGGATGAGAGATTGTCACCTATGACCAAAGTAATTTGAAAGGTGTATAAGATGTTACACCTGGCAATCTTCTGGCATAAACATAAAACAAAAATTTCATATAAACCATTTTCTCTTTACAAAGTTATAGAATCTCAAAATCTAAATGTCCTGATGGATATTGGGAGAGATGACTGGTATGGTTCATTCCAGTACATTTAAAAGGGAATGTAATTAGGTCATCCTGGAATGTTGTAAATTAGTTCAGGCTCTAAAACCCTTAGAGAGAAGAGATGCTACAATTCTCATAACTCACTTTAATTCCAAACAAGTCCTTTACTAGATATAAAGCCTACATAATTCCTTTTTCTAGTTTTCATCTTCTATGTAAATGACACATACAGGTCCAGGGAAATGGCTCAGTAGAATAATCACTTCCCTAGCAAGTGCAAGGGCCTGAGTTCAATCCCCGGTTTTGCAAAAAAAAAAAGAATTGTAAATGACACATACAAATTTTTGAAAAGCCCTTATTTCATAATTCAACTGTCACACTGTTTTCAGAATTAATTAACCCCTATGATAATTGTCATGGAAACTACAAATTTTTTTAAGCACATTGAAGCCTGATGACTCTTTGTTTAGGATCCTTGGAAAGACTATTCAAATTTTCTTTATTTTGCCTTCCATGAAAATAGATAAAAGTACTAATATCTAATTAGTAATTAGTAATTGTCATATCCCCTGAGGATATTTCTTCTTTGTGGAAAATCTATAAGATGTACTGACTTAATTGTTAGTTATCTGAATTCATGCAAAAACATCCTTGTATTTTTATTGATTTTTCACTTCCCAGATTTAAATCTATTTTTCAATTTATTTTTCACCAGTACTTTGAGGGTTAGACAAGTGTAAGTTTAAAAGAAGATATCAATATATCTAGTTATATTTTTATTATTTGTACTGTATTCTAGCTTATAGATATGGGAAATTTAAACCACAGTGGGATTTCTCTGTCTTCATTCATACCATTCTGCATATAACTATGATTTTCTTAATAATTGTATTAGCCATCAACTCTTTAATTCCAGAATTAATATAACTTTCATAATATGCTTCACTTCACAAATATAGATATTATACAGTTTAGAATAAATTAAACATGAATAAAGTAATAATGTAATTCTAGGTAATGATAAATAGAACCACTATAATTACATCTTTGCTCTTCCATTTAGTTAAGAAAGTACAAAAGGAAAAATTATAAACCATAGTCAAAGAGCATTTCATATATTCTGTTGAAACAAGATTATCATAATCTAATCACAGAGCCTTGTAATTCTGACCATTCCATAATCACAGTCCACTTTGACAAGCTGATAATGTAGAAACCCTCTCCCAGAGAAAGCCTCACCAGCTTAGACACAGAAACTAATATATATTTTCAGAGGGTTCAAGGACCAGATAAAAAATGATGTGTTCCTGGAAGAAGATATCATGTGCAGCTAAATGGTTAATCTGCCTGTAGTTTAATTAGCATTCATTTTATTCCTCTGAGAAAAAAAGCAAGGTAACCAAAAAAGGGTAAGCAAAACCAACCCAAAAAAAAAAAAACAAAAAGAAAAAAGAAATTTTCCCTCCCTTTGAAACGGCCAACTCAAAAGTCAAGCCTGCCCAACTTAAAAAGGCAAAACAAATGAAGAACAAAAAAATAGTTAATAATCAAACCAAAAAAAATAGCTAGCTGGCTGGATGCCTGAGATAGCTGTAAGGTGAGGAACTGGTATCTTTACCTACGTTCTCTCCTTCTCAACAGACCTTTCTAATTCAGAAACCTGTTTAGAGTAGCACTACTTAAATTCAGTATTTTCTGTGGGGCAAACTGAATTTTAGAAAGCAAAGCAGTTTTACCGTAGTGTGAATTTAAGGGTATGAAATACTACCTAAGATGACAAAAACTATGCTTAGTTGAGTGATTACAACAGTCTAGTCTTTGATGTTTTATAGTTACAGATCCCTTTGAAATTATATGTGATCTAATGTAATATGAAATAATGTAACATGATAAAATTTAGGATGTTTTTTGATCCAGACTCAGAGTACTTAAAGTACTCTCTATATGTTAAGGAGCTTTGGAAGCAGTAATTAATCTTTCACAGACCAGTAGGATGGTAAGATGTAAACTGAGTTATGCTGTCCTTCTGGGGTTTAGTTGACTTTCTTAGAGAAAACAAGACTGGTTTTCTCTCCAGGACAGACTTGTGTCAGGAAGTACCCCGAAGGGAAGAAGATACACTCATGCCATTAGGTGCCACTATAACAAAAATCAGTAAACTTTCTCTTCTTTTTTGTTTATTGGAAAAAAAAAAAAGAGATTGAAAATACTTTGGACTTTGTAAGCATATGGTGTCTGTTGCAGTTACTCAAATCTAACACTTGAAATCTTAAAAACAAAGCTAATGTGTCTGTGTTCCAATAAAAACTGTATTTGTAAGAATAGATTTGCCCCATGGCCAACAGTCTGTTGACCTCCATCCTGAGGGAAAGTATCACATTTCGTTTCTACCAATATTTCTGGTCATTCTAGGTGTGATTCCTTCTGTAAGTCACTAGTGTCTGACAGTGCTCGAGAAAGCCTGTTAAAGCAACAATGCCGTACATGAAGAATATAATATATTACTTCCAGGGCATCAAATATCCAGTGGATGACCAAAAACATGGAATGTTCTGTGGCTAAGAATCAGAGTAGAGAGAGGAAGGATTGGAAGGTGTACATATAAAATTCTGAGTTTTCAATGGAAGGACAAAGACATTATGACTTTATAATAAATTATTGCATGCATTGAACTTTGTGGAACTCAGTGAACCTTCTTAAAACACACTCTACCTCCTCTTTGTTTTCAGTGGCTTATGAAAGGAGTGCGATGCAGAACTACGAAAGAAGACGTAAATAAACTACCTAACATGTTATTTATTCAGCTTCATTTGTGTCAGTGGGCAATTAAAGGTAAAATAAAACATGCACTATGATGAATAATTATTTATTTAAAAACAATTATTGTTATGAGTTTAAAACTCAGAAAAAGTGTTTATTTTTCATATTGTGCCAACATGTGCCGTGAACACGTGTTAGAATGCTAATATGACTCCCTCCGAAGTAGAAATAAATGGCGATTTCCTAAGAAAGCACAGTTTTCAATGAAATTGTAAAAGCCTGGTCTCCAAAGGAAAAAATCAGAGATCTGAAGCAGTCATGACTGCTGCTGTAAAAAGCGCAGAACTGCCTGTGCAGATTTGCGTTTCTTGCTGGTCTTCAGGATGGGAATGCACTGAGATTTTGGTACCCAGTGGAATTTGTATCTCTGTGGCATGTTTCATGTTTCGTGCCTATAGAAAGCTGTTTTAAAGGTTTAATGTGATTCTAAAGTCTTGATTCATTGTATGATGTGTTGTGATAGCTACCATTTTAAATAAAAGAAAAATAACTTGAGGATTGTGTCATATTCCTTGATTAATATTTTCATCAAATTAGCAACCTTTCTTTTAGTTGATGAAATATATTCAAAGATGTTTTGTGTGGAAAGGCAAAACTCACTTGGTCTTTCTGTGTCTCTATCTCTGTCTCCCTTACACACACACACACACACACGCGCGCGCGCGCGATAAGGTGTCACATACATTATTTGCCAAGTTATTTGATCTCAGATTGAATTTTACTTTTTTCATGTTGGGAAGAAGTGCTCATTCACGAGCATTTCATCCCTGTTTAAATCCCAACGCGTGTACAGAATAACGCACCAATGCGTGAGTCTCACCAGAATGAAGATATCAAATCAGAGTCTCATAAGGTTGTCAGAAAATGATAGAGACAGTTGTTCTAAGGAGTTCCTGAGTTGCTAATCCCTATAAATCTCCTTCTAGTACAGCATAGGGAATAAATTCACAGGAATAATTACAAAACAATGGTTTTCATGTATCTATTCAAAGGAAAGGACTACTAAATATCTGCAAAATCATTTGACAGTGGCACAGAATGTGCAATATTAGCAAGTGATCAAGCAGTCCAGGAGAGGGCCACTCAGTAGCAATACACTCCACAAATGCAGATTAGAAAAGAATTATGATGGAAGCAGCAGAGCAAGCTAATATTTAACAATGAAGTTGGGTAAACATTGATGTGACAATCGGATGCTGACATTTAAAGTGACATGTTGCATTTAATAACATGCAACAACATAGATGTTTGTCATGGGATACACAGCAGTGTTCCAGAATTTCCTCAGCTGTCTGTTTGTGTCCTGTAAGCAGAGAAACAGTATGGTACGTAAGAACATGTGACAAAGAGCCCAACTGCTCAGGTTTGAATTCTGGCTCCATTCCTTAATGATTTTGCATGACAAGCAAGTCCTTTAACCTTTCTTCACCTTATTTTGCTCATCAGTAAAACTGGAGTAAACACAGTCTCCCCATCACCCTGCATGGTGTTTAGCTGACAGCTCTGTGAGATGATGCATGTGAGGCTTGAAATACGTGAAGCTTTAAACATCATCTCTCACACACACTGAGCAGAGAGTGCTACCTGTTGGCATTGTTAGCTATGCTTCAAAACGCCAGGAAGAAAATGGTGCTATATTTTAATCATAAAAATTGTGCATTGGCACAATGAATAAGTGGCAGTGTGGAATGACTTCTAAATATTTGCTTTACAAATTAAATCCAAGGATAGCTCACAAATTATGCCATGCTTTGAGCAGCCTGAGGCTGCTTACTCCCCACAGCCCATTTCAGCTTTAAGAATCTGTAAATCTCTTCAGCTCATTCCCACTGGGGCTGTGTAAACATGCACATCAGTGAGACCTCTATCCCTCCCAGCCCAGGAATCCGCAACAGTCGGAATGGAGACATGGAGAAAAGCCTCAACTTTACGTTTGTACTCATAAAAAATTTACTGTTATTTTCCCTCTGTGGCACATTTCCTTTAACTAAATCAAGTTTTATTCACCTACATTCTTTCTTAAATATTTTATTCTGTTACAAAACAACAAAAAGCCTAAGCTATAGAATTAAGTTGCCTGTTTGCTTTATTGTTTCATTTTCTTCTATTTGCTTTCATTTTTATACATATTACTGTCCAAGGCAAAAAGAAATGATACTGAACTTAGTGATTTGAGGAGGATTTAACAAAAGGATGAATTATAAAGATGTAGGTATAGGACCGGGTGCAGAGAAGCTAGCAAGAAAATGTGGTTCTCCATGGCAGCACCCTTGGGAGTCACTGCTAGCCTTCAACCACAAGGATCAGAGGAAGAAGAAGGCAACAGAGCATGCGTGGGACAGCCTGGAATATGTTGTGTTCAGAAATGGACAGAACAGAGGGTGAAGAACTATGGGCAAGCGAAGCAGTCCTCATGGGACAGGAAACAAGCAGCCCAAGCAACCTTAATCACTTTCCCCTCTCTGATCTCTATTGGCCCTTTAAACTGGAGGAAACTCAACTAAAGAACTGACTTAGGAGACCAGGATGCTCTCCGCACAGGTACACAACCTGCACATGGCACCTGCACATGTACAGACAGCTGGCAGGATCATCAAGGAGGGAAGAAAGGAAGCCATCTAGCACATTGTGTGCTCCATTATTTTGAGTCTAAAGGAAACAGATATGCCAAAATTCAAAATAAAAATGCTTCACAGGAACCCATCCAAATAAGCACAAATGACTATTTCTTCACTCTGTATAAATGCTGAATTCTTCCCTTTCTACATAAAATCATTCTGAGTGATTTGTAAAGGTTTATTTTCAAGGAAATTGCAAGTACTCTGGTATTTTTCGAAAACAGAGGAAGAACTTCTGGTGGACCAGAAATTATGGAATTTCTGCTTTTTTGTTTTATAGAGAAAAGAAGACAAACAATGAAACAGGTTAGTAGGATAGTTACAGTAGTTCAGACATTGTGTGCTGTTGTCTTCCTAGTACTTAATCCGAGTACAAGATACAGGCATGATATTTCTTCAAACAATACTGGCCCAAAGCATTCTTTTCAAGAAACTAAGAGAGGTCCAGTGAGATAGCTCAGTGGACTAAAGCGCCTGCTTACACAAGCTTAGGAAAGGGCATGAACCGCAGTTCAATCCCAGGCATCACACGTGGCACCAGCCCCACCCCCAAGGCAAACAGAGCTGGCGAGAGTCCTGGGCATAGTGGCACTCTCCTGTAACCCCTGAGGAGGCTGAGACAGGAGGATCACTATGAGTCTGAGCTGCATAGCAAGACTCTGTATCCAATACATACATACATACATACATACATACGTACATACATAACTATCTTTTTAAAAAAAGTAATGATGAAGAGATGGCTCAAATCTTACTAGAGATTGTGGAATAAATCAGCCATTCAATTTCTCCCACAAATAAGAGCATTTTCAAACAGAAAGTTTACACCGACCACCTTTGAAAGAATTACTGGGAGATAACTAAAGAAGACAGAATCTATAAATAAATAATCAACAAAAACATGATGAACAAGGCAATCATTTAGAAAGTATCGCTAATTGGAAACTAGTCATGCATATGACTAGTCTGTGTTAAGCAAATAATTTGTAAATAAAATTCTATACTGTTTTAGTTACTCTTCTCTCCTTGTTGGGACAAATACCTGACACTCAAAACGAGGGAAGGAAAGGTTTATGTAGCTCACAGTTACTGGAGGGTTCATAAATTAAAGCAACCTGAATTATATAGCAAGACCTCCAGATAGTGCCATCCTACAGGGTCTGGAAGAGAGGCTGGGGCAACGCCGGGTTCAGGATGATCCTCTCTATACCTCCAAGAGAGCCCACCAGGCCTTGGGGGAAGGTAGGGAGGCAGGCTGCAGGTTAATGGTTGGCGCCCTCTCCTGTCCCTCCCCTCAAGCCCTGCCCTGGTCCCCTGGCCCCGCCCCTCGATCCATGCACTGCTCAAGTGTGACTGCCACAGGATTTACATGAGGCTTTTGGGGGACAAGTAGATACAAAGCATAACACGTACCTACGCGGTGACAATTAGAGAAAAATGAAGGACCAATATGTATGGAAATAAATGAAGAATAAGTTCGCATCTTTTGAAAACGATAAGACAAAGGGGAGATTCTGAATGTGATCTGAAAACGTACACAAACCAAAACTAAATTTTACCTTTCTTGGGTAGAAAAGGGTAAGATATAAATATTCTAGATTTCTTTTAAGAAAGTATGACTTTCTGTGTTTAAATGAAAAATGTGCACAGTATAAAACCAAAAGAAGAGATGAAAATATCAAAGAAGAAAGAGAGCCCATTAGAAAATACAGGCTACTTCAGAGAGCAGAAAAAGTTTAAAAACCTTGGGAGGAGGAATAATAGAACCCTAAACTTAGTTACACTATATGTGTAGTTTTATCAAGTTGTTTAAAGGACAAAGATACCAGATTGGTTAAGAATTAAACCTAGTTATTCCTTATTTACCACAGGAAAACCTGAAAAAAAAGAATAAAGAAATGTTGATAACATAGTGATTACAATAAAGAATATTTGCCAAACGGTGACAGGATGATTCCATAACATCATGCTCACACAAAACAGAATTTTAGGTAAAAACCAGGATATCCAAAAG